>NC_048433.1:11803913-12403913 GCF_004353265.1 Vitis riparia | reverse complement strand
AGTAGCAAGCTGGACGTCCAAAAAATATTCTTCTGATTTTCACTTTTCTGCCCGGTTCTCTCCTCTGTGCCTCTCCTCAAGACAAACCAAGAATTTCCCCCAAACCCAATGGATTTTAAATTCTGACCCCATGGCTCCCACGAACAGAGAACAGACATGACCCAAGAGGAGCCAAGCAGGCAAACAGACTGCTGGATGAGGTCCCTTTTCATGTTTTAATCAAAGGGCCAAAAGCAGGTGAAAGAGGCGGGGGGCAAGAACATGATTCTCACACATTACGCAATGAAGATGGATCATATTGAAGATAAATCTCAAGGAAGACCAAAGATGCAGTATGTGAACAGGGTAAAATCTAGTCTATCCATAACTTAGAAAGCAACAAGCAACAAGCAATGTCCGTATATCCAATGTTCACACCCAATCAGCAAAATAAATACTCAAAACCATCAAAGAATCATCAAGAATAGAATAAGATGAAGCATAGGAAATAGCTGAAAACGCACCTGGGCAGTCTCGGCTGCAATGGCTCAGCTTCTGGCTATCTTTCTTCTTCCCTCCGAAGACAATTCCCGGATCTGTGATGCGTGCTGGTTCACTCCTTCTTTCTCCTTTCTTCCCCCCAAAATCCCCCAGAATCCTCTTTTGCCTGCCCCTTTTTTTTTTCTCCCTACCCAAAAAACTCCCATACGTGCTCCCCTCTTTTCCTTTTTAAAATTTTTCTTTATATATGGCAGCCCCTTCCTGCAGAATATTTTGTTTCCTTATTTTTGTAGTCTTCTCCTTCAAAAGCAAATCTTCCCAATTTCGAATTCCCCTCCAAAACCTTCCAAGGGGAGTCCCACTTTCTTTAAACTCCAATGGTAAGTTTCCTTGCAAAAGCATGAAATTTTTGAAAGTAAATAATTGAATGAGTAACTAAATAAGTAAACAAACTAGAGGACAATAATAAAAAAATATAATGAATAATCAGGTTAAGAAAAATAATATAAAGAGGAAGAAAACAAATAAAAATAAGAGTGATTAATAATCATAAAACTAAAACTAAGAAATTAAAATAAACAAATTAACAAAAACTGGGCCCCACGAGTCATGCAACCGTGCAAGTCATACAAAAAGTGAGTCTAAAAGTGCCTAATGGGTCAAGTGTGCCTAAGTAGGCCTAGAGCGGTGCCTAAAGGCCAAGTGTATCTAAAAGCTATCCTAAAAATGAATGAAAAGTCTAAGTCTAAAATAGGGCTGCCAGGGGTCACAATAAGGGATCAAATAATCCCTCAACCAAAGTCTCCAAGGTGACTCAGAAAAAAGGTAAGTGGTGAGTAATACTGGGCCACCAAGGAGCTACTGTGGAGCACTGGAAGTGAATTTAAAGACATGTGTTAAAGGGACAAAATTGAGGGTCTACATCTGCTCTGAGAGGCTGTCAATGTCTTCAATGCCTGGCATAGATCCCTATACTCAGAAATAGGGATGGCCATCCTAGGCTCGGCTGATGTGGAAGGCTGTGCTGAAGCAGGGGCTGCTGGAGGAACTGGAGATGCACTGGCCATGGAGGGAGAGGCTGCAGGCATACCCTCAGGTATGAGGCGTGGGGATGCTCTCCTAGCAGGTAGAGCCTGAATTGGCTGTGGAAGTTCCGGTTGCTCCATCTTGTAAGCTGTCATGCTGCTCCATTTTTCAAAAGTAAAAACATCCCTACAGACCTTCTTTTGCTCCTGCTGAGGCTCTGCTGGATATACCAAGTGCTCAAGGATTTGGCACAACAGTCGTGGGAAAAGAAGAGGGATGGAATCAGCCCTTTGCAATTTTTTTCTATGCACCTTCTCTTCAAAATAGAGAAGGGCTGCCAGGATCAAGTGGTGAGGGCCAAAATAATAGCCCTCTGACATTCTAAACAGGGTCTCCAACATAATTCCCCTTCTCTGAGTCCAATGTTGAAGGGGGGTAGATACTATGCCTCAACAGGGCATCAATAAGGAACATCTTTGGGGGAAGTTCCCCCCTCAGCAGATACGGGTTTCTGGATGCTCCTCCAGACAAAATGTGCACCATCTCCAGCTGAGATGGATTGGCCCAAGCTCTAAAGTCATCGAAATGACTGGGCTCATATGGAATATTCAAAGCTTCAGCTATTTGCCGAGCCCCCAAGATACCATGCCTACCATCAATAACGAAATGAATTGAGGTAGGATCCCTGACCTGTCGAGTAGTCATGGATTGATAGAAATCCATTGCTATTCTAGGGTAGAAGAAGTCTCGCGGGGTCAGAAATTGCTCCATTCGGTATTTTCGCAGCAATTGGAATGTTTCTTCAAGCTCCGGGCGCAACTGGAAAGCAGCTATGTCAAAGCATAGCTCTGAATGGAATGACCGGTCTCGGCAATCCAAATTGCCTTCAATTGGAGGCTGAGCTAGAATTGGCCGCCTGATTACCGCTTCCGAAGCTGGTTCGGATGGAATTTGGGGCTCAGCAGGCGGCGGCTGGATTGCTGGAAGCTTCGCAGGCGGTGTCGGAGATGGCACCGGAGATGGAATTGGAGATGGGACAGGAGATGCAACAGGGGATTGCCCTGTTAAATCGATAGGCTCCGAGCTTTCTACCCTAGCTCGCTTTCGGAGGGGCTG
This sequence comes from Vitis riparia, assembly GCF_004353265.1. Taxonomy (NCBI): domain Eukaryota; kingdom Viridiplantae; phylum Streptophyta; class Magnoliopsida; order Vitales; family Vitaceae; genus Vitis; species Vitis riparia. Next base: position 12,401,291 of record NC_048433.1, on the reverse strand, counting down.
GCCCCCTGACCTGGTAAGGTAGCGCCTCGCCGGAGGGGTTTGCAATGTTGGCTTGGCCTGGTTCTTCTTTGGCGAGGGCTTTGCCGGTAGTGGGACGGCTTCTGGCCGCGGCGGCTTAGAGGACGAAGCTTGTACTGGTGCCTCGCGCGACGTTCGCTTTCGGGTGGAAGGGGATGAAGACTTCGCGCCCCTGGTTCGTGTCATTGCGAACTGATGAGGGCTAGGACGGCGGCGATAAACGGAGGGGGCAATCGGAGTTGCTAGCGGCGTCGGACTATGGAGAGAAGACGAACGGTCTGCTGCTGCGATTTTTCCCCTTTTCTGAAATGGATTCGCAGCCTAAATGACCGGTATTTATAACGGTTACAAGAATATGAATGGTCATTTGGGGTTTCGCAGAAGAAAAACGGCTTCGCAGCAAAATTGGGCGTTTCGGATTCAAAAATCGCTTTCGCAGCTCACTTCGCAGCTGCGAAATTGGAGTCACTATGCTGCGGAATGGCGCTCGTGTGCCAAAGACCGGTTTCGCAATTGCGGAACATCCTTCGCAAGAGAGAAAGTGCTGAGAAATCGCTGCGGAATAGCGTTTTTTAAGCCTTAGTGGTTCGCAGAGCATTTCGCAGCTGTCTCTTTACTTTTTGTCTTTATATATTATACATAGTTCCATGTTTTGATGTCTTATATTCTGGGATTGGATGTATTACTGATGATACATCATCTCTTTACTTTTTGTCTTTATATATTATACATAGTTCCATGTTTTGATGTCTTATATTCTGGGATTGGATGTATTACTGATGATACATCATACATAGACATCAATTCTTGTTTAAACTTGGCATTTTTCTATTTCCTCTACTCACTAACTCTTATGTTTTCTTTGAAACATGTGGTTTCTCCTACATGACTCAGACTCCATGTCACTAAGGAGGTACCACTTCCTCCCTATTTTTTAATCGCTTTTGTCACATTGAGGACAATGTTCAGCTTGGTTGGGGGAAGAGTTGAGGAAGTAAGTATTGCTATTAATGCTAAGTTATTTTGGTAATTTAGTTGCTTTTTGCTTAATTTTTAAAATTTTTAAGTTTTTATTCTACTCTCCATGGTTATTAAGAAAAAAATTTCAAAATGAAATGGGAGAAATTGAATTTTTTGTTCTTTTTACTTGACTTAGAGTTTGTATTATGCTTACTAAAGTTGATGAATTGTTGAAACACCTATTGAATTCAACCTTAGTTCTTCCACTTTAAGCTTATCACACACTGTGCACACTAGGTTCCGAGTATAAGATGAAAAACTATTTCCCTCTTCACTTAGGAAAATTTTAGACTTGGTACCTTTGACCTCATTTAATAGTGTTGGGACACCTTGTAAAAGGCCAATGAGTCTTTGAAAAGAAAGAAAGAAAGAAAGAAAAATGTTTGCTTACCTTGAAACCCGAGCAAGGTCTGAGGGGTATATGGTGAAAGTCTTTTAAACCTGGTGCCCTAAGCCTTAATTGGTTGGGAGTCACCGACCTCAATGCTCATTACAAGGGTGGATAGGTGGAGTTTAACATACTGTAGGTGCTTGGGTATTAAAATTCATTCTCAAAAGTCCGGGGTGAAATCCGAGGAGTTAGTGGTTGAAAGATCCTTAAAACTTGATGCCCTAAACCTTGATTGGTTGGGAGTCATCGATGGACCCCCGTTACATGGACAATTTAAAAAAAGAATACCTTTAAGCCTTGTACTCCTACAATGAAAAAAATTGTGAAAGAAAAGAGGTGCGTTCTTAGCCTATTGGAGGTTGATTAGCTTGCTAAGCTTTGAAAAAAAAACTAGGTTGAGGGGAGAGATTAGTTTGACATACTATATTCGGAAGCTAATAAGTAACACTTAGATTTTTGTGGAAGAGTAAGGTTTTGACCATTTGGGAGTGGAAACTCTTTTGAAGCTTAAATTTGCATAATGCCTACTCTTTAAGAATTATGATTAGACAAATTATTTGATAGCTCCTATTGAAGTTTGAGTTTTATTTCTTTCATGTTCCATGTGAGAGTTAGATCATCATGCCGCTTGAAAATTGTTTTTTGATCAGCATGATGTTGTAAATTATGGTACTTTTATTTTTATTTTTCTCTCCTTCATTGCTAAGGGACTAGCAATATGTCGGTTGGGGGGGGTGATTACTACTCAAAAAGTGCTATTTGATAGCTTATAATTAATCCTTTTAAACACTTTTGAGTAGTAGTTAGAGCCTTTTAACCCAATTAGCATGTTAAGGCTCCTTGCAATCAATTATAATCAAATTGCCTTAAGTTTTGGTGTTTTGATAGCATTTTGACCACCAAAGCATTATGTAATTGAGGAGAGTTATATGGAATCCTTGGCAAGCAATGGGAAGCTAAGAGGAATGAAGAAACCAAAGCTTTGAAGTCCTTTGCCATAAGCAAATCCGGGATGCAAGGAGAGAAGCAAAGAGGAAAAACAGAGTGAAGAAAACAGAGGACAGCAGCTGCAGTCTTCTTTCGCATTTTTGGAGCACTTCCCGAAGTCCATTTTCTACATGCTATATACCATTTCAAAGCTCAGGAAGTCAAGAATCCAATGCTTCAAACCGTGTACGATTTGGAGCTGAAATGAGGAAGTTACAGCCGTTGGAAGCCAATCACTCCAAGCTGAAGGAAAGCTTCAGAAAAGTGCTGCGAAAGCACCATTTTTGTTGCAAAGTGATTTCGCAGCCTTTTTGCACAGTGCTATGGAGTTCCCCTGAAGCTTCACGCCGCGATGGAAGCCAAGCACCACAAGATGGAAGTCAACTTTGTGAAGGTGTTGAAGCAGCTGGTTGCTATGAAGAAATTTCGCAGCCCTTCTTGTGCACCTGCGAAATTTCGCAGACCTCACTTGTCACCTGCGAAGTGATCCTGAGTGCTCCCCGATATTTGTAACCGACACTTGGAGATATTTTTCATTAGATTTTTGTTGCCCAAATGGCCAAATTCTCCTTGTAAGTCACCAATGATAGATTTCCTTAGCTTTTAAGTTAGGAATTTGGCAAAATATCAGGGGATAATTGTAATTGTAATTTTGGTTTATTTAGAGCCCGAGGAGCCTGTTCTGGGAGGTTGTTCCAGGAGATCCATCATAATATATGTGAAATTAACGAACAGGGCACTTGCTCTGTTTCTTCCTATATATTTTTGTTTTCTCTTTCATTTTCATTTTCTTGCTAGCCAAACATTCTCTGAGGATTTTTCCTTAGAGGATGAGAGGCTAGGCTCTTTGTCTCTTGGAGTGAAGAAAGCCGGGTGAGTTTTCACATGCATAAATTGGAAGTTTTGTTGTTTTAGTTTTGAATGAAGAGTAAGTGTATCCCGTGAATGGTTTCTAATGTTTTTAGTTAACTTAAAACACCTTGGAGTCACCTGGGCCATGATTCATGCCTAATTGGTGTCTCAGCTGATGTATGTCCAGCTGGTGCTCCTTGATGGCAGGTGTAATCAACAAAATTTTTAACCTATAACACCATGAACTAGGGTAGCAAATACAAAGCTACTATAGCATAGTGGCTCTAGGATCGTTCCACTGGGAAGGACACTCAAGTAAAAAATGATACCAATTCAAAGTGAATTGGTGTTGTTTCATTTCAAGATTAGCTTAAGAAATAAAACACAAACTTTGGTTGAAAAAGGTTTGGACTTAGATTAACAACACAACAAGTGATGAAAATAACTTAAGAAGAAAAGCATTCCTTGGAGATTCAGGTATACAGGGGAGGTTCCTCATGCAAAATCATAGCTCCGGTCAGTTGGTTCATTTCCTCATATTAGAGAATTAACTTGAAGTCAATTCTCTAACAGGTGCTGCACAAATGCATCCCTCAATTGGATTTCAGCTTTAATTCTCTCACTGATGCAACTTGCAATGGTTCAAGCCTCTCACTTAGCTTTTACCATTCAAGGTGATCTTTAACCTTGGATTATCCGTCAAAAGCTCGCAAGAGGTAACTAATGGATGTCTCCTAAGAGTCCAAAAGCTTACCAAGTGTTGGCTATTCTAGAAAATCCTACCTTCAAGTCACCTACCAGAGGCTCGCAAGGGGTAAACTAGTGCATCTCCATGGGTGAAGATCACTTGCCTTACCAAGTGTTGGCCCAGGTGACTCCAAGGTGTTTTAAGTTAACTAAAAACATTAGAAACCATTCACGGGACACACTTACTCTTCATTCATAGCTGAAACCACAAAGCTTCTGATTGATGCACTTGGAACCTTTCCCGGCAACCTTAACTCCAAGGAACTAAAAGGTTTAGCTACTCATTCTCTGGGGAAGATTCCTCAGAGAGTGCATAACTTAGTAAAAATATTAAAATACAAAGAGAGAAGGTAAGGTAGTCAAGAGCTAAAGCTCTTTGTATTTCTTTCTTTGGAATTTACAAAAAGTTCAACAGCCAGAACACCCTCAGAACAGGCTCCTCGGGCTCCCTTTTATACCAAAAATCCCAAGTACAGCTATCCCCAGGTATTTTGCTAAATTCCTAACTTAAAAGCTAAGGAAATCTATCATTGGTGACTTACAAGGAGAATTTAGACATTTAAGCAACAAAAATCTAATGAAAAATATCTCCAAGAGTCGGTTACAAATATCAGGAAGCACTAAGGACCACTTCGCAGGTGAAAGATGAGGTCTGCGAAATTTCGCAGGTACTCAAGAGGAGCTGCGAAATTTCTTCATAGCAACCAGCTGCCTCAACACCTTTGCAAAGTGGACTTCCAACTTGAGGTGTTTGGCTTCCATCGCGGCGTGAAGCTTCAGGGGAACTCCATAGCACTGTGCAAAAAGGCTGCGAAACCATTCCGCAACAAGAATGGTGATTTCGCAGCACTTTACTGAAGTCTTCCTTCCTACAGCTTGGAGTAGTTATCTTCCAACGGCTGTAGCTTCCTCATTTCAGATCCAAATTGCACACGGTTTGAGGCATTGGATTGTTGACTTCCCAAGCTTTCAAATGACATATTGTATGCATAAATTGAACATCAGGAAGTGCTCCAAAACTAGCTGCAGTGACTGTCATCAAGAGTGCTCCATGGTTGAATCCTCTTTGCTTCCCCTTTGCATTTCCACTTTGCTTATGGAATAAGAGCTTCAAGGCTCTGATTCTTCATGCCTCTGAGCTTCCTATTGCTTGCCAATGATTCCAAATAACTCTCCTCAATCTCATAATGCTTTGGTGATCAAAATATTAACAAAAACACCAAAACTTACACAATTTGATTAGTATTGATTGAAAGGGGCCTTAACATGCTAATTGGGTTAAAAGGCACTAACTACTACTCAAAAGTGCTTAAAAGGATTAATTAGAAGCTATCAAATAGCACTTTTTGAGTAGTAATCAGGCCAACACTTGGTAAGGCAAGTGATCTCTAACCATGGAGATTCACTAGTTTACCTCTTGCGAGCCTCTGGGAGGTGACTTGAAGGTAGGATTTTCTAGAATTGCCAACACTTGATAAGCTTTTGGACTCCAAGGAGACATCCATTAGTTATCTCTTGCGAGCTTGTGAAGGGAAATCCAAGGTTAAAGATCACCTTGAATGGCAAGTGCTAGGTGAGAGGTATGAGCCATTGCAAGGTGCATCAGTGAGAGGGATTTAGTGTTTGAACCCATTAATGGGAAGCATCTGTACAACACCGGTTGGAGAAGGAACTATATGTTAATTCTCTAATGCGAGGAAAAGAAACAAGTGATCGGAATTCTCCTTTTTGTATGAGGAATCTGAGCCTAGTGATCTGAAACTCCAAGAAACACTTTTCTTTATAAGTAAAATCAGTTACTACTTTTGGTTAGCTTAAAACCAATCCTTTTTCATTCAAACATCTTTATGTTTTCTTTTGAAGCTAACCTTGAAATGAAAAGACACCAATTCAGCTTTGAATTGATATCATTTGTGAAGTGAAAACCCATCCCAGTGAACGATCCTAGAGCCACTATGCTATAGTAGCTTTGTCTTTGCTACCCTAGTATATGGTGTAATAGGTTATAAATTTTGTTGATTAATCCCTCAATCAAGGAGCACCAGCTGGACATGAATCAGTTGAGACACCAATTAGGCATGAATCAAGCACCAAGTCTTTTTCAATGCATCTGTGAAGAACTGCTTCCAAATTGACTAAACATTCCTCAAATGTACCTCCATATACGGTGATGTCATCCATGAAAACCTCCATAATTCGTTCCACCATATCACTGAAGATACTCAACATACACCTTTGGAAAGTTGCAGGTGCATTACATAAACCAAAAGGCATTCTCCTATAAGCATAGGTTCCAAATGGACATGTAAAAGTAGTTTTTTCCTGATCTTCCACAGCAATTTCAATCTGAAAATACCCTGAATACCCATCCAAAAAACAATAGAAAGGGTGGCCAGAGACTCTCTCCAAAACTTGATCAATAAATGGCAATGGAAAATGATCTTTTCTGGTTACTGCATTCAACTTTCTGTAATCAATACACACCCTCCACCCTGAAGTGAGACGTGTAGTGATTTCTTCCCCCTCTTCATTCTGAACTACAGTGATCCCTGACTTCTTGGGTACCACTTGAGTAAGACTCACCCAAGAGCTGTCTGAAAATAGGGTAGATAATACCTGCTTGAAGTAGCTTCAGCACCTCAGCTCGCACAACCTCTTGTAAATGAGGATTCAATCTTCTTTGAAATTGACGAATTGGCTTAGCTTCCTCCTCCATATATATATGGTGTGTGCAAACTAAAGGACTAATGCCTTTCAAATCAGATATTTGCCATCCTATTGCTTTCTTACACTTCTTGAGAACTTCCATTAAACACTTCTCTTGATGATTGGTCAGAGATGAAGATATTACAACAGGGCATTGGTTGTTTTCTTCAAGGTATGTGTATTTCAACTCCACAGGTAGAGGCTTCAAATTGAGTTTTGGGATTTCTTTTTCAATATCTGCTCCCTCTTCTTTATTGAACAAGGGTAGAATTTCTTCTATCCTCCTCCAACTTTGTAAAGTAGCAAGCACATTAGGGGGTTCAGACAAACCTTCCTCACAATCCTCAAAACTTTCATTCAGCTTATCTTGCACATTCTGATTGCAGTGCTCCTCTACCAGAGTGTCAATAATACACACTTCCTCTGGACCCTCTTCTTCTTCCGGAATGATTTGCTTTTTAGACATATAAAAGATATTGAGATCAAGTGTCATATTGCCAAAAGTGAGTTGCATGAGTCCATTCCTACAGTTAATGATTGCATTTGAGGTAGCTAGGAATGGCCTTCCTAGGATAATAGGAACTAAATTAGCTTCCTTAACAGTAGGATCCGTATCAAGAACAATAAAATCCACTGGATAGTAGAAATTATCAACTTGAACCAAGACATCCTCAATTACTCCTCTGGGAATTTTTACTGATCTATCTGCTAGAGATAGAGTGATTGCTGTTGGTTTCAACTCACCAAGCCCCAATTGCTTATAGACAGTATATGGAAGCAAATTCACACTAGCTCCCAAGTCCAATAAAGCTTTTTCCACTACTTTTCCTCCAATCATAACTGAAATGGTAGGACTTCCCGGATCCTTGTACTTCAAAGGAGATTTACATTGTAAGATTGCACTTACTTGCTCAGTCAAGAAGGCTTTCTTAGTTACAGTCAACCCTCTTTTGATAGTACACAAGTCCTTTAGGAATTTTGCATATGTTGGAACTTGCTTAATCATATCCAACAGTGGGATATTGACTTTAACTTGTCTCAATACTTCAAGGATTTCAGCTGCATTTCTAACCCCCTTCTTCCCATGTAATGCTTGAGGAAAAGGTGGAGAAGTTGATTTCTTCAGCCTTTCTTCCTTCAGAAGTTCCTTCTCTGGATTTGCATTCATTGTTGAATCACTGTCCTCTTTCTTATCACTGATCTCTCCTTCTTTGGCTTTCATTTCCTCCTCCAACTTTGTCCCTTCTTCTTCAACAGGTGGCTTAGGTGGTGGCTGCTCAATTTTCTTACCACTCCTCAGAGTGATCAAGGCTTTGACATCTTTCATCTGTGATGATTCCCCCTCATGGCTTTCCACTTCTTGGACACCCTTGGGATTTTGGTGGGGTTGAGAAGGAAATCTTCCCTTTTCTTGTACTGTATTCAAATTTGTGAGTCTTGATATTGAGTACTGGAGATTATCAAATCTTTGAGTCATATCATTTTGCATTCCATCCATCCTTTTGTTCAGAATATTTTCTACTCTGTCTATTCTTTGATTAAGCTGAGTATTGATGGCTTTTTGTTCTCCAACAAAGTCTCCCACTACCTTGCTGAGATTCCCAATGGCTTGTTCAAGACTTGAAGATTGCTGAGATGGTTGATCCGGCTGTTGGTACTGAGGTGCTCTAGGCTTCCATGAAAAATTTGGATGATTCCTCCAACTTGAGTTGTAAGTATTTCCATAGGGTGCATTGTTATTGGGCTTAAACTGTCCAACAACATTTGCTTGATCTCCAAACATTTCCCTTTCAGCTGAAACTATAGGGCATTCTTCCACTAAGTGTTCATAAGATTGACACTTAGGACAAAGCTTCACTTGCACTGATGATTCAGCAACAGCTTGCACTTCATGCATTTTTTTCAATTCCAGCTCTTCCAATCTTCTTGTCACAGCTGCAAACTTTGCTTTAGTATCATCCTCTTCTTTCAAAGTATACATCCCAGCCTTAGCATTGAAAACATTCAGTTGAGACTTCATTTTTCCCACTTCTCCTTTGGTTGGCTCATCCCATCCCCTTGAAACTTCAGCCACATAATTCAAGAAATCCATAGCTTCCTCCGGATTTTTGCTCATGAAATCTCCTCCACACATTGTCTCCAGGAGTTGCTTCATTGAGGATGACATCCCATCATAAAAATAGCTCACCAATAGCCAAGTATCAAAACCATGGTGAGGACATGCATTAATAGCTTCCATATATCTTTCCCAACACTCATAGAATTTCTCATTCTCTTTAGCTGAGAAGTTTGAAATTTGCCTTTTCAAGCCATTTGTTCTATGAGTGGGGAAAATTTTCTTAAGGAATTCAGCTTGTAAGTCAGTCCAAGTACGGATACTCCTTGGCCTTAAAGAATTAAGCCAAATTTTGGCTTTATCCTTTAAAGTAAAAGGAAATAACTTAAGCCTCATCAAATCAATTGAAGCTCCTCCCTCTTGGAATGTATTACAAACATCTTCAAATTCCTTAATATGCGCATAGGGATTCTCACTTTCCATTCCATGGAAAGTTGGTAGAAGTGGAACAATATATGGTCTGATAACTAGCTGCTCTGTAGGAGGTATTATACATGATGGTGCACTCATACGAGGTGGATGCATACGGTCCCTCATTGATCTAAATTCATTGAGGTTGTCTTGACGAACTTGGTGACTATGCTGATCTTCAGGAGTAGTTTCCATGATATTCAAACTCAATTCCAATTCCTTAGTATGAGGTGAATCAATTCTAACAAGCCTTCCTGCACTGCCACGTATCCACTTTGGCATACACAACTAGCAACTATTTGAAACTAAAATGAAAACAGAGGACAACAAAAAGAAAACAGAGCTACTAAAACAATATAACACTAAGCTGAATTTAAAAGCTAAATTTAAATTATAAGTTAGTAAAACAAAATGAGAATTAATAAAGCTAAAGAAACTTTACCACACTTGTGATGAAAATCACAAGTACACTGAAATAGTATCACTGATTCTTGACACCTTCCCCGGCAACGACGCCATTTGATTCATGCCTAATTGGTGTCTCAGCTGATATATGTCCAGCTGGTGCTCCTTGATGGCAGGTGTAATCAACAAAATTTTTAACCTATAACACCATGAACTAGGGTAGCAAATACAAAGCTACTATAGCATAGTGGCTCTAGGATCGTTCCACTGGGAAGGGTACTCAAGATTGAAAATGATACCAATTCAAAGTGAATTGGTGCTGTTTCATTTCAAGATTAGCTTAAGAAATAAAACACAAACTTTGGTTGAAAAAGGTTTGGACTTAGATTAACAACACAACAAGTGATGAAAATAACTTAAGAAGAAAAGCATTCCTTGGAGATTCAGGTATACAGGGGAGGTTCCTCATGCAAAAGCATAGCTCCGGTCAGTTGGTTCAATTCCTCATATTAGAGAATTAACTTAAAGTCAATTCTCTCACAGGTGCTGCTCAAATGCATCCCTCAATTGGATTTCAGCTTTAATTCTCTCACTGATGCAACTTGCAATGGTTTGAGCCTCTCACTAGCCTTTACCATTCAAGGTGATCTTTAACCTTGGATTACCCGTCAAAAGCTCGCAAGAGGTAACTAATGGATGCCTCCTAAGAGTCCAAAAGCTTACCAAGTGTTGGCTATTCTAGAAAATCCTACCTTCAAGTCACCTACCAAAGGCTCGCAAGGGGTAAACTAGTGCATCTCCATGGTTAGAGATCACTTGCCTTACCAAGTGTTGGCCCAGGTGACTCCAAGGTGTTTTAAGTTAACTAAAAACATTAGAAACCATTCACGGGACACACTTACTTTTCATTCATAGCTGAAACCACAAAGCTTCTGATTGATGCACTTGGAACCTTTCCCGGCAACCTTAACTCCAAGGAACTAAAAGGTTTAACTACTCATTCTCTGGGGAAAACTCCTCAGAGAGTGCATAACTTAGTAAACTAAGTAAAAACACAATCAAAGAGAGAAGGTAAGGTAGAAAAGAGCTAAAGCTCTGTGTATTTCTTTCTTTGAAAACTTACAAAAGGTTCAACAACCACCACCTTCAGAACATGCTCCTCGGGCTCTAATAAAACCAAAATTACAATTACAGCTCTCCCCTGATATTTTGCCAAATTCCTAACTTAAAAGCTAAGGAAATCTATCATTGGTGACTTACAAGGAGAATTTAGACATTTAGGCAACAAAAATCTAATGAAAAATATCTCCAAGTGTCGGTTACAAATATCGGGAAGCACTAAGGACCACTTCGCAGGTGACAAGTGAGGTCTGCGAAATTTCGCAGGTGCACAAGAGGAGCTGCGAAATTTCTTCATAGCAGCCAGCTGCTTCAACACCTTAGCAAAGTGGACTTCCATCATGTGGTGTTTGGCTTCCATCGCGGCGTGAAGCTTCAGGGGCTCTCCATAGCACTGTGCAAAAAGGCTGCGAAATCACTTCGCAACAAAAAATGGTGATTTCGCAGCACTTTTCTGAAGCCTTCCTTCCTTCAGCTTGGAGCAGTTATCTTCCAAAGGCTGTAACTTCCTCATTTGTAATCCAAATTGCATACGGTTTGAGGCATTGGATTGTTGACTTCCTAAGCTTTCAAATGACATATAGCATGCATAATTTGGACTCCAGGAAGTGCTCCAAAAGTGGCTGCAGTGACTGTCATCAAGAGAGCTCCACGGCTGATTTCTCTTTGCTTTCCCTTTTTATTTCCACTTTGCTTATGGCAAAAGAGCTTCAAGGATTTGATTCTTCATGCCTCTGAGCTTCCCATAGCTTTCCAAGGATTCCATATAACTCTCCTCAACCTCCTAATGCTTTGGTGATTAAAATACTAACAAAAACACCAAAACTTACACAATTTGATTAGAATCAATTGCAAGGGGCCTTAACATGCTAATTGGGTTAAAAGGCACTAACTACTACTCAAAAGTGTTTAAAAGGATTAATTACAAGCTATCAAATAGCACTTTTTGAGTAGTAATCACCGACTAGCGAAGGTAATTATGCTATCGATAGGGTGCATACTTTCTTCCGAAAAGTTGTGTTGAATGGAATTGACCCACTCTCTTACAAAGGTTGCGCGAAATAACCTTTACATTTTATGTTTAGAGCTATATCTTTCATCAACGGGGCCTTCATGGATGTAGTTGATGACAAATTTGGGAGCTGTTGAACATGCGAGGGCTTGAACGGCTAAGTCTTGGGTTGTCTTTCTTTGCCTGCCAGTTGCGTGGACATATTGTTTCAGGTGTCCGACTCTAATTAGTCTTTCCACTAAGTAGTGGAGACTCCTACATTGTTCAGTGGTATGGTCGTGATCTTTATGATAGTTGCACTTTCTGCTTAGATCCCGTTTAGCCGGATCTGTCTTGATCGGCTCTGGCCACCTGAAGTCAGATAGATCGTGGATCATCGGGAGAAGTTTCTCATATGAAATATTGAGGGGGATCAATCTCACCAAGCTTAGTAATTGCTATTGCTCCTTTGTGTTTGATGATTCCAGACGTGTCTCTTCATTGGCTGAATGTCCGGAGTCTAGGGCCACCTAGTAGCATTGGCGTGTGGCTAGTTTGGCTGCCAAGGAGATCGATTTGTCCCTCCTCAATGAGGTAGCTCACCATATGATGGTATGTAGAGGGAACGACCTTCATTCTTGAAGCAATGCGCATCCCATAATGGCATTGAAATGGGACAAATCCTCGACCATCGAGAATTGTACATTTAGGGTGACTGGGCCAACTTGGACGGGCAATACAACATCACCTTGAGAAGTTGTCGTGGCTCCATTGAACCCAGACAGTAATCGCCCTAGGTTCTCTAGGACGAATGGTGAGTGGCCCATCTGCTTATAGACTGACATTTGTAAGAGGTCAACTGAGCTACTTGGATCAACCAGAACCCTTCTCACGTTGAACCCACTTATTCCTAGTGTTAGGACTAGGGAATCTTCCTGTGGTTGTAATACTCGGCTAGCGAAGGTAATTGTGCCATCGATAAGGTGCATACTTCATTCTGAAAAGTTGTGCTGAACGGAGTTGACCCACTCTCTTACAAAGGTCACGCGGAGCAATCTTTGTCTTTTCCATTTAGAGTTGTATCTTTCGTTAATGGGGCCTCCATGGATGTAGTTGATGACAACTCTGAGAATTGCTGAAGATGCGAGGGCTTGAACGACTAGGTCTTGGTTCATCTCTCTTTGCTCGTCAGTTGTGCGGACATATTGTTTCAGGTGTTCGGCTTTGATTAGTCTTTCCATCAAGTAGTGGAGACTCCTACATTGTTTGGTGGTATGGTTGTGATCTTTATGATAAGTGCACCTTCTGCTTTGATCTCGTTTAGCCATATCTGTTTTGATTAGCTCTAGCCACTTGAAGTCAAACATATCACGGATCATCGGAAGAAGTTTCTCATATGAGATACTGAGGGGGGTCCGTCTCACCTAATTCTACTGATGTTGGCCATCCCACCTCTTGTTAGCTTCCCTTGATTGGTTTAAGGGCTTAGAGTTTCCTGCTTGGTCATGCCTGGTCGGACAATTAGTGACCAAGACTTATTGAGTAGCCACCCGAACGTCGTCTTCGAGCATGGAATACTTATTTGCTCATCTGAACAGGTCGTCCATCGTTGTCGGCAGTTCCTTTGCAAGAGACTCAAAGAATGGCGTGCCCGGACAAATGCTTCGCTTGAAGATATGCAGGATGACGTCCATACTGCAGGACTCCACTTGAAGCACAACTTGTTCGAACTGTTTTATGAAGTCTCTGAGGAACTCGTTTTCCTGCATCTTGATGTTCTACAGAGTGCTTATGTTCTGCTTATGGTGAGCTGAACATAAGTAGTGGCCCACAAAGGCCTCCGATAAATCCCGAAAATTGTTCATAGAATTCTTCGGGAGATGGTGGAACCAAAAGAGAGTTTGGTCGTGTAGGTTGACCAAAAATACTTTCCACAATAGTGCATCATTCCCTATATCAAGGGTCATGAGCTGCTTAAAGTGCATGATGTGATCAAACGGATCATTTGTTCTATCGTATGTTGTGAATTTTGGGACTATGAACCCTCAAGGTGGTTCATAATTAATAATATGAGGATCGAACGACGTAGAGAGCTTGTCATCCAGACGCCGACTGATGGAGTTAGGTGGAGCTCGATCTGTTGGGGCCCCTACTTATTGCTATCTTGACGGATGAGGTCACTCCGACATAATTGTTGCAGCTTAGGGACCTAGACTGGCCTCTAGGGTTTCCACCATGCCTGGTTTTTCCTCTATGCATGGCGTCTGAGGTCTTAATCGGGCTCGCATCGCATTTGATAGATGTGACCTTCTGTCGCACCTCATTTTCATTGATACTCAAGTAGATTCGGTGCTTTCGTCCAGCTACACTTGGTGAGCTGGCAAAAAATCCTCCTCAAACCATGTCGTGTGGTTGCTAGAAGGGAACTTTTCGTTTCCGGGAAAAGATGCCTCATCAGTGCGTCTTGAGGCTGTTCATTAGCTTTGATGTTGCCAACTTTTAGAGGGGCTCGATGATGACATTTGGGCTCGCAACTCTTCATTCTCTTCTTTAAGTCACCTTGTTTGGCGAAGCAGAGACTATATCTACCGATCACTTTCTCGATGGTGTCTTTCCATACTTTCACGCCAAGCAAAGTAGCCCTCACTACCCATAGCTGATGATCGAGTTATGGAGGGTGTTGACATCCTTAGTTCTTTCCACAGACGGTGCCAATGTTGAAGCTAATCTAACTAAAGTCAGGTCCGTGTAGCTTTACTAAAATCAGACAAACTTCTTCCTTTCTTTATGCTTCTTAAAGAATCTGTCTAGTTGCCCTGGAATCAAACGAATTTCTTTCCTGCACAAAAGGATCTTCGGACGGGTGGTCCGAGCACGCCCTTCCGAAGCTTAAGTCAGACAAGAGTAACTCTAACTATTTGTGGGAGAGAGTGAGAGTATGCTTGCCCGCATACCTTGTTCGTGCTTTTTGGAGGGTTTATATAGAGCTGATGATACTGTCATTGTAGTGTTAACTATGCACTCTAACCTTTTCTATAATGATAATTGTCCTTAGGGTAGCTGGGCAATCATCTTAGTTAAGGGCAGTTGGCAGGTGTCATCTATTGGCATGCTAAGATCTCAGACCGTGCAGTTGTTTGTCTATTTAACCTATCAACGTCTGGGATTATGTGCATAAATTAATTGACGTAGACTTGTGGGTTAAATGGAGTCTCGTCTACCGCTTGGATGTCAGGTGTCTGGGCCGACGTTCAGACATCAAGTGTGATTGATCATGCATGCCAGAAGTCTTAAAGACTTGACTGGACAGATTTTCCCGTCTGAGAGTCCAACAAGCCTAGGTTGTTGATTCTATATGGCTTTGTCGGAGAAGGGAATCCTCTCACTTCTATTGCCAGACGGAATGATCCCAAACAGGTTACATACTTGTCCTAGACGACCAAAGGGTCTTGAGCTTGAAAGGGACACATGGAGGGGAACCTCCCACAAGAACCATTTTTTTCTCATAGCACAAGAGTAACTTTTAACCTTCGTTTTCATAGAGAAAATTGGAAAAAATTCAAGGGAAATTACTTTTGTTTCTTCAAAAAACAATTCTTTTTCTTTTTATTTTCAAAGAAAGAGAAAAAAAAAACGCGTTCTTTCTTTTTCAAGGTGAAAGAGTTCTAAAAAAAATAAAAAAATAAAACTTTTTTTTTTAATGGCAAGTTCTAGGTGGTTTTAAAACTTGTAAAACTACTTCTCCATTTTCTCATTTATTGAGTCGAGTCAGATCAATAATAAAATATTTCTACATTTAAGATACTTTGAAAGAATCCAATGATTTAAAAATAATTATAAAACTATCATATTTTAATAAATATTTAAAAAAAAATTATTTCTCAAAATTCATAATAGAGCATGATTAAATTAAAAATAAAAATTTACCTATGAAATGATTTTTTATAAATTTAAATAAATAAAAAAACACTTAAAAAATAATCTATTGAATTTATGAATTTTTAAAAATTAAAAGAATTAAATAAAATATGATATTTGAAAATTAAATTTTCAAACAAAAATAAAGAGTTAAAAAATAAAGTATGGAAAGGAGAAAGGAGACAACCGTTGAAAACCATCCTTAATTTATTCTTATTTTAATATAGCTTTTTATGCATAAGAGATCTATTTATGATTAAATGCTTTTAATATGCTTATAGATTTTAATTTTATCGGGTGTTTGGTAAACCAACTTAATAAATTAATTTAATACATTAAGTGAATTAAGCATGTTTAGTAAAATAATTTAATAATATGACTTAAAGTAAAAAACAATTTTTAACTAATAAGTAAAAACAATGAACTTATTTTTAAGTTCACATATTTATTTTATCTTTTTATCCCCGTTTGCCCTAATTACCTCAATGATTTCTTTAACTATTCCACGACCTTCATTTTTGTCCAACCTCCTTTACCCTAATTATAATTTATGATAAATATGTCAATTTGATGATTTAAAATAAATTTTAAGTTAATTTTATCAAACAATCTTAATACTTAATATAAGAATTAAGTAATGAGTTTTAAGTCAACAACTTAAGTATAATTTAACTTAAAGAAAGTCAATTTAAGTTATTGAGTAATAAGTATTAAGTTTAACCAAACACCCCTTAAATGTGCAACTTAACTAAAATCTTTGTATTTCATTTCCATAGTCAATTGGGACATTATTTTCTACAACTAAAAATAACAAGTATAAATGAAGTTAAATATAATCTTATAGTCTACAAAAATATTTTTCTAATTAAAAGTGCCTAAAATTTATTTTCTTTATAAATTAATACTTTAAAACCGGTTTATAATTTGATTAATGTAATAAAAGATATGAGATACACATTCTCTAATGTAATTAAGAAATAATCTCATAAGATATAACAATCTAATCTCGTATCCATGATTATCATCTTGATGAAAACAATAAAAACATGTAGGGAGTCATGTTGACAACCCAATCCAAACTAAGAATAAGGTGGATCCAATACAAGCATGGGTTTACATCTACTTCTAAGATTCCTTGTCTTAAGGCGAAAATAGAAGAAGTCTACAAACTTTTAATTCTTGGATTTGGACTACCTTTTTGGTGTGGAGAGTGCTCACTCTGCTAATACATTGCTTTTAAATCAATAAAAGTATATACATGACTTCTTCGGTTGCACTAAGATGCCTAACATCTTTACAGCTTTTGGAAAGACATTGTCTCAATATGATGGCAAGCCTCTCTTGGATGCAATCTTATATCATAGCATAATTGGTGCACTCTTGTACGTGATCATCATGCGACCTGACCTTTCCTTTGTTGTTAACAAGACATGTCAATTCATGGCCAAAGTAACACATACACATTAGCTTGTAGTAAAGAGATTCATCTACTAATTAAAAGGCACTTCCTCTCATGGCTTACAATTGCAATCATCTTCCTTTCTTGATCTTCAAGTTATACCAATGCAAATTGGGCTTCCTACCCTATTGATCACAAAAGCACCAATGTTACCTTGTGTTTCTTGGCTCCAACTTAGTCTCTTGGTCATCCATGTTTCTCAAAGTAATGTTGAATCATACTATTGTGCATTAGCCTTTGTTGTAGCTAAGATTGTGAGGACTCAATCATTTTTCAAGGAACCATGGATTCTTCAATCTACTACCCTTTGGTTTGGTGTAATAATTAGAGTGATCCTTGTTTAACAGTTAATCCTATGTTTCACGTTCAATCAAAACATATTGAGTTTGATCTTCACTTCATCCAAAATAAAATTTTAAAAAAAGATTTGATAATTCATTATATTCCATCTACTGACTAGATCATCAATATCCTTACCAAGCATTTGTTAAGCTCCTAGTTTTTGGGCTTTTGCACAAAGCTTTCCATTGCCTCAATGCCTATGAACTCGCATGTGGAGGATAGACAACTAGTTTCCACCTAGTGTCACATAATTAGTCTCCATAATGGCCATAACTATTACTATTAGCTTCCTAATTAAACTTTAGGGAAATCATTAGAAGTTTTGTTATATCCATTAATCATTTTGTTAAGCTATCTTACATAACTATTTTATAAATACTATGAAGCTTAGCTCATAAGGGTAACAAGCAAATCTTTTCTAAACTTTGTTCTCAAGTTTCTTCATAAACTTTCATACCTTTGATATCTTATCTTTCTTGGTGCAGTGATTGTGAAGCTGGTTGCCACCATTTTTATTTAATCTTTTATTATGATCAAAGTATAAAGACATTTATAAATTATGGATGCTTTAAATGGTGTAGTTTATGGGTGAGCATATAAATTATGGATGTCTAATTGATGCTTTTCCCATATAGTAAGGTAACCTTTAGAGTTCTCAGCTACTTTTGCATAAATCATCAGCCCTAAAATATATTTATATTGCACAAACGTATGTGGATTAAAAAAATATAGAAAATGTTGAAATTAGTTTTGAATTTATCTTACATATATATATTTTTTTAACAAATAAGTTTTTAAAAATCAGTTTATCTTAAGATTTATTATCGAGAAAAAAAAAATTGAGAGAAGGAAGAGAAAGATAGATTTATAAGAGAATAAATGTGTGAGTAATACTAATGTTTTAAATGAATGTGTAAATAAGGTGATTTCGTAGAATATATCGAGGGTGCAAATATAAATTCTTATTTCTTAGTTAGACAATAAAGGTCCAATTGAGTGGAAATCCCTACTTTAGTCATGATGGGTGGGTCTAGTTTTCAACTCTACTCATTTTGTGCCCAATTATTCCACTATCGTGCTCAGAGTTGAGCATAGAAAATATGAGTATGTTTGATAATTATTTTTTAAAATAATTTTTTTTTTTTTTTTTTGTGATTCAAAATATATTTGATAATAAAAAATTATTTTTTTATTTTTTATTCTTAAAAACATAAAATATGATATTTTCAAATAATATTTTTTAATTATTTTTAGTTGTTCTCATTGTTTTTATTAAAGAGTTATTTTAAAAAAATAATTATATAAATATGTAAAATAATTAAAAATAAAATAATAGATATAAACATTATTTTAAAAACATATTTAAAATATTAAAAATGGGTTAAAAGCATTTTAGGTTTCTAAATAAACTTTTATTTTACAAAACATCAAAAAATTGTTTTTAAAAACTGTTATAAAAAACAGTTTTTCAAAATTGTTTTTGTTAAAACGGCTGCCAAGAGGCTTGTGTTTTTGTTTTGATTATATTTTTACCCATCTCTTTGGGGTAAGGCATGGGAAATTAAGTCGGGATTTTCATTGGCTCTTTTGGTATTCATTGATAAATGGCAGGTAATCACTGAATTAAAAATATTATTTATATTTAATTTTATCATTTTTGTTCATACCCGGTTAATCACTTTTGGGTGCCAAAAGACATGCTGGTATTTAATTTGTTAGGTATTCTTTTTTCTTTATTTTAATATTAATTAAATATATAAAAATAATTGTTCACTAGAAGAGCAAGAATGCAAGATAGTGAATGAATAATGTGATGGTGGTGGGAATGGGACTTGAAGAGGGAATTTTTTATAAGAGTATAGTAGTTTTGAAAAATAATTCAGGAAAAATATTTCAAAATCTATTGTAGTTTTGTCTCGATAGGAAAGAGAAAATAAATTGTAAGTGAAAAATTGTCTCTTCAAAAGACTATTTATGAACTTTAAAAAAAATTATAAAAAAAAATCGTCTTTCCAAGATATGATTTCTAAAATTCCATTTTTTATATGAGAAATCATCTATTGAAGAGACGATTTTCACAAAAAATAAAATAAAATAAAATAAAGAAGTAAGAAATCGTCTATTGAACAAACGATTTCCAAAAAAAAAGAACCAAGTGAGATATCGTCATTGAAGAGACGATTTCCACACAACAAAAAAAATTATATATAACAAGCATGAATTGAAATTTCGGTTTTTATTGTGACATTTCACCGATATATCGAAATTCAGACGACCCCAAAATGATTTTGAGCATCGATTATTGAACAGGAAGAATATTGAAAAAATATTGGGAAAATCATCGAAATATCGATGATATATCAATTTGGAACCGATAAATCGACAATAAAATCACAAGTGGAGCAACGCGTAAAGCAGTTGGGGAGAACGAAAAATATCGTCCAAAAATCTCAGATTTTTTTGGGGTTTTTTTTTAAAAAAAAATTTTGAAAATTTCCTGATTTAAATTTTTGACGATCCGATGGCCCAAATTTCACTTGTGTTTTATATTATCATTTTATTTTATATTATCGTTTTATTTTTAACACTTTCCATATTTATCTCATTAATCCTATTTCTAAAAATTATTATCACTTCACTCTTAATTTTTTTTTATATTTATCCTTTCAATTTTATTTAAATTTTAAATATTTTTTTTAAATATTAAAAATATAATTTTACCCAAAAAAATTGCTATAATATAAAAAATTAAGAAAGTTCTAATATTTTATAAATTAAAATTAATTTGATAAGATAAATTATTAATAATTTTAATTATTTAAATAAATTAATGTTAATAGAAAAAGTTGTTACTACATATTTTTAATAAAATTTTAGAAATTAAATCTCAAATAAAATATTTCATATAAATTAATTTAATTTTTTATTTAAAATGTAAATAAAAATTTTAGAAATTAAATCTCAACATGTTTTAATAAAAGTATTTTAAAATTTTTTAAATAAATATTGTCTTCAACAAGATGGACTCTCTTCATCTAACAATATGATGGAACCATATCGATCTTCATTTTGGTACTACATATTATTGCAATGTCATATGTATTATATTTATGTATAAATTGTTTTTATTCAATAAAATCAAAATTTTTTTAACTCAATTATAAATTTATACACTTCCAAAATTCATATTTATTATTCTTAAAATCCAAGTATCGAATCTACCAATATATCTCTACTTACCGATATTTTTATTCTTGATCATATCTATGTCAATTACACCTACAAAATAACTTTAAAATGTATATTCTTGTTTATTTTATCATTTTTTTTTTGGAGTTTTTCCAAACATTCTTATGAATTTTGAATAATTTTCGCTCCACCATATTTGTGAAAAAATATCCACTGATATTTCCAATATATCCGTAAAATCAAAGTATTGATAATGACCGATATTTTCATCCTTGATAACAAATGAGAAATTCTCACTTAAAAAAAAAAAAAAAACAAAAAAAAAAACAAGTAGGAAATTGTCTCTTCAAGAGACGATTTTAAGAGACCATTTCCATACAATATAAATATATATATAACAAGTGAGAATTCTAACTTAAAAAAAAAAAAAAACTTCAAAAATCCATTTTTTCGTTCTTTATCTACTTATACAATAATACAATTATTACAAATATATATATTATAAAATTTATTAATTTTATTTACTAAATTTAATATATAAATAACATACTAAATTTAATATAAGATAACTAATATTTATCTATTATTATTTTTCTCTTACTTTGAAATTAAACAAAAAACTATTATCAATTTATGTGAAAAATGAGTTTTAAAAAAATTGTTATTAATTTATTAAATAATTATTTATAAAATACATAATTTTGTTTTGCTTTAATTTTTAAATTAATTTTATTATATAAATTTTAAGATTAAAAACATTAATCTTTTAAGTTAAAATTTGATTATAAAATGAATAATTTCACATCTTTTTAAGAGAATTTAACTTACCACAAAACCTCCACTGCACGCATCATATCATTTCCCCAAGTCTAACAATGTACTACACCCATAGCCTGCAGGAGAATCTTACTTATTGCACTCCATCACTTCACACACTATTACACTACAATTCTATTAGAGCACTCAAACAATTTGAATACCGTTTGAGGTGTTGTCATTTTTTCTGAAATGTTTAAACACTCCACCAATTTGACCGTTTCAAGTATTGTCATTTCTTTTCAAACAGTCAAACGTTCACCCCCTATCCCACACACTACACTTATTCTACCTCTTTCCAACTTTACTTACAATATAAATTGACTTCAAACCTCTTTATTCTCATTTTCTCATTCTTCCCCATTTGAAACTCAAATTTTCACTTTCCATCTCATTTATCTAGGAACTTCTTCGCATATCTCCTCTCTTTTCTTCAAACACTCACACTGTTTATCTTGAAAGGTAATATTTTTGCTTTATTTTATTTCATGTTATTTTGTAATGTATGGTTTTTATTATTATATAAGTTTTTAAATTTATTTGGATTATGTAATATTTGTTTGAATAATATTTATACAAAATTTTTATTTTAAATAGATTAAATCATTAAAAAAATAAAAGTTATGTTACTTTATTCCTAGGTAATATTTTTGCATTTGTTTCGTATTTATTTTGTAATGCATGATAGATATTTATTACTATATATATATTTTTTTATTTATTGGATTTATGCTAATTTTTTTAGAATATTATTTGTTGTAAATTATCATTATATAGAGATGAATGGATTAAATCATTCAAAAAATAAAAGTGATATTAGTTTATTTAATTAATATGAAATAATAGGATTATTGTCTATGTTTATCAATCAAATAATATGTTTTATAAAATATTAAAAAAATAAAAATAAAAATAAAATAAAATATTAGAAAAACGAGAATGGAAAATAATAATAATAGAATAATTATATATCTATATATTTGCATAAAATATGATTTAAAAAAAATATTAAATTCTAAAAAATAGAAATACAATATTATCCGAAATTATAAATTTATCGCATATATTTTTTAAAATTTATGTTAGTCTTAAATCATTGAAAAAATTGTTGTAAAATAGTGAGATGTAAAAATAAAAATATAAATAAAAGTATAAATAAAACTAAAATATTATTTGATTTATTTAAATATATTTAAATGTATAATTGACATCTCTGAATGTCAAACTGAGAAAATAAGACTCTGAACATCATAACTGAGAAGCGATGATGACTCTGAATGTTGAGCTGTAAGAAAGTGGTGGCTCCCATAATAATAATATATATATATATATATATATATATATATATATATATATATATATATATATATATATATATATATTATTAAATATATATAATATGTAAATGTACATTTAAAATGTTAAATAGTAACGGTATATTTAAATGTATATAATATATAAATTTACATTTAAAATGTTATATTATATACATTTAAATATCTATTTTAAAAAGAAAATAAAGATATAGTTGTAAAATTTTAGAATATGTAATAAAAAAAATAAAAAAAAACCAAGCAGAAAATTTGGTATTGCAATTTCTTGAAAATTGGATGAACCAAGAATGCTGGTAGTATTAAATTATTTTTTTCCATATAATATTATTTCAAAAATATTAAAATATAAGAGATATAAATAGAACATTATTCGAAATTATGAATTTATCTTATATGTTTGAAAAAAATTAATATTAGTCTTAAATTGTTGAAAAAATTTCTTGTAAGATATTGAGAGCTCAAAATAAATATATAAATAAAAGTAGAAATAAAACTAAAATGTTATTTGATTTATTTAAATGGATATAAAATGTTAAATATTAACAATATATTTAAATGTATATAATATATATTTAAATATTAAATGTATATAATATATAAATTTACATTTAAAATATTATATTGTATACATTTTAAAAAGAAAAGAAACACAAGACAAAGATATTTTAACCAAGAAGATATTAAACTTATACAGAAAATAAAAGAACTTGTGAAATAAATTTACACTTAAAATGTTTTATATATATATATATATATATATATATATATATATATATATTTAAATATCCATTTTAAAAAGAAAATGAAGATATAGTTGTAAAATGTTAGAATATAAAAAAATAAAAAAATGAATTTAGTAATGGTTATTAGTATTAAATTATTTTTTGTATATAATATTATTTAAAAAATATTAAAATATAATAAATATATATAGAACATTATCCAAAATTATGAATTTATCTTATATGTTTTAAAAAAATTAATATTAGTCTTAAATTATTAAAAAAATTCTTGTAAGATATTGAGAGCTCAAAATAAATATATAAATAAAAGTAGAAATAAAACTAAAGTATTATTTAATTTATTTGAATGTATATAATATAACAATAAAAATAGTAACCGTGTATTATTATTTTTAAAAAAGAAAAGAAAGACGACTTGTAAAATACTAGAATATATAATAAAATAAATAATTGAATTTAGTAATGGTTGTTAGTATTAAATTATTATTTTTGTATATAATATTATTTAAAAAATATTAAAATCTAAGAAATATAAATATAAATAGAAATAAAGGTAAATTGTTATTTAATTGATTTTGAATGTATATAATATAACAATAAAAATAGTAGATGTGTATTATTATTTTTGAAAAATATGACTTTTAAAAAATAGATTTAGTAATGGACAATGCACCATAATATTAGTAAAATGGATTTGCAAAATACATATTTGTTATATGGTATATAAATCATTATCATAAAGTTTATTGATGATAATACTTTTTTGTTGATATTTTGAATAGGTTGATAATGGATGGTTACACCACTGTGTTGTGTTATACCAGTGGTGAAATTATTGATTGTGAATTTAAGGTATATTATAATCGTCTTCTTGAGAAAGGTGTTTCAATCAATAGCATGACAACATTTGATAAGTTAGAAACAAAATTGTGTCATGCTCTAAATATTAATCGTACTTACACCGAGTTAAATATGTGTTTCGATATCCAATTCACTTTCCAAATGGAAGAGGTATTGTTACTTATGTCCCTTTGCCTATTCAAGATGATGGTGATATGAGTATAATGTTTACTGTTGTTGGACAATCTCATCCTCCAAATATTATTGAAATGTATTGTCAAACTTCTTCAAATAATCATCACTCCATGCCAGGTAGCTTTACTACCCCAATGCCTATTGAAGAAGTAGGTCCAACTCAACAAATGGTAGAAGTGAATACCTTTTCCCCTATGTATATGCAAAGTTATGATAATGACATGGAACCTATAGTTAGGGTAGATTTGGTGGGGGTCACTAATTCAATCATAATGACAGTTGAAAATTATGTTGATATTTTATCTAGAAATGATGATGACAATGTGGAGTTATTTGATGAAAATGATGGTCATGAGGATATTATGGACATGGAGGATAATGAAAATATAGAAAATGATGCATCATTGCTAGGTGGTGGTGAACATGATGTCTCTTCCCCAATATTTTAAGAATTGAATTGGGATGTAATTAACTCCATGGCCGAAAAGGATTTGACAACACGCACTGGATTATGGAATGAATCGGATGAATTGTTTAAGGGTTTGGGGTTTGAGAGTAAGGTCGACTTACAATATGCTATTAAACATTATTCCATATGTAGGAATCAAAATTTGATTGTTATTGAATCTGAGCCAGATATGTGGGTTGTAAAGTGCAAAAAGTGGTCTGAGGATTGTAATTGGAGGCTTTGTGCATGTCGTCGTAAATCTCATGGTTTGTTTGAGATAAAAAAGTACATAGATCCTCACACTTGTGTTTACCCTAAACTATCACAAGACCACTCACAGTTAGACTCCACATTCATTACATGAGAAGTTCAAAATGTAGTCCAAAGTGATCACACAATTTCAATTGTTGCATTACATCAAATAGTGAAAGATAAATTTAGTTATAATGTTCATTACAAGAGGATTTGGGAAGCACAGAGGAAAACAATCATAAGGATATTTGGTGATTGGGATGAATCTTACCAAGCTTTACCTAGGTGGATGAATATTGTTAAACTTACTAACCCTGGGACTAAGGTTGTTTGGAAGACATCAGTACTAGTAGGTTACAATGGAAACATACGTTTTATGCACGTGTTTTGGGTTTTTGGGGGCATGTGTTGAAGGATTTAAGCATTGTAAACTAGTAATACAAATAGATAGTATTTTTTTTTTATATGGAAAATACATAACAAAACTTTTGATTGCAACATCAATTGATGCTAATGGTCATATCTTCCCTCTTGCATTTTGCAATAGTTGAAGAGGAATCATCGGATAGTTGGTCTTGGTTTCTTTATACATTAAGGAGTCAAGTCATGCAAAGAGAAGACATATGTCATATTTTTTATCGTCATGCAGGAATAGAAGCTATCGTTAGGGATCTTAATGTTGGATGGAACCCGCCTTATGCACACCATCGATATTTTCTTAGGCATGTGACAAGCAACTTCAATGATAAATATAGAAATAAGATGTTAAAAGACTTAGTATATAAAGCTAGGTCTCAATATCAACCATGAAAGTATGAGTCATGTATGACTAAGTTAAAACGATTAGATAAGAAATGCTTAGAATGGTTTAACAGGTTGGACACGAAAAAATGGACTTTGGCACATGATGGAGGACATCGGTATGAGTGGATGACTACAAATATTGCTGAATGCATAAATGGAGTGCTTAAAGGGGCTAGAATGTTGCCTATCACTACTCTTATTCGATTAACTTTCTATTGTTGTGTTTCATATTTTGAAACTCGTCGAACAGAGATACAAACTCAAATTGAAAAAAGAGATTTGTATACTTCCTATGCCATTAACAAAATAACAAAATGTGAGTCAAGGGCTACTGGACATACCATCAAAATCTTTCACTATTCAAATGAGATATTTGAAGTGACAACTACTCTCCATGGGTTTTATATGGATAAAAGAAATAATATACAAATTGTGAAGTTGAAAGAAAGAACATGTACTTGTAATAAATGGCAACCATTTGGTATCCTATGTTCACATGTGCTAGCTATATGTGCATATGCAAGGATGGATAGTTGGAAATTTATTGACAAACATTATAGGATGGATGTATATGGTTGTTTCTATACACCACACTTCAATCCAATTCCACATCAAGCATATTGGTCAGAACCTAATTTTCCAATTGTTCATCATAATCCAACTCGAGTATGTGATAAAAGAAGACCAAGATCTTCAAAGATTAGGAATGAAATGGATTGGAGAGAACCAAGTGTCAAAGTTCGACGTGGGCTTTGTAAATAGGAGGGTCATAATCGTCGAAAATGTCCTAACATATGGGAGTCTTCTAACACAACCGCTCAATAATATTGTAAGTTCAAGTTGAAAATTTTATTATTTAAATGGAAGTTTTTTGTAACATTAAAGATGAACATTGAGTTATTTCCAAATAATGTCATTAGAATGTCTTGTAATAAACTAATGAAATTATTTAAATGATGCAGGGAATACATTATCATGGATCCTAGACCTGTAGATTTTTATGTTCTATGTAACCAGGAAGTACAATGATCTTTGCTTATATGGAAAGTAAATGATCATGGAGAGCTCCATTATCAACATTGTGAAGCTAGTTTCTATCGTAATAGTGTTTCAGATGCACACATTATTCCATATTTGCAACAATCTGGATTCTACTGTGTTGCCCGATTAGGTTTCATTTCATTGGATTGGCACCTTATTACAACATTTATAGAGAGATGGCACCTTGAGACCCACACTTTCCATGTACCTTAGGGAGAGTGTACCATCACACTTCAGGATGTTAACATTATTTTAGGCTTACCGATTGATGGTGTTGCAGTTAGCGGTAACACATGCTTGGATTAGAGAAAGGTGTGTGCTACATTGTTAAGAGTAGTGCTTGAAGGTAGAGATATATCTAGACAAAGACTTCGTTTGACTTGGTTGACAGAGCATTTTCCTTCATTGGCATTTGATGCTGATGTAGAGTTCGTGTGATGATATGCTAGGGCATTCATCTTATAGTTGATTGAAGGTTTTATTTTTGCGGATATATTGAACAATAGGGTATATTTAATGTTTTTACCACTACTTGAGGATTTTGGAATTATTGGTACTTATAGTTGGGGTAGTGCTTGCCTAGCTTGACTATATCGAGAGATGTGTCAAGCATCCCATATTGATGCACATGATGTATCAGGTCCTCTCATTTTGTTACAATTATGGACATGGGATAGATTTCCCTTTATAACACCTATGCGCTTGCTTTTAGTCCTACATGATGGAGACCACAACCACCTTTAGGCATGTGGTATGTATTCAACCTTAGTTATAACATATGTATACACATATATACATAGATAAACAATTATACAAACTTCTAATATATATTCTTTTTGTAGTTGGAGAGATGAGTTTTGTACTACTTTGACGCCTATGCATGTGTTACCTTAGTATAGGTATCTACTTGATCAACTTATGATAGAGCAGGTGAGAAATTCATTATTTTGAATAATTTTTTTTAAACAATTTGTAATCAAAATATTATTAAATAATGTGAGTCATATTTCAAATTTAATGGTAGATTATATGGGAGCTATATACTGATGATTTCATCTTTGGACTCCCAGATTACTGTACTATTGCCTTTGACTTGTGGTTGACTATTTCACCCCTTATCTATTTCCACATAGTGGAGTGGCATAGACCTGATCGTTTTTTGAGGCAGTTTAGGCTACTATAACATATTCCCAAGCATTATGATACATAGTTGAGATTACATAAATATGATTTAAGGAGTCGACATGATTTGGATTGGATGAGTATTCATCATCACAATATACAAAGGTGGAAGGCTAGGTACAATAATCTTGCTAGAGCTGAGGTAACATCTACTTCTTATGAGTATAACCACCCATATATGGTGTGGTATCATTCTATCACTCGTCTTTTTCTTACTCCACATGGATCTTCCTGGGAGATAGTGGTAATTACAATGTCTTTTTATTTATTATTCTATTTTCTTCTACTTAGAAAAACATCTAACTTTTTATTCTTAATTCTTATAGAATTGTAGTTTGCAATAGATACATTTGTGGACTGGTCCAGATACTCCGAATATAGGTCATCATCATGAAATTCATCAATTATGTGCAACCACTTTAGAGGTTATACATGAGGCTGATAGGTTGCTTATTCCCCCCAATGTCATTGATACAAAGAGACAATCATCGGATGATGAGGTAGTAATGAGAGATTGTGGGGTACGAACTAGAGGTGGTGGGGTACAGACCAGTGGTGGTGAGGTACGGACTAGAGGTGGTGGGGTATGAACTAGAGGTAGAGGTGCACGAACACGTGAAGGCCATATTTATGATGATCCACACTTCCCTATTGATGATGCATCGCTAGATTTTCTATCATCATCACCTCTACAATATACTGCCTTCTTTTTTTCTACACTACTTAACCAATCACTTCCTCATTCATCAGTTCCATCCATTGATGAGGGGGTGATATAAGAAGATGTTGGGACATCACTCATCTAGGATTATATAGAGATGAATGGATGAAATCATTCAAAAAATAAAAGTGATGTTAGTTTATTTAATTAATATGAAATAATAGGATTATTGCTTATATTTATCAATCAAATAATATGTTTTATAAAATATTAAATTAACAATAAAATAAAATATTAGTAAAACGAGAATGAAAAATAATAATAATAGAATAATTATATATCTATATATTTGCATAAAATATGATTTAAAAAATATTAAAATCTAAAAAATAGAAATACAATATTATCCGAAATTATAAATTTATCGCATATATTTTTTAAAATTAATGTTAGTCTTAAATCATTGAAAAAATTGTTGTAAGATAGTGAGATGTAAAAATAAAATTATAAATAAAACTAAAATATTATTTGATTTATTTAAATGGATATTTAAATGTGTGTATATATATATATATAAGTAATTTTGTATAACATAAAATAGTAACCCTGAGTATTAAATGTATATAATATGTAAATGTACATTTAAAATGTTAAATAGTAACAATATATTTAAATGTATATAATATATATTTAAATATTAAAAGTATATAATATGTAAATTTACATTTAAAATGCTATATTATATACATTTAAATATCCATTAAAAAAAAAAAGATATAGTTGTAAAATGTTAGAATATATAATAAAATAAAATAAAAAATGAATTTAGTAATGGTTATTAGTATTAATTTTTTTTTCATATAATATTATTTCAAAAATGTTAAAATATAAGAAATATAAATAAAACATTATCTGAAATTATGAATTTATCTTTTAAAAAAAATTAATATTAGTCTTAAATTGTTGAAAAAATTCTTATAAGATATTGAGAGCTCAAAATAAATATATAAATAAAAGTATGAATAAAACTAAAATGTTATTTGATTTATTGAAATGGATATTTAAATGTATATATATATATAAAATAGTAACCGTGAGTATTAAATGTATATAATATGTAAATGTACATTTAAAATGTTAAATAGTAACAGTATATTTAAATGTATGTAATATATAAATTTACATTTAAAAATGTTATATTATATAAATTTAAATATCCATTTTAAAAGGAAAAGAAAGATATAGTTGTAAAATATTAGAATAAAATAAAATAAAAAAATGAATTTAGTAATGGCTATTAGTATTAAATTATTTTTTTGTATATAATATTATTTTAAAAAATATTAAAATATAAGAAATATAAATAGAAGATTAGCCAAAATTATGAATTTATCTTATATATTTTTAAAAAATTAATATTAGTCTTAAATTGTTGAATTTTTTTTTTTGTAAGATATTGAGAGCTCAAAATAAAAATATAAATAAAAGTAAAAATAAAACTAAATTGTTATTTAATTGATTTGAATGTATATAACATAACAATAAAAATAGTAACTGTGTATTATTAATTTTAAAAAAGAAAAGAAAGATGACTTGTAAAATGTTAGAATATATAATAAAATAAAAAATTGAATTTAGTAATGGTTGTTAGTATTAAATTACTTTTTTTGTATATAATATTATTTAAAAAACATTAAAATCTAAGAAATATAAATAGAAATAGAAATAAAAGTAAATTGTTATTTAATTTATTTGAATGTATATAATATAACAATAAAAATAGTAGCTGTGTATTATTATTATTGAAAAATATGACTTTTAAAAAATAGATTTAGTAATGGACAATGCACCATAATATTAGTAAAATGGATTTGCAAAATACATATTTATTATATGGTATATCAATTGTTATCATAAAGTTTATTGATGATAATATTTCTTTGTTAATCTTTTGAATAAGTTTGATAATAGATGGTTACACCACAGTGTTGTGTTATACTCGTAGTGAAATTATTGATTGTGAATTTGAGGTATGATATAATCGTCCTCTCGAGAAAGTTATTTCAATCAATAGTATAATAACATTTGATGAGT
Organism: Vitis riparia; assembly: GCF_004353265.1. Lineage (NCBI taxonomy): Eukaryota > Viridiplantae > Streptophyta > Magnoliopsida > Vitales > Vitaceae > Vitis > Vitis riparia. Next base: position 12,370,210 of record NC_048433.1, on the reverse strand, counting down.
TAGAAACAAAATTGTGTCATGCTCTGAATATTAATCATACTTACACCAAGTTAAATATGGTGTTTCGATATTCAGTTCCCTTTCCAAATGGAAGGAGTATTGTTAATTATGTCATTTTGCCTATTCGAAATGATGGTGATGTGAGCAAAATGTTTACTATTGTCGCACAATCTCCTCCTCCAAATACTATTGAAATGTATTGTCAAACTTCTTCAATTGATCATCACTCCATACCAAGTAGCTTTACTACCCCAATGCATATTGAAGATGTAGGTCCAAGTCAACAAATGGTAGAAGAGAACACCTCTTCCCCTATGTATATGCAAAGTTATTATAATGACATGGAACCTATAGTTAGAGCAGATTTGGCGCGGGTCACTGATTCAATTGTAATGATAGTTGAAAATTATGTTGATATTTTACCTGGAAATGATGATGACAATGTGGAGTTCTTTGATGAAGATGATGGTAATGAGGATATTATGGACATGGAGGATAATGAAAATACAGAAAATGATGCATCATTGCTAGGTAGTGGTGAACATGATGTCTCTTCCCCAATATTTAGAGAATTGAATTGGGATGTAATTAATTCCATGGCCGACAAGGATTAAATTACTGTAGACTTACAATATGTTGTTAAATGTTATTCCATATGTAGGAATCAACATTTGATTGTTATTGAATTTGAGCCAGATATGTGGATTGTAAAGTGCAAAAAGTGGTCCGAGGGTTGTAATTGGAGGCTTCTTGCATGTCGTCATAAATCTCATGGTTTGTTTGAGATATCAAAGTACACGGGTCCTTGATTGGAGCCAAAATATGTGCTCTAATGGCACATATTCGATATGATTTGTGCACCAAAAGACATTCAAATCACCCAACTTGACCTAAATCAATGCTAAGGCCCTAGCCATGAGTTTAATCTATACTTTGGAGATTTATCTCAGGTTCAAGGGAAGAAAATTGTGCAAATTGAATGACTTTAGATTTTGAAAGATCAAGAGAGGGCTAAATGAGGAAATAAATGAGTCAAGACTCATTGAACGTAAAGAAAGGCAAAAAAAGGATATCATGAGGTTGGAGGATGATAAATGACCATTATGGAGTAAGAAAGAAGGCAAGAGAGCATGGGAAATGAGGCATAAAGCAAGATTGAGCTGCATGGAAATTTGGAACTCAAAAATCTGATGGCATTATATACTCTGACTTTGAGGACAAATTTGGAGCACTTTATGGAGTCCATTATATACATACTATATATCATTTCGAAGGTCAGTAAGTCAGGAGTCCAACGCTTCAAACGGTTTGCAAATCGGAGCTGAAATGAAGAAGTTATAGCCATTTGAAGACAACTGCACCAAGTTGGAGGGTCATTTCGAAATGATTTCGAAATTCAACTTATGATTTCGAAATTCAACTTATGATTCGAAATCCACTTCGAAATGACACCAATTTCGAATTCACCCACTGCCACTTTGATGTTCCGCCTCCTCTACCCCGAGAATTGCATCTATTCAACTTATGAATTCGAAATCCACTTCGAAATGACACCAATTTCGAATTCACCCACTGCCACTTTGATGTTCCGCCTCCTCTACCTCGGGAATTGCATCTAAAGCACTCCATCCGCCCTAGGTGGACCCCACACGACTAGAAATCACCATTTTATTGTTTTTTAATCATTTTTAGGAAATTATTTTGTAATAAGTGGCCAATGAGAGTGTGCCACATGTTAGGTAATTGAGGATATTATATAAACTCTCTCAATTCTAGGTTTTAGGGATCTTTTGATTTTTTCTGGAGAGTTTGACATTGAAGGTGGAAGAAGACGAGAACTTTGGTTTGTTTTCTTTTTCTTCTTTATTGAATATATTGTTTTTAGTTTCTTTTGATTCAAATTATGGATTTTTACCCTATTATGGATTGTGAATGTGACATCACCCCCATGAGAGGCTAAGAGCCAACTTGGGGCTTGAAGCATGAAAACCTAAGGGCTAGGAAACCTATAGGGACAATGGGTAAATTACTATAACAATGAGATTAATTATTGGTTGGGTGACAATTTATTATTATTTTTATCCTATCCCTGTGAGTTCGTTTATGGAATGATACGGTAGGTTATTACTTGATACTAGTGATTCTTGGTAATTCTTGATCATTTGTTATCCTCATCTTACCAACCATTATTTGCCCCTAAACAAAGCTATAAGGAGTAGGAAGGGTTAAAAAGCCAAATCTTAAATTGATAATCAATCTCATTCATTTGATGGTTTTAGGAATCTGTTTTAAAAAGGAAAAATTAGGTTTCAGATGCAATTTTGAGTTATAGAACTCAACTTGATCGCAAGTGGCCAAGGATCCCAAAAACCCTAAGATCATATTACTTAAAATACCCTTGTTTTCTCTAATTTCTATACCCTAGGTTGGATTGTGGAAAACCCCAAACTTGAATCAATTGAATTTAAAATCAATATTCATTTTCTCTTATTAATTTAATTTCTTTTACTTAGTTTCACATTATTCACATATTGTTTTTCACTTAAGGATTTAAACAAAAACAATTCATTTATTCTAGTATTGACAATTTTCATAAGCCAATCCTTGAGAATGATACCCGGAATACTACAAAAGCCGTAGTGACTCTTTCTCTAGTTTTTCTTGACTAGAGTTACTACGTAAAAAGGCTAAGTATTTTGGTACAATAGAGAATTTTCGGTCAGTCCTCACACTTGTGTTTACCCTAAACTATCACAAGACCACTCACAATTAGACCCCACATTCCTTGCACAAGAAGTTCAAATTGTAGTCCAAAGTGATCACACAATTTCAATTGCTACATTACATCAAATAGTGAAAGATAAATTTGGTTATAATGTTCATTACAAAAGGATTTGGGAAGCAAAGAGGAAAGCAATAAGGATATTTGGTGATTAGGATGAATCTTACTAAGCTTTACTTAGGTGGATGAATATTGTTAAACTTACTAACCCTAGGACTAAGGTTGTTTGGAAGACATCAGTATTTAGCAAGTTGCAATGGAAATGTACGTTTTATGCGTGTGTTTTGGGTTTTTGGGGCATGTGTTGAAGGATTTAAGCATTGTAGACCAGTAATACAAATAAATGATATTTTTTTATATGGAAAATATATAGGGAAACTTTTGATTGCAACATCAATCCATGCTAATGGTCATATCTTCCCTCTTGCATTTGCAATAGTTGAAAAGGAATCATCAGATAGTTGGTCTTGGTTTCTTTATACATTAAGGAGTCAAGTCATGCAAAGAGAAGACATATGTCTCATTTCTGATCGTCATGCAAAAATACAAGCTGCTATTAGGGATCCTAGTGTTGGATGGAACCCGCCTTATGCACACCGTTGATATTGTCTTAGGCATGTGGCAAACAACTTCAATGATAAATATATAAATAAAATGTTAAAAGACTTAGTGTATAGAGCTGGGTCTCAACATCAACCACGAAAGTATGAGTCATTTATGACTGAGTTAAAATGATTAGATGAGAAATGCTTAGAATGGTTTAATATGTTAGATACGAAGAAATGGACTTTGGCACATGATGGAGGACATCGGTATGGATGAATGACTACAAATATTGCTAAATGCATAAATGGAGTGCTTAAAGGGGCTAGAATATTGCCTATCACTACTCTTGTTCGATTAATTTTCTATCTTTGTGTTTCATATTTCGAGACTCGTCGAATAGAGACATAAACTAGAATTGAAAAAGGAGATTTGTATACTTCCTATGCCATTAAAAAAATAAAAAAAAAATGAGTCAAGGGCTTGTGAACACACTATCAAAATCTTTCACCATTCAAATGAGATATTTGAAGTGACAACTGCTCCCCATGGGTTTTATATGGATAAAGGTAACAATATACGAATTGTGAATTTGAAAGAAAGAACATGTACTTGTAATAAATGACAATCATTTGGTATCCCATATTCACATGTGCTAGTTGTATGAGCACGTGCAAGAATTGATAGTTGGCAATTTGTTGACAAACATTATAGGATGGATGCATATGGTTGTTGCCATACGCCACAATTCAATCCAATTCCACATCAAACCTATTGGTCATAACCTAAATTTCCAATTGTTCATCCTAATCCAACTCTTGTATGTGATAAAGGAAGACCAAGATCTTCAATGATTAGAAATGAAATGGATTGGAGAGAACCAAGTGTCAAAGTTTGATATGGGCTTTGTAAATAGGAGGGTCATAATTGTCGAAAATGTCATAACAAAGGGGAGTCTTCTAACATAACCGCTCAATGATATTGTAAGTTCAAGTTAAAAATTTTACTATTTAAATGAAAGTTTTTTGTAACATTAAAGATGAACATTGAGTTATTTCCATATAATGTCATTAGAATGTCTTGTAATAAACTAATGAAATTATTTAAATGATGCAAGGAATACATTCTCATGGATCCTGGACCTATAGATTGTTTTGTTTTGTATAACCAGGAAGTACACTAATCTTCACTTATATAGGAAGGAAATGATCTTGGAGAGCTCCATTGTCGACGTTATGAAGCCAATTTCTATCGTAATAGTGTTTTAGATGCACACATTATTCCATATTTGCAAAAATCTGGATTCTACGGTGTTGCCCGATTAGATTTCATTTCATTGGATTGACACCTTATTACAACATTCATAGAGAGATGGCGCCCTGAGACCTACATTTTCCATGTACCTCAAGGAGAGTGTACCATCACACTTTAGGATGTTAGCATTATTTTAGGCTTACCAATTGATAGTGTTGTAGTTAATGGTAACACATGCTTGGATTGGAGAGAGGTGTGTGCTACATTGTTAGGAGTGGTGCTTGAAAACAGAGATATATTTGGACAAATGCTTCGTTTGACTTGGTTGATAGAGCATTTTCTTTCATTGGCACTTGATGCTGATGTGGGGTCCATGCGATGCTATGCTAAGGTATTCATCTTACAATTGATTGGAGGTTTTCTTTTTGCGGATAAATCGAACAATAGGGTATATTTAATGTTTTTACCACTACTTGAGGATTTTGGTGTTATTGGTACTTATAGTTGGGGTAGTGCTTGCCTAGCTTAGCTATATCGAGAGATGTGTTGAGCATCCCGTATTAATGCACATGAGGTATCGGGTCCTCTCATTTTGTTACATTTATGAATATGGGATAGATTTCCCTTTATAGCACCTATGTGCTTACATTCGGTCCAACATGATGGAGTACTGCCACAACCACTTTTAGGCTTACGATATGTATTCAACCTTAGTTATAGCATATGTAAACACATATATACATAAATAAACAATTATACAAACTTCCAATATATATTCTTTTTGTAGTTGGAGAGATGAGTTTTATACTATTTCGACGCTTATGCATGTGTTACCCCAGTATAGGTATCTACTTGATCAACTTATGCTAGAGTAGGTAAGAAATTCATTATTTTGAATAATTTTTTTAAATAGTTTGTAATCAAAATATTATTAAATAATGTGAGTCATATTTCAAATTTAATGACAGATTATGTGGGAGCCATATACTGATGATGTCATCTCTGGACTCCCTTGTTACTGTACTATTACCTTTGACTTGTGGTTGACTATTTCACTCCTTATCTGTTTCCACATAGTGGAGTGACATAGACCTAATCGTGTTTTGAGGTAGTTTAGGCCACTATAGCATATTCCCGAGCACTGTGATACAGAGTTAGGATTACATAAATATGATTTGAGTGGTCAACATGATTTAGATTGGATGAGTATTTATCACTACTATATTCAAAGGGGGGAGGCTAGGTACGATCATCTTTCTATAACTGAGGCAACATTTACTTCTTACGGGTATAACCATCCATATATGGTGTGGTATTGTTCTATCACTCGTTTTTTTCTTACTCCACATGGATCTTCATAGGAGATAGTGGTAATTACAATGTCTTTTTATTTATTATTCTATTTTCTTCTAATTAGAAAAACATCTAACTTTTTATTCTTAATTCTTAAAAAATCGTAGTTTGCAACAGATACATCTGTGGACTGGTCCAAATACTCTGAATATAGGTCATTGTGATGAAATTCATCAATTATGTACAACCACTTTAGAGGCTATATATGAGGCTGATAGGTTGCTTATCCCCCCCAATGTCGCTGATATAGAGAGACTATCATCGGATGAAGAGGTAGTGAAGAGAGATGGTGGGGTATGAACTAGAGGTGGTGGGGTGCAGACTAGAAGTGGTGGGGTACGAACTAGAGGTGGAGGTGTACGAACATGTGGAGGCCATATTTATGATGATCCACACTTCCCTATCGATGATGCATCACTAGATTTTCCATCATCATCACCTCTACAACATAGTGCCTTTACTTTTTCTACACCACTTGACCGGTCACTTCCTCATTCATTAGTTTCATCAATTGATGAGGGGGTGATACAAGAAAATGTTGGGACATCATTCATCCAATAGTTATTGCATTCTTATATTGATGGGCCTTCTTTTCATATATCTATGTTGTCTAGTATCGAGGTGTCATTTACTTCACATACAACACCACTCATTGCTTTGTCACCACAATCATTAGGACATCCATTTGGAGACGATGTGGTGATACAAATGCAATACTTTCCTACACAACTTGTTGAACAATAGAGAAAGGATTAGGTTCAAGATCAAGGACGTGGACGAGGAAGAGGCCGAGGACGAGGAAATGGAGCAACATTAAATGGTCCCTTAGATCAATCGGAGTTGGAAAGATGTCACCAATGCCCACAATGAAGAAGAAAGCCTCCTTCATGTGGCACACATTGATGACTTTTATATCTTTTATTGAACATAAATTGATGATACATGTTGCTCTTTTGTTGCTTGTTGGTTTATTTGTATTGATGATGCATGCTAACTTTTATTAGTTGTTAATTTATTAGTGACGTATGTTAATTTATTGTCTGCTAATATTAAAGTTGTCATCTAGTAATGTTGAATTTTAATATTTTAGCTTTATTGGTATTCATCATTATTATTTTATTAGTTGTTAGGATGTTTGTTGGTTTATTAGTTTATATATATGGAGAACGTATTAGTTTTTTTATTCATAATAATAGTTGATCTTTGATCATTTAGTATTTGAATGCGTTTGATTGTTTAGAGATTGAACATATTAATACAAGTTGTCGATTACTTAGGATTAAAATATTAATACAAGTTATTGGTTGATATATATATATATTTGTTGATGGTTCATATGAACAAGGTTATTGGTTTTTTGCATTCATGATAATAATTAATTTTTTATCATGGTTGATATTTTATTAATTGTTGGGCTATTTGTTGGTTTTTTAGCATTTACTTGAAAAATGTTATTGTTTTTTTATATCATGATATTTTATTTTAATTTATTTTTTATATTTTATTCCTTTTATAGTGAAATTTGAAATTAAAGATTAATATTTAAAATTTTAAATTTTATATAATAAAATTAATTTTAAAATTAAAACAAAACAAAATTATTTATTTTTAAAATAATTATTTAATAAATTAATAACAAATTTGTTTTTTATAAAATCATTTTTCACATAAACAAAAAATAGATAAATATTATTTATCTTATAAATGAAAAAACAATATCAAACTAAATTAATTTTATTAGTTGTAATTAATTGAATTAATTTATAGAAAATTTTGAAGATTAAGAACAATTAAAATTATTTAATTTATTTTTTTTATATTTTATTCCTTTTATAGTGAAATTTTAACTTAAAGATTAATATTTTTAATCTTAAAATTTATATAATAAAATTAATTTAAAAATTAAAAAAAAATATTTGTTTTGTAAATAATTATTTAATAAATTAATAACAAATTTGTTTTTTAAACTCATTTTCACATAAAATTGATAGTAGTTTTTTTTTTTTTTTTTTTTTTTTTCAATTTCAAAGTGAAAGAAAAAAATAATAGATAAATGTTATTTATCTTATATTAAATTTAGTATATTATTTATAAATTAAATTTAGTAAATAAAATTAATTAATTTTATAATATATATTTATAATAATTGTATTATTGTATAAGTATAATAGAGAATGGAAAAAAGGATTTTTGAAGTTTTATTTATTTTTTGAAAATAGTCTCTTGAAGAGACAATTCCTCACTTTTTTTTTTGTTTTGTTTTTTTCTTTTTTCTTTTTTCTTTTTAAAATAAATTAATAACAATTTTTTTAAAACTCAATTTTCATATAAAATTGATAATAGTTTTTTTTTTCAAAATTCCAAAGTGAAAGAAAAAAATAATATATAAATATTATTTATCTTACATTAAATTTAGTATATTATTTATATATTAAATTTAGTAAATAAAATTAATTAATTTTATAATATATATTTATAATAATTGTATTATTGTATGAGAATAACATGGAATGGAAAAATGGATTTTTGAAGGTTTTTTTTTTTTTTTTAAAGTAAGAATTTCTCACTTGTTATTTTTTTTCTTTGTTGTGTGAAAATTGTCTCTTAAAGATTAATATTTTTAATCTTAAAATTTATATAATAAAATTAATTTAAAAATTAAAACAAACAAAGTTATGTATTGTATAAGTAATTATTTAATAAATTAGTAACAATTTTTTTTAAACTCATTTTTCACATAAATTGATAATAGTTTTTTTTAATTCCAAATTAAGAGAAAAAAAGATAAATATTATTTATTTTATATTAAATTTAGTATGTTATTTGTATATTAAATTTATTAAATAAAATTAATTAATTTTATAATATATATATTTATAATAATTGTATTATTGTATAAGTGGAATAAAGAATGGAAAAATGGATTTTTCAATTTTTTTTGTGAGAATTTGTCACTTGTTATATATAATTTTTTTGTTGTGTGGAAATCATCTCTTTCCCACTTGGTTTTTTTTTTTTTTTTTGTGAGAACTTCTCACTTGTTATATATATATATATTTTTGTTGTGTGGAAATCGTCTCTTCAAGAGATGATTTCTCACTTCTTTTTTTGTTTTTTGTTTTTTTTTGGTGAAAATTGTCTCTTCAAGAAACGATTTCTCACTTCTTAATGTTTTTTTGGATATCGTCTTTTTAAGAGACGATTTTTTACTTACAATTTATTTTCTCTTTCCTATCTAGACAAAATTACAGTAGATTTGGAATTATTTTTCCTACTACGGTAATTTATGAATTATTTTTTAAAACTGTTGTACTCTTATAAAAAATCCGGACAAAATTTAGAAGATTATAAAATTTGGTCATACAAATAAAATCAAAATTTCCAATCGAAGCTAAAAGAGAATTCAAAAATACATATTCTTTTGTTGACAAATTTCGAAAGGGAATAAATCTTTCAATGGAAGTCAAAAGACAATTAAAAAAAGTATTCTCTTGTTGGCAATTTTCCTTAATGAAGGAGACAAGTTACTAAAAATCAAGGAACAAAATTTTTTGAATTTAATTCCCTAATTTCAACTTCCTTTAATAAGGAAGACTTTTTCAGATCAGCAAAATGACTTTACACAAGCAAAAAGACTTCACAAAGAAAGAAAAGGTTTCATAAAATCTCTTTTCAAGTCTGACAAGCTGTAAAAGTGATACACATATTTCTTTCGCCATTCAACAAGTTCATTCGAGAAAAAACCACTTTAAGCCCTCAATTGATCTTCAAATCCAAGAAAATACTTTTGTCATCATTATTCAAATTGTGATAAAAACAAAAGAATTAAAGGAAAAATATTCTTTTGTAAAGAATATTAGCATTGAGATTGTACCTTATAATTATTAATTTTAATATAAATTTTTGGTCACATAATTTTTTGTATTTTTTTTTGCTAATTTTATAAGACTTTCATGAAATTTGTGCATACAAATTTTTGTCACACCCAATAAGACTTATTTGCCATTCATCTTTTTCATTAAAAGATTGATCACTACTACGTCAATAACATCCAAAAAGACTCAAGTCGTGTATATCAACAAGGGCAGTGACAAGATCGTCATTGCTTAATCAACACACAACACCACTGTGGATCCCATGACTTGTAGCAAAGTGAAATCAACACTTTCAACAAAACAAACAAATGAGCCTACTTGTTTTCTAAAACTATTAAGGTTGTGTGACAAGCACTAACCATTCATCACCTTAGCCTCCTTAGGGGGTAAAGGGCCACAGTCCTTGTAATAGGGAAAAACTTCCTTCACCATTAAAGGACTCTGGGGATAAGTCCCCTTACTCTATTATCGACACCAACACCATCATTAGCTCACATTCTAGATTACCAACTGGGATGTCTAAAGAGGATAGCTCCACCTATTCCAACTCATTTACTTCTTCCTTCTTGGCGACTATGCTAGTAATGACAATAGGCACTACATCCGTATAAGAACAATTGGTTGAGCTAGTCCATGCCATCACCAAACTCACCAAGATAATTGAGGAGAAGGATTTGCAAATAGTTTCGCTCATGAACAAGGTTGAGGCATAAACACAAAATACAAGTGAGTCAAGTGAAGGACTCAATCACATTTCGAGTAGTAGACTCAAATCACTTTCTGAATGTTACATCTCCTCCTAGCGATGCACCAAATGCAACTAAGATGGTGCAAGTCGGGAGGCAAACGGTGGAATCTGCCTTAGTGGCATCATTATTTATTTAAAAACTTCAAGACATGATAACTAACACCATTAGAGCGCAATACGATAGACTGTCACATAGTACTATGGATGCGCATTTTTCATGTGCATCACTCAATGACAAGATTCATTTTTATGAGTGAAAAATTATATTTTATAGAAACTAGAGTTACCACTTATTTTTTTATTTTTTTTAAGGGAAACTAAAATAATAAACTAAAACCCTAAGAAAAATGTGACTCCATAGTTTTGCAAAAGCATGTCTTCAAAAAACCTAAGCCTAGGTCTGGGAATTAGGTTACCTATCAAGATGGTACCTCAAGGAGGTAAAACCCCTCTAAGCCTTGAAAATGTCTCTACTAGCTAAATTGAGGGAAGTATGATAATTAGTCAATTGATGGAGGGTACCTAGGTAAGCCAAGGTGATTTTAAAACTCTATTAACACTAGCATGTTAGATAAGAATTCAAAACACAATCATGAAGAAAGGATAGCATTGCATACTTGAACCGCAACTTAAGCACAATCATAAGACATCATTGGTTAGTTTAGAAAATAAAACACACAACATGCATTTTCCCCTAGCCTCTTTATCATGGCAAGTCAAACAAACAATAAAAAAGATATGCTAAACATGTTGACAATCACATATGAAAAAAATACATAATGATCATATATAAAGCAATACATAATTTAGGGAACCAAGATACAAAGGTGAGTAGCATACTTGAATAGAATAGATAACTTATAATGCGCTTCTACAAAACATGGGGGGATAGATCAATATAGTAGTAATAAATAATAAAAGAAAGAAATCTTAGCATGCTTGGTATCTAAATAGAAAAAATGATCATAATATATGGAATCATCAATTATTACATACATCTTATATATAATTCCTAAAAAAATTGATGGTTATGACTACAACAAGTAGCAAAAATGTTAACAAAGATGAGCTTTGAAAAGATTCTTTTATGTTGGGGTATCATCAAGTCCCCAATTAATATTCATAAGTTTAGCCTGTGTATTACCATTAGCTTTGGATCACAAGTTCAAACCTAGGTGGAATAAAAAAACAACGTTTTGGAAAACCAAAAAGTAGAATGCAACTTATATGAAATGAGTTGCATGATTTTAAAGGAAAATATAGTCTTTGCCTTAAACCTAGAAAGAATATATATATATTTTTTCCAAATCCTTTCGATGGTTTAAATACTTTTGAAGACGATTTTTAAAGGAAGCAAAAATGGATCAAATTAACTAGTAAACCTTAAACCTTAAACAATATATACAAAATAAGGATTTTTGTTATTTCTTTATGAGAGGGATTTAAAAAAATAAGAAAAGTGAACTCGGATCCCGTTTTGGCTGCCAAAATTCATTTTTTGATAAGATATATATTTTTTTTCTTTTCTGACTCAAAACAATTACATTGTTTGAACCAATCAAACTTTAAAGACAAATAGATAGGATTCAATAAAATAAAATAAAAAATTATTAGTCACATTAAGTAAATTTGCAAAACAAATAAATAAGATTTAATCAAAATGGCTATTAATAAACTTAAACTACAAATTAAATACTACGGAATCAATCAAAATGACAACCAAAAATTCCAAAAGTAATTGAACTAGGATAAGATCTAATTGAAGACAAAATTAATGAACTCAAATATAAATTAGACATCATAACGCCTCAAAATAATAGCTAAAATTCCTAAGGCAATTAAACTAAGATAGAATTTAATCGATAACAAATCTAGTAAATGTTGGGAACCCTGGATTACTCCATTCACATGCCTTGGATCATGTAGGGTGCATGCAAATCTATCTTAGGCTCTCTAAATCTATCGCAATGGATAAACAGGTATTCAAAAACAATAAGAATACCATAGATCTAGAGAATAAAGTCACATACCTTTGGTTCGAATGTTCCCAGATCGATTCCAATCGATGTAGATAACCCCAAATTCGTAGTAGATCTCGTAAACACCATGATATTCTACCCGATGACTCTTTTTTGTGTCTAAGCACTAAAATGGTGGAGATCTCAAGGGTGGAGGCTAGAGTTCTCTCTCTAGACTGAAGAGAAGAATGGTAAAGCAATAAAACCCTAACCCCTAAAGGAGTATTTATAGGCTTCCTGTTAGGCTTAAGTGACTTAAGCCCACCATGGGCTTGGGTCACTTAATCTAGCCCAAAGAGGTTGCTAATTAATTAATTAACCATACAAGGCCCTAATTAATCAATTAACCTAGTCCAAAGATGTCACTCACTTATCCTTGTGCAACCTTGCGTAATTATCAAAATGCCTTTATGTTCAAAAGTGAACTAAAAATCTATCCAACTCTCATAAATTGTGTCATTAAGGAATATGAGCTCAGAACGGGGACCACTGAGATCCATAGGAGTATTGGCTTCTTCATAATCAAATTCTGAAATTGACTTAACATCCTACTATAGAGAGTTAATTAAACTCTAGTATCCTATGTAAATTACAACGAGACACCTCGTGCTCAGGTCCATGACCTACTATAGACTGCATGCAGACTCCCCGTTAACTGGTGTCCGTAAGCTAACAAAGTAATGTTATCACCTATCAAGATTACTTCTCAAATCCTTGAGTTACAAATCCCACTTATTATGTGATCAATTGACATACTTTAGCTCCAAGGAGCATATGTCAAATTCCACTAAAGGAATTATTGTGGCCATAGATTTCATGATCACATGTCCTTTAGATTACCCAAAGGGACACTCTGTTTCAATCCCATGAGATATCATCGTACCTCTATTGAGAATACTAGTTGCCACAAGCCTACATCAACAGTGACCCAATCCATAAGGATATATTACCACTTTAGGGTCTCACCCATAGGTTAAAGTCTCCTGTTGATTTTGGCACAAACTCAATATCCTCTCAAGGTTGAAAGTCCATGCAGTATAGTAGCTTAGTGAATCATGACAATTGATAGCCTTACATCATGATTCACTATAGGTCCTGTTCAGTGTGCATCACATACACTAGTATACTCACTATAAGAAACTCATGTTGATGGCCAAGACAAGTCATCCCTTCAATTAAGAGGTGGTGCACTATAGTCTCAACTGGATTGCCCAAATCTATAAACCAACTGTGGACAACTTATCTACTTACAGGGAACCCATGAAAAATTAACTTGAAGACATAGCATGGATTTAACAAAAACTAAGACTACAAAATATTAAAAACTAAATGAGATCAATCAAACTAAAATTAATAACTAAGACAATAGCATGGATTAAATTCAAAACTAAATATCTAAAACTCAAGAATTAATTAAAAACAACCAAACTAAAAAAAAAAATCAACATAAGGACATCGCATGGATTTAACAAAAACTAAGACTAAGATTCTAAAAAGTACATGTGATCAATCAAGCTATAATTAATAACTAAGACAGTAGCATGAATTAAATTAAAAATTAAAAATCTAAAACTCAAGAATTAATTAGAAACAACAAAACTAAAAACAAAAAAAAAATAACAACTTAAGAACAACCCATGGATTTAACAGAAACTAGGACTATAAGATTCTAAAAAAATACATGAGATCAATGAGGCTAAAATTAATAACTAAGACAATAACATGGATAAAATTCAAAACTAAAAAAAATCTAAAACTCAAGAATTAATTAAAAACAACCAAAACTAAAAAAAAAACCAACTTAAGGACAACACATGAATTTAACAAAAGCTAAGACTATAAGATTCTAAAAAAAAAAAAAACATGAGATCAATCAAGCTAAAATTAATAACTAAAACAATAGTATGGATTAAATTCAAAACTAAAAATCTAAAACTCAAGAATTAATTAGAAACAACCAAACTAAAAGAAAATATCAACCTAAGGACATCACATAAACAATTGAATATTAAACCAACAACTAAAAGTATGGGAGCCATAAATTCATATGAGATGGAGGGAGACTAATCTTAGAAATGTTCAATGAATTAACTAACATAAAATATTAAACATTTAATAACTAAGAATATAGAAACATAAGAAAAAAAAAACTCAATTGAAAACTAGCCTGTGCTGTGGAGAGAGCTTTCGTATGTGTGTTGGAAATATGTCAATGGAGCATCTTACTATTGTATCAGAGCGGTGTCGTACGTAGCCTTCAAGAGATTGTAGCCTTCGAAAATTTTAAGTCGTTGTAGCCCATTCGGATCGGCTTCATTGCAGCCCCAACTCCCCATCGAATAAATAAATAAATAAATAAAATGATTCCCTCTAAAACAGTAGACCGAGTACCCTCCGAAACACGAACTGATTCTCTATCCAAAACAAGGGATCTTCCTAATAAATAAAAGCCTGACTCCAGAAAAATCATCCTGAAACCTCTTTAATCTTTCTCAAATAGGCTAGAATCTTCCTCCACTCAGAAATCCTTCAAAAATCCTTCCTTCATCAAGATGGTATCTCCAAAAAAATCACGCTAACTTCTCCTTCCAACACCTCTCAATCCCAACTATTTTTTTCTCTCCTCAATAAAAAAATAAAAAAAAAACTCCCAAAATCATAATGGCCTGGATATCTCCTTCCCCAAATCATTCATTTATCCTTCCTTATGGTAGATTGCATTCCTTCTTTCATTCTTTACGTCCATCGCGGGCTGCATATCTCCACTGATCACAACCCGTCGACTACCTTTCTCACGTTTATTATTTTGTGAACGTGGATTGAATTTGCCTCCCTTTGACCTGCCTTATTGTTCTTTCCAATTTTTTTTTTCTTTCCTAGTGCAACTCATATATATCCTAAATGTCATCTAAATTCCTCCTCAAATAAGGCTTGAATTCTCCTTTGAAAAGGCAGCATGTCTTTCCCTCCCAAAGAAGCCAAACTCTCCATTGATAAATCTCCCTACAAAATTCCAAAGTTAATAGATTAAATGTAATAATAATAATTAAACAAATAAATAAACGTGTTTTACAAAGTTATTAGATAAGATAAAACATTTTACAAAATTATTAGGTTAAATAAAAACATTTTACTAAATTATTGGGTTAAATAAAATCATTTTACTAAATTATTTGGTTAAATAAAAGCATTTTACAAAATTATTGGGTTAAATAAAAACATTTTATAAAATTATTAAATTAAATAGACATGTAAGAAAAAGTGTTATGGAAAATTGACGAAATAATAGGAACATAAAATAAAGTAGGAAATAAACAAAATAATAGATGAAATAAATAAATAGATAATAATAAAAATGAAAAGTCATGCAACCATACAAAAACAAGCCATGTAGGTCATGCGAGCCATACAAGATGTGTCTAAAAGGGATAGGGTGCATCTAAATGAGCCTAAGGCGTGATAAAAAATGTGCCCAAGTGTCCTATGATGTGAATTAGTGTTGCTAAGTGTTTCCTTGATGGGATATCCTAAAAGAAAAACCTAAACCTTACTCGAGGCTAGCAATGGTCACAATGAGAGGTCAGATAAATCCCTCAATTAGAGTCTCCAAGGTGGTTAAAAAAAAATTAAGTTATATGTGTAGCAAAGGGCCACTTGGAACTATTATGGAGTACTGAAAGAGTACTTAACAAGGCATGTGCTAGGGGACAAAATGAAGGATCTACAAATATGCATTTTTTCGGTAGAGATCATGAGTGTAAGAAAATGTGAGCGGAATTGCAAACAATGACTGAAATGAGGTGAGCTCAAACACGGGGTCACAACAACAAGGATGGAACAACTATGCACAAAAAGGGTAATAAGGGAAGAAAAAAATGTGTGATGACTGCACAAGGATAGAAAGAGATGAAAAGAATGGCTCTAGATCATAAATAAAAGTGGACGACTTTGGGTCAGGAGCTTAGGGCTCTAATTGCTACAAACGACTCTAGTTCATGGATGAAAAAAACAACTCTAGGTCATGAGCTTAAGGTTCTAAATGTTATGAAAGACTGTGGGTCATGATAAGATAAATCACTTTGGGTTGTGAGATCAGGGCTCTAAATGCTAAAAATGACTATGGGTCAAAGATGAGATGAATGATTCTAGGTCGTGATCTCAAGGCTCTAAATGATTTGAATAACTCTAGGCCATGATGAGATAACGACTCTCAATTATAAGCTTAGGGCTCTAAATGCTATGAATGACTTTAGGTCATAGATGAGATTAACGACTCTGAGTTGTGAGCTCAACACTCTAAATGCTATGAATGACTCTAGGTCATAGATGAGATAAACGACTCTGGGTCACAAATGAGATAAATGACTTTGGGTCACAAATGAGATAAACGACTCTGGGTTATGAGCTTAGAGCTCTAAATGCTAGCTAATCAAGGTGCTTTCCAACTCATAGTGTCAAGTCAAAGTCACTTAGAGGTGACTAGAATGATGAAAATGGACATTTTAGGGATGCAGATGATGCAAATGACTTTGGGTCATGAGCTCAAGGCTGTGAATGTGATGAATAACTCCATATTGTGGATGACATGAATGACTCTAGGTCATGAGCTTAAGGCTTTAAATGCTATGAACAACTCAAGGTTGTGGAAGGGCTTTAGATGTTATGAATGGCTTAGGGTTATGGTTGACATGAACAACTCTAGGTCGTGAACTCAAGGCTCTAAATGCTATGAACAACTCAGGGCTATGGATGACATGAATGACTCTAGGTCATGAGCACAAGGCTCTAAGTGTTATGAATAGCTCAAGGTTGTGGATGACATGAATGACTCTTAGTCGTGAGCTCAAGGGTATAAATGCCATGAACAACTTAGGATTGTGGATGACATGAACGACTCTGAGTTGTGATGCAATAAGTAACTCAGGGTTACGATGAATAGCATAGGGCTATATGAACAACTCAAGGCTATGAGCTTCGAGTTCTATAACTGATCGACTAAAAGGAAAGTGTGATACGAAAACTTCAGGTCAAACCACTTAAGGGTGACTAAATGATGAAGGCTCAGTTCAGGGCTGGAAAGACTCTAAGCTTAAAAGGAAAAAGGTTGCCTTAGGGCTACGAGGCTCAAGGCCTAAGGAGACTTAAGGATATAAGGCCGAGAGCTTAGAAAGAAGAAAAATAACTCAAATCTATTAGGCTTAGAAGGAAATGATAACTCAAGGCTATGGGGCTCAGGGCCTAAAAGGAAATGATAGCTCAAGGCTACGAGGCTTAGGGCTTAAAAGGAAATGATAGCTCAAGGCTATAAGGCTCAAGGATTAAAAGAAAAGAATAACTTAAGGTTACGAGGCTCAGGCCTAAAAGAAAAAGAAAACTCAGGCCTACAATGGTCAAGGCCTAAAAGGAAATGTTAGCTCAAGGCTACGTGGCTCAAGGCTTAAATAAAAAGGATAGCTTAGGGCCTAAATAGAAAGGATAGCTCAGGGCTACAAGGCTTAGGGCCTAAAAGGAAATGATAGCTCAAGGCTACAAGGCTCAAGGCCTAAAAAGAAAGGATAGCTTAGGGCTATAAGGCTCAAGGCTTAAAAGGAACTAAAAAACAAAAGTAGACTTGAAAGCAAATAGGAAAGAAATGGGCTTTAAACTGTAGACTCTAAATACCAAGGATAACACTATTAGGCTTTGAAGGGGAAAAAAAAACCCTATCCAGGGTGCTCACACTACTAAAACAACTGATAAATCAATCATCTACTGAAATCAACAGGTCAAAAAATTGGTGTGTCATAATAAAAAACCTTTAAAAAAATTTGAACAAAAAAACTCTTTATGTCTCAAAAGATGCTCTGTTGGCAAATCACAAAAGGACAAATCTCAAAGTTTGTACATCACAACTCATCTAAAAACAAATCTTAAAGTGCATACATCACAACTCATTTGGATAACCTAATCTACGGAATAGTTGTGGTGGAAACAATTTGTCTCATAATGACTAAAGAGTCCATCAATGCTCCCTGGGTAAAACCTGGTGTGATCTACCTTTATCATAACAAAGATCATATGGGGAGACCCTAATATTGTAAATCATCGAAAGTCTGGGGCCATTGCTCAATTTGAAACTAAGTTGGCCATTGTCTCTATCTAAAAAATACTTTGTCAGGAACTGTATAATGAAAAAAAATCGAGACTTGAAAATGCTTTGATGGAGTCACATAATGAAATATCTTGAAAAGTGACTACTCATCTAAAAATGAAAATCTTTCAAGTGGACCGGGGAACTATGAAGATGAGGTAAATGATTGATCATCTTACCAAAGTGGGGGAAATATGCTCTAGTGTATAATGTTTGATGTCAAAGTCGAGGTAAGCAACCAACACTGATCATCCATCTATGCATCAACGCTAGAGTAAATCTCATCAAAGAAAAGGGAATATGCCTTAATATGACATTTGATGCGAAAATCTTGAGTCAAGAAAAAATCACTGATCATCCTTTTATGTACCAACCATCAAGCAAATCTCAATAACCCAAAGGAAATAGAATATGTCCTAGTATAATGTCTGATGCGAAGATCCTAAGTCAGGCAAACAACACTAATCATTGATTGAAGCCAAAATATGTGCTCTAATAGTACATATTCGATATCATTTGTTCACCAAAGGACACTCAAATCACCCAAATTGACCTAAATCAATGCTAAGGCCCTAGCCATGAATTTAACTTGTATTTCAGAGATTTATCTCAGATTTAAGGGAAGAAAATGGTGCAAGTTGAATCACTTTAGCTTTTGAAAGATCAAAAAAGGGTTAAATGAGGAAATAAGTGAGTCAAGACTCATGGACCATAAGAAAAGGCAAGACAAGGATATCATGGGTTTAAAAGATGAGAAATGACCATTATAGAGTAAGAAATAAGGTAAGAAAACATGGGAAATGAGGCATGAAGCAAGATTCATCAAGTTGTATGGAAATTTAGAACTCAAAATCTGGTAGCAACATGTACCTTGACTTTCAGGAAAAATTTTGAGTACTTTCTAAAGTCCATTTTAAGCATACTATATATCATTTCGAAGCTTGGGAAGTTAGGAGTCTAATGCTTAAAATGGTGTGCAAATAAAATCTTAAATGAAGAAATTATATCCATTTGAAGACAACTGCACAAAGTTGAATGACCATTTCGAAATGATTTCGAAAATTCAACTTATGAATTCGAAATCCAATTCAAAATGACCCCAATTTCGAATTCACCCACTACCACTTTGATGTTTTGCCTCTTCTACCTTAGGAATTGCATCTAGGGCACTCCATCCACCCTAAATGGGCCCCACACGATTATAAATCGCCATTTTATTATTATTTTTTTTTTTGTCATTTTTAGGTAATTATTTTGTAATAAGTGGCCAATGATAGTATGCCACATATTAGGTAATTGATGATATTATATAAAATCTCTTAGTTCTAAGGTTTAGGAATCTTAAATCATTTCTCGAGAGTTTGACAACTTTGTGGGGAAGAGAATGAGGACTTTGGTTTGTTTTCTTTTCTTCTTTATTGAATATATTGTTTTTAGTTTCTTTTGATTCAAATTATGGGTTTTTACCCAATTATGGATTGCAAATGTGACATCACCCCCATGAGAGGCTAAAAAACCAACTTAGAGCTTGAAGCATGAAAACCTAGAAACTAAAAAAAAAAAACATGATCAGGGAATAGATAGATTACTTAACTTTGCCAACATTGGACCAAATTGGTAAGTCATCATGTCCAAATATACTACACTTAAGTTGCCGATTATTGATAATTCAATCAATTTATTCACGGGAGACACATAATCCATCTTTGAACTGTTCATCTCAAGAATTTTCAATGATCCGAAGCCAAACATTAATCACCATAGAAAACCAAAAAAAAAAAAAAGGAAAAAAAATAAAACTAAGTTTTAGCCACTTACATATTCATCTATGATAATTTATCATCCATATCACATCTATATTTTTTTTTTAAACTAACCAAAGCATTTCCAAGTCTGGCCACCATTCATTCCCACATCTATTTGTTATTTTTTTTAGATTAAACAAAGCATCTCGTTAACATCCTTCCATGACCAGTATACATCTCCAAGTTACTAACTTTTTATTCAAAATAAAAATAGGGCTATCAAAACTCACCTTTGTATCTTCTTTGATGGTGATTGAAATCATTGATGATGAGTGCAGGTTAGAGAATATGACATGATCTTGATGGTGTGTGGCTTCTCTTTGGGTGGTTTTTTTTTTTTTTTTCCTTCTTCCTCACAACTCTCTGATTTTTTTTTTGCTCCTATTTTCCACCAACCAATCTCTCCATTGGTCCCTCTCTGTCTATCCCTCCTTTCAGTCTCTCACCCTAGTCTTTTCCAAAATTTTTTTTTTTCTTCACTCTTTTTTTCCTATAAAAAAAAAATATAACCACCCTCTTCCAGAACCTCTCAACCTCTCTCCCCTTTTAGTCTTTCACCCTGCTTTTTTCCAAAATTCTTTTTCTTTCTTCCCTTTTGCTTTCCTAAAAAAATCATAACCACTCCTTTCCAGAACCTCTCAACCTCTCTCTAAATCCTAAAGATCTCTCCTCCTCATTTTTCTTCCAAAAAAAAAAAAAAACCTTTCTTATCCTCCTCAGAATCCTTCCTCCTGAAGGCTTCCAAGTCCCTTTTTAAATCATAGCCTACCTCTTTTTCCATGCAGTTCAAATCTCTTTTCATTTCCCCAAGACCCAGTTTGTCCCTCTTTTTTTTCTAATTCTCTATTTCTTTTTCTCTTTCCTCATCTTTCAAATGTTGGTGCTCATGCCTAGTTGATTGCATGCATATAAAGAAGATGATGATGTGCACCCAAATGATCATGCATGGCCATGCAAAGGTGGGACCTCGGAAAAACTTAGGTGATTGGTGAGGCCTAGTTGAGGTGTAGTTCCAATAATGAATCCATGCTACATGATTTTTTTTTTTTACCTAATAAATAAGTAAATACTAAAAAAAACATTTTGAAAAAAAAAATGAAAAAAAAGAGTAATAATAATAATAATAAAAGAGACAAGATAACCAACCACATGAAATTTTTCTTAAAAAGGTAAATAAATAAAGAAAAATAAGAAAATAACTAAAAAAAAATAATACTAAATAAAAAATAAATAAATAAATAGGAAAATAAATAAATAAGAAATTAAGTACATGTGAGTGTTAAAAATGCAAATCATGCAAACTACATAAGCCATGTAGGAATTACCTAAAGGTTACCAAAATGGATCGAGATATGTCAAGATGGGCCAAAGTGTGTCTAAGTGGGCCTAGATGAATCTAAATGGGCCTAGGTGAACCTAAGTGAGTTAGGTACTTAGTGGGCCTAGGTGCCTAGTGTAATTGGAAAAGTACTTAAGTGACCTAAGGAGTGTCTAATGGGCCTAAATATGTCTAAACAAGTTGTCATAAAAGTGTATCTACTATCCAGAGTGGCTAAAAAAGGTAAGCTATATGAGTAGTAATGGGACACCAAGAACTATTGTAGAGTACTAAAAGAGCACTTAATAAGGGCATGTGCTAAGGTGACAAAATGGAGGGTCTACACATTGCCATCTAATTAAGTAATTAATTAGCGTAATCCAAAGACCTTGTTCACTATCCCTTATGCAACCTTGCATAATTACCAAAACACCCTTATTCACAAAAATGAACCTAGAGTCAATCCAACCCTCATAAACCATGTCATAATGGTATATGAGCTTTATGAGATCGAGTAAGAACCATTAGGACCCATAAGAGTACTAGCTCTCTCAAAATCCAATTTTAAAGTTGATTCAACATCTTAGTACAAATAATCAAACATACTCTAGTACTTTATGTAAATAACAATGAGATGAAGTTTGAGTTCGTGACCTACTATCCACTACATGCAGCCTCCCTATGAACTAGTGTCTGTAATCTAATAAGGTAGTCTTATCACCTATCAAGATTACCTTTCCAATCCTTGAGTTACAGATCTCACTTATTATGTGATCAATTAACATACTCTAACTCCAAGGAGCATATGTCAAATTTTCACTAAAGGAAATGTTATGACCATAGTCTTCTAGATCACATATTCTTTGGATTGCCCAAAGGGACACACTATCCCAAACCCATGAGATATCATGGTGCCTTTATTGAGAATACCTATTGTCACTAGCCTCCATCAATAGTGACCCGATCCATAAGGATATGTGACCACTTTAGGGTGTCACCCATAGGTCAGAGCCTCTTGTTGACTTTGACACATGCTCAATATCGTCTCAAGGTTGAGATCCATGAGGTATAGTAGTAGTTTAGTGAATCATGAAAATCGTAGCCTTATGTTATGATTCACTGTAGCTCTTGTTTAATGTGCATCATATACGCTAGTGCACTCACCAAGGGAAACCCATCTCAACGGCCAAGACTAGTCATCCTCCAATTAGGAGGTAGTGTACTACAATTTTTACTAAATTGCCTAGATCCATAAACTAAATATAGACAACTTATCTACTTATAAGAGACCCATAACTTGTATCCTCTATGCAACTCCTAATGCACCCAAATAATGTACAATGTAAGATATATGAGTTGAATACTCAAATCAATGTCAATGCATAAAAAGAATAACTTAGAGAAGGTAAAGTCTATCTTTGTTACATTATATCTTGTTTTTAGGGGCTCAATCCCAACACTCCCACTAAACAGGGTTCTAACACCATATTAAACAACTAATTTTCCTAATAACTTAAACTTTTAGGAAAATTGGTAGTTCAAGAATTTCAACTTTGTTTAAGAATGTTTTCAAAAACAATTCTCAACTATTTTTAGAAACAAAAAAGCCTTTGGAAACTAAATTTTGAAAAACAATTTTTTGTTCTAATGAACAAGAAGACATGTTTCGTTGAATCAATAAAAATAATTTTATAAATAACAAAAACAAAAAAAAACTTGTTTGGAATTTGTTTTATAAAATGATAATTTCATTAACATGATAGTGTAAAAACAAATAATTTATAATATTATATTTTTAAATATAAATATATACTTGATTAGAACATAGAAATTTTTCATCGATTCTAAAATTTATAAACATTTATTTTTGCATAATTTCATCTTTTTAAAAACAAAGAAAGCTCCTTCTACAAGGCCATTGTTTTGAACCCTTGTTTGGTAGTTGAGAATGTACACATAAATTTCGTAAAGGTCCTACAAAATTAGCAAAACAAATAGAAAAATAATGCGAACAAAATATTTATTGAAATTAAAAATATTGTAGGTACAATCTCAAATATAATATTCTTTACAAAAGAATATTTTCCCTCTGATTCTTTCGCTTTGACTACAACTTGAAGAACGACGATGACGTTTTCTTGATTTTGAAGATCAATCAAGGGTTACAAGTGGTTTATTCCAGAATGAACTCATTGAATGGCGAAGAACTCGTGTAGCAGTTCTTTTGTCATTTACCGAATTTGCAAGGAGATTTGATGAAGTTTTTTCTTTTGTTGTGAAACCTCTTTTCTCATACGAAGTCGTCTTTGGATTTTCTCCTTAAGGTTTAATTTCTAGATTTTTCTAATTTCTTATTTTTTTCTTCTCTTATTGAAAGAAGACACCTCTATTTATAGGTGAAGATAGAGAATTTGAATTTCAAATTCCCGAATTTCAGTTGCTTAATTCAAGGGATCTAGTTCATTGATTTTAGCAATTTTTCTTCTCCTGACAGGTTTTACCAACAAGATAATAATAATAATAATAATAATAATAATAATAATAATAATAATAATAATAATAATAATAATTTTCTTATTATTATTATTGTTATCATTTTTATAGTTGGAGATTAGGGAAACTTATCCATAAGAGGATTTCTATTAATTTATTATTTTTATTTATTTATTTTGAAGATCAAATTAGTGGTAATTTAATCCACTATTTTTTATTATGTCAACAAATGCCCCCACTTCAAAATGCATCATGTACATGCATTGTCATGTGGATGGGGTGAGTCTTGAAGTAATTTTTTTTCCCAAAGAAATATTTTAATAGGAAGTTTCCTATTTTTTTCAAAAAATATATTTCTTTCCCACTATTTTCCAAACTCCAGTTTACCTTCTTGTTTTACACTTTGAATCCTCATCCAATTCATTTTCCTCCTTTCTTTACACTTTCAATCCTCTTCCAATTTGTCATCCCTATATACATTTTTAAAAAAAAATATAAATTGGACAATAGTTGAGAAACTTGACTTGAACTTTTTCAACGAGCTCTTTTGATTTTTGGTGTTCTTCAACCCAACTTGAATTCTTTTTAAAAAAATTATTTCATTTTTTTGGGTGATCTCCAACCCAATTTAGAGAAACTCAGCTTGAATTCACTGCGAGAAATCTTCACCTCTTCAAACCTGTAAGTGTTTTTTTTTTTTTTTGTTATGTATGCATTAGAGATCATGTTGTGTCGTTCAACATCAAGTTGTGTGGAGGCATCCACAATGGCCGAGTATAAGAGGTCATTTTTGGCGTGCATGCCGAAGTCAGTGGAGACGTGCCAAAGTTAGTGGAGATGCAAGCCACAATGGTGGTTACCTTGGAGATATGATTAGCTACATATATATATATAATCTCCTGGAAAAATGGTAGAGATTTTCTTTTAATATATATAATATGCATGAAAAAGTCAAACCTTCCATAAGTGAATTGATATTGACACGTGTTCTCCTTATTTATTCAATTTCTTTTTTTTTTTTTGCTAACTTTTTTTTTTCTGAAGGAAGAAAAAGACTTACATTTTTCGAACACAAGTCGGCCTTCATCATTTGTAAAGACGAATTTGATTTCAGGTAATTTAATTTTTTTTTAAATCACCTTAATACTTTAGAGGTAATTTTTAATAAAATTAAATATCCATAAAAAGTATGAATATTTAAATTTTGGCCCTCGTGTAATCAAGTTATAGCCCTGACGCGAAACAATGTCGTATTTTCGGCACTTATGTGCTAAGACTTCACCCATGCAAATTGGTTTGACTTGAATGCATAGTGGTGTTTAAGTTTTAACATTTAATTAAAACCAGAATAATACTTAGTATCTATGCAAACAAGTTGTGGCCCTGATGCTATGCAATGTTGTATTTTCGGCACTTATGTGCTAAAGTCTTAACCTATGCAAATTAGCTTGACTTGAATGCATAGTCGTATCTAAAAACTTAGACCCATATTTTATTCATCTCTCTTTCTACCTTCCTTTTTTTTTTGTGTAAGATGATGTTCTTCAAATGTTTCAAGGAGAAGACTGTAATTATTCTTGAGGATGATAATGAAGATTTTGAGGAGTGGACTACTTTGTCAGTGCATAAGTCACTTACCGACCTTCAATCTTTAGGAGTAATGGATTTGACCACGTCAAGTCCCCATGCATCAAATGACCATGATGCAATTGTAGGATGGAGTGGCTCAGAGGGTTAGTGTATAAAATTTGAGTGGAATTGGCATGATTGACATTTTTTTGCATATTCCATATAATCCTTAACCATAGTTGGCTAATAGTATCCCATTATTTTGATTGAAAAATGAAGTTTTGGCCCTGATTGGTGAGCCCGCAAATCCCAGAATGAGCTTCTTCAATTGCTTGATTTATCTTTTCTCCTCCTAGGCATCGAAGAAGTACTCCATCGAATGAGCGTTGATAAAGTGTTTCTTTGTAGTAAATGAAGTGTGGAGCTCGACGTCGTATTTTTGTTCGATGCCTTAGTTCATCAGGTAACTTCCCATGCTCTAAGTAGTCAATTAACGGTTGTCGCCAATCTTCACTATCAATAGTGAAGACTAATGTAGTGTTTACTTCTTGTTGTTGTAATATTGGCAATAGTGGCAGTACCCACTTATGAAAAAAAGGGACATGTACAGTCTTGTCCTTAAGCAATGTCAAACTTGCAGTTAGATTAGCTAGAGCATCTGCCATTTGGTTTTCTTTTCGTGGAATATGAACTAAAGAGATTCTCTCGAAATTTTTCATCAATTGGGTAGCATATTGGAAGTAAGGAACTAAGTCATCACTTTTAACCTCATGCAAGGCTAAAAGTTGATTGATTACCAACTTAAAACCCCCACATATCTCTAAGCTTGTGATTTTCATTTCAATCACCATTTGTAGCCCGATAATTAAGGCTTGGTATTCAGTGACGTTGTTGGAGCATCTCTCACTAAGAACAAATGAATATGGTAGTATCTATATTTGTGGTGAGACAAATACAACTCCTACACCTATTCCATCATAGCATGCTAACCCATTGAATATCATCATCCACGAAGGAAAAACATTAACATAAAAAAGCTCCTCAGTAGGGAAGTCTTTTGAAATTTCCCACGCTACAAGGATAGGATGATCTGCCAAGAAGTCCGTAAGTGCTTGTCTTTTGATTGCCTTTTGAGGGAAGTAGATTATTTCATACTCAGTGAGTAACAACCCCCATCTTGCTAATCGTCCTGAAAGAACTGGCTTTGATAGCACATACTTAATGGGATCAGTGTGTGCTATTAAGTGTACCGTGTATGCCTGCATGTAATGTCTTAGCTTTTTTGTCGAGAAGATTAAAGCAAAACAAGTTTTCTCTATTGGGGAGTAATTTAGTTCTAATCTCGTTAGAGTTCGACTTAAGTAATACAATGCCCTTTCTTTGTTCTCCTCATTTTCTTGTGTAATACAAGTTTTCTCCATAGGAGCACCTAAGATTAGTGGATTAACCATATACTTTTTTATGCTCTCAAAGGCATTATGATAAGCTTCGTCCCAAACAAATGGGACATCTTTCTTCATAAGTCGGTTGAAGGGTTGACATCGTCCTACAAGGTTTGAAATAAATCGTCAAATGAAAGCAAGATGTCCTTGAAGACTTCTAAGTTCTTGAAGATTCCTTGGCTCTAACATATCTCGAATGGTTGTAATCTTATATTGATCCACTTTAATGCCATGGTGTCGAACAATAAACCCTAGAAACTTACCAAAAGTAACACCAAAAGCACATTTGAGCAGGTTCATTTTGAGTTGGTACCTTCTTAACCTATCAAACACCATATGAAGATCTCGCAAGTGGTCTTCTCTATTCCTAGACTTTGCCACCAGGTCATCAACATATCACTCGATATTCTTATGGAGCATGTCATCAAAGATTTTTTGCATGACACATTGATACGTTGCACCTGCATTCTTTAGTCCAAAAGGCATCACTTTGTAATAGTAAATACCCTTTAGAGTACAAAATGCAGTAAGCTCGTCATCCTTTGGTGTCATTCGTATTTGATTATACCCTGATGATCCATCCATGAAAGATAAAGCTTCATGAGCAGTAGTTGCATCAACCATAAGCTCGATGATTGGTAATGGGAAGTCATCTTTTGGACAAGCATTGTTTAAATCTCTGAAATCAACACAAACACGGATCTGCCCATTCTTTTTCTTAACTGGAACGATGTTTGCAATCCATGTTGGGTGTTTTACCTCCCTAATGAAACCAGTTTCAATCAATTTCTCAATTTCTATTTCTATTTACTTTGAATTCAAAATAAATAAGCATGAGATCAAAGTAAGGTATCTAAAGAAAACTCATGTTTATTTATTTTGTTCATTAAAAAAGTTTATGGATCACATCCATCCTTGAACGTAGTTCTAAAAATTAGTCACAATCCATCTTGCCCATGGAACTTTGTCCAAATCCCAAAAAATGCAAATATTGAAGCCAAACCTTGCATATATTGGTGCACTGATTTCTTCAAATTTCTTAAACTAGACAACCATAAAATAGTTTTAAAGCACAAAAAGCCAAACCTTCCATGCATAGATGCATTAATTTTTTCAAATTTCTTGAATTGAACAACCATCTATTAACAAGAATAGTTGTAAAAACAAACAAACAAACTTTAACAATTAGTTATGGTTTCTCCTACTCAATGTTTTAAAAATCGGATCGAACCAACTAGTCTAATCATTGACTGATAGGCTTTCTAGTCTGGTTTAGTGAAATGGATCATACAGAGGTTGGACCACCGTTGAACCGCCGAAGCCATTGACCGAACCAGCAAATCGGACGGACTGTCCAATTTCATGCAAACCAATCAACCATCATTTGACCAAAAATTAGATGGTCTTCCCATCCTTATGGCCCAAGTTTCTTCATTCCAAGCCCATATACTTCCCTCCTAATGTGTGCAGGTATAAGTGGTTTGTAGATTTTTTTATGTGAGATAGGTTTTGGTAATAATAAAAAGAGCTTTGCATGGTAGGGAATTGAACTCAGGCATATGGTTAACAAAATAGGTAGCATGACCATTTGATTAATAATATGGTAAATATGGTAAATATTTATATATACTTCTTTTAAATTTTTATCATATAAAATATTTAAACAAATACAAATATTTATATCTACTATTATTTTTATAATAATTATTAGTGATAAATATGAAAATAATATAAATTAATTAATATAATAATTTTTAAAGTTTAAAAAAAACAAAATACATAGATATGTAATTGCATTAAATATCATAATTTTTTTTTTCATCTTAATTATATCTTCATATTTAAATATTATACATATTTTATTTAATAAAATTTAATATATTATATATTTATATTTATAATTTAATTTGACATAAAATACTATTAAAATTATAATTATTTTTAATTTTAATAAAATATAAATTATATATATATGACATTACTGATTTGACCATAGTTCAACCACCAATCCTATCAGTGAATTGTGAATCAATAATTTTTTCAGTTCAATATCCGATTCAAAAAACATTGCTCCCACTAACTTCTCCATTGATGAGGATGAAATCGATCACCATAAATAGAGGATAAAAAACTTGTTAAAATAGAAAGCAATTTTTTTTTTTTTTTTTTGAAAAAAAAAACAACGAAACAAAACAAAAAGCCCAACATTTTCGACTCCAAATGAAGTAAATTTTTGTGAGTTTTCTAAGATTTGTTTTCTTCATTTTTTTCATTTAATAAAATATAAATTATATATTTATAATGTCACTGATTTGACCACGATTCAATTACCAATTTGACCAGTGAATTGTAAACTAGTAACTTTTCCAGTTCAATATCTGATTCAGAAAACTTTGCTCCCACTAACTTCTCCATTGATGAGGATAAAATTGATCACCATAAATGGAGGGTAAAAAACCTATTAAAATAGAAAGCAAAAAAAATAAAAAAAAACCAAACATTTTCAACTCCAAATGAAGTAAATTTTTGTGAGTTTTCTAAGATTTTTTTTTCTTCATTTTTTCCATTTGAGATCACTAGATCTGTATGTTGAACTCAAAAAAAATAAAACACACACACATAAAAACCCAAAGAGGATGAACTAAGATCTTCACATGATGCAAGTTTGGCAAAGTTTTCCAAAAATACGAAAGTGTTTTTCGTTCTCATAATAGTAGCAAAAGTAAAGGAAAATTATTTAAAGGTGTTTTCCAAAAATAAACTTTTGTTTTCTAAATTATTTAAAGGTGTTTTCTAAAAACAAACTTTTATATTCCAAAATATCATACAACAATTCTCACAAAATAGGTAGCATGACCATTTGATTAATAATATGGTAAATATTTATATATACTTGATACTTCTTTTAAATTTTTATCATATAAAATATTTAAACAAACACAAATATTTATAGCTACTATTATTTTTATAATAATTATTAGTGATAAATATAAAAATAATATAAATTAATTAATATAATCATTTTTAAAGTTTTTAAAAAGCAAAATACATAGATATGTAATTGCATTAAATATTCTAATTTTTCCATCTTAATTATATCTTCATATTTAAATATTATACATATTTTATTTAATAAAATTTAATATATTATATATTTATATTTATAATTTAATTTGACATAAAATACTATTAAAATCATAATTATTTTTAATTTTAATAAAATATAAATTATATATTTATGACATTACCAATTTGACCATAGTTCAACAGCAATCCTATCAGTGAATTGTGAATTAATAACTTTTCAATCTAATATCCGGTCTGGAAAGCATTGCTCCCACTAACTTCTCTATTGATGAAGATGAAATTGATTACCATAAGTAGAGGACAAAAAACTTGTTAAAATATAAAGCAAAAAAAATTAAAAAACAAAACAAAAAGCCCAACATTTTTGCAACTCTAAATGAAGTAAATTTTTGTGAGTTTTCTAAAAATAAAAAATTCATTTAATAAAATATGAATTATATATGATGATGTCATTGATTTGACCACGATTCAATCACTAATTTGATTAGTGAATTGTGAACTATTAACTTTTCCATTTCAATATCTGATTCAAAAAACATTGCTCCCACTAACTTCTCCATTGATGAGGATGAAATTGATCACCATAAATTAAAATAGAAAGCAAAAAAAAAAAAAAAAAAAACCATCAAATATTTTCAACTCCAAATGAAGTAAATTTTTTTTGAGTTTTCTAAGATTTTATTTTTTCTTCATTTTTTCCATTTTAGATCACTAGATCAGTATGTTGAACTCAAGAAAAACACACACACAAACCCGAAAAGGATGAACTAAGATCTTTCAAGATCTTCACATAAAGCAAGTTTAGCAACCAAAAATACGGAAGTGTTTTTCGTTCTCATAATAGTAGCAAAAGTAAGGAAAATTATTTACAGGTGTTTTCCAAAAACAAACTTTTGTTTTCTAAATTATTTAAAGATGTTTCTTGAAAACAAACTTTTATATTCCAAAATATCATACAACAATTCTCACAAATTATTTTTTAGTTTTTAAAAACTGATCCCAACATAGTCTCGGTTATAAATTATCAAAAGTAATAATTACCCAATAACTTTTTCAATTTTTTTTAATTACAAATAGTTGTAACCAATGAGTAATTTAATTTTTTATTACAATTCTTTTACATGTTTTATAATCCCATTTGTTAAAATTTGGAGAAATCTAATAGAAAAGTTGTTTTGGTATCATAATCTAACCCATGCCTCTAAGGATGATATTAATTTCATCATTGTTTGATTTGATTTAATGGTGGCACCCATCTATGATACTCTCATACAACCACAACAAAACTGGTTTATTGGTGCTGCTGGTTGTAGATTTGGATTGAAATGACGGATGAGTGAATGTATAGTAGAATGAATTAAAGAGATTTAATTGAAAGAAGAAGGGCACTTGGATTAAGGGCTTGTGCTCCGCTACTTTTACTTTTACGTTTACCCCATAGCTGTCTGCTGATATGGTGAGTGAATTTGAAGAAAATTTGTCTTTTTTAACACTTTCACATAAAAGGATAAGGGTTTAATGCACCTTATGTGATCTAGGGTTAGAGAATATTCGATTTCCCCTGATTGCTTGTTTGACCCTTAGAGTCAAACCTTTTACCCAAGGTCTTGAGTTCTAGATTGCTCAAAATTTGAATCATGATAAAGAAAAATTGTAAGCCAAAAAGAAAAAAAAAATAAATTAGTTCTAGTTTCCCCCACTACCTTCTCCATCGATGAAGATGAAATCGATCATCATAAATAGAGGATAAAAAATTGTTAAAATAGAAAATAAAATAAATAAATAAATAAACCAACATTTTCAGCTCAAAATGAAGTAAAATTTTGTAAGTTTTCTAAGATTTTCTTTTTCTTTTTTTCATTTTTTCCTTTTGAGATGAGTAGATGATCTATATGTTGAACCTAAAAAAACAAAACAAAAAAAAGACGATGAACTCAAACCTTTGAAGATCTTCACACAAACCAAATTTATAAAAGTTTTTCTGTGTATTTTTAAAATAGTAGCAAAAGTAAAGGAAAATGATTTAAGCATGCTATCTTAAAACATTGTATTTTGGGAACAATTTCCTAAATATCGATTTTAGAGAAATTCAAGCAAAATATGTTTTGAATTCAAAATGATATTTTTTTGTTTTCAAAAATAGAAAACTGTATTCCAAACTAGATAGTTAGGCTACCAAACAAACTTTTGTTTTATAAAATACTATATAACGGTTTTCATAAACCATATTTTAGTTTTTAAAAACAAATCCCAAACATCATGTAGGTTATAAATCATTAAAGTTACCTCATAACTTTTTCAATTTGTTTTTACTACAAATACTTATAACCGTAAATTAATTTTTTATTACAATTCTTTTACATATTTTACAATCCCATTTGCTAAAATTTGGAGGTATGATATTGAAAAA
Source organism: Vitis riparia (assembly GCF_004353265.1). Classification (NCBI taxonomy): domain Eukaryota; kingdom Viridiplantae; phylum Streptophyta; class Magnoliopsida; order Vitales; family Vitaceae; genus Vitis; species Vitis riparia. Next base: position 12,337,383 of record NC_048433.1, on the reverse strand, counting down.
TTGTTTTGGGTATCATAATTGAAACCATGCCTCTAAGGATGATATTAATTTCATCAGCGTTTGATTTGATTTGATGGTGGCGCCCATCTATGATTCTCTCATACAACCACTGCAAAACTGATTTATGGCATGGGTGCGGCTGGAAGTAGGTTTGGATTGAAATGACAGATGAGTGAATGAATCAATGAGATTTTATTGCAGGAAGAAAGGCGCTTGGATTAAGGGCTTGACTCCTCTACTTTTACGTTCACCTTCACCTTTACCTTCACCTTTACCCTATTGCTGTCTGTTGATATGGGGAGTAAATTTGAAGAAGATTTGTCTTTTTCACAGAGTCGCAGAATGAAAGAGCTCTGGAAGGAGGAGGAAGAATGAAAGCCAGCGTCAGCAGCCACATTATGAGCCAATCCTCCTTGGACACGTCTCCGGAGGAGTTGTTAGAAAAAGAATCCCAGCAAAGCTGAATTTAAAGAAAAGGCCCCACGAAAAGACAAAAGCTCCTGCAATCCCCTGGTCCCTACATACCTGCTCATCCTGCCCAACCCCACTCCTCCAGTACTTTGGCCCGGCAGAGAAAAGCTAAAGAGAAATGAATGGTTGTGACTGGTGACTGGGGAGGTGAAGAGGGGGGAGAGACGGAGGAAGAGACAGAGAGGTGTGAAGAGACAAAATGGGAAGTCGAAAGTCAGAGTGCAGTGGCTTTACTTCAAAGCCCCCATCTTTTTTTGGCTTTTATTTTGTTTGTTTCCTTTCTCTTTATCTTCATCCTAATTCTTCCCCATTCTTGTGTGTGTGCTGGCACTGCTAGTATCAGTGCTTCAGGCACTGCCCTCACCTGCTGTAGTACTCTACCATCCCCATTTACTGGGTCCCCAGATTTAGGATTCTTTTATTATTTCTTTCCCTTCCTCTCTCTCTCTCTCTCTCCCTCCCTCCTGCAGCAATTCTTCATGCTGCTCTTGTTGCATGCATGAAGAAGGGAAAAATGGAAAAATGGAGTATAGTACTCACTGGCGAGGGCCACACTTGTAACTTTAACCAGATTCTTCTTCTACACCATTTCTCCTCCTTTCTATTCCCAAACTGCCCCCCCATTTCTCTCTCCTCCTCTTCCTTTATTCCGGCAACTGTTTTAGGGTCAGCTGCAGGAGCAACCACTGTTTTGCTGTTTTTCTGTTGTTTGGTTTGGTTTGGTTAGTAAGGAGCAGAGAGGAGTTCCACTCAATCTAAGATGATGCTTGTTTCCTGTTACATATATACATACATATATGAGAATCTTTTGCAATTAATTTGCTTAAATTTGAATGTAACATATAAGATTATATTACATCCATCCATGTGGTGTAATTCAAGAATTCAAGAATTCATGAAAAAGCATATCAGCAATAGAACATTAGTTTCTTAACATTCTCGCTGAGTTTGGGTAGAGGAGTAGTCTTAGGAGGGGCAGCTCGGGAGAGTGCACAAGTACTACTTGTAAATGTAGTGAATTCTGATCGCTCGAGGTAGAGTCTGCCTCTGTATGCAGCCAGGTGGGCATAGTAAGCCGGTGGGACCAACGACACAGGCTTTGTACATCTCACAAATGTGTAGCATAGACTGTAAACCAGCTTCTGTACTTCATCAGAAGTGAAATGGTTTTCATCCCACAATATATGGTAGTGGGTTGGTCGGCTTGTTCCCTTCACCCCCCAATGGCTACAAAGATAGAAATCAAATTCCCTTGGGTGTGTAATCACAGCATCCACAACTGTCCCTGGGGGAATGTTCTCCTCCAACAACTGGTTTCCTGTGGAAGATGGGTGGTTGCTTTCATTCCGAAACAACCTCGTGTGGTGCCTCTTCTGCACCACTGCAAAAGTAATGGGAGGTCTGTAACTGGGAAATCTACAACAAGCCACTCTTATAGCTTGCAACTCCTCTTGGAGCACCTTATAGAACTGGGTTTCGCTCACTCCATCCCTGAAAAAAATGATCCTCTTGGGGAGTTTGGATACTTGCTGATAAAAATCATCCAGTATTTCTCCAACCATGGCACCAAGATCCTGGATGATTTCTTGACGATGGGTCTGGGACCTCATTCTTGAAACATACTTGTTAGCTGCTGGCCAGTTCATGCTCCCAACCACAGCAGCAATGGAGGGGCTGAAATCATCAAGAGGATGAGGATGAGTCACATCAGCACCCATAAAGATGACTGGCTCATCAGGCCGAAGCAGCCGTGGTATCTGGGAAGGAAGTGAATTGTACAAGGCAACAGTGCATCCTCCCATTTTGGCATTGATCTTAAGAGCCAGGTTTGCCAGAAACTGTGAACTCGACTTGCCAAGATTTTGGTACAAGCAGCACTGACTTACAACCCCAATGCTGGTCTCAGCAATTCGCTTCAAATCTGCATACCCTTTGTGCTTTCTCTCCATTATGCATATAAGGAGCTGGAGATTATTCAATGCAGCTGTGTGGATTTTCTTCAGTTTGGATTCCAAAAGGGAGACATTGTTGAGAAGTTGGATTGGTTCAAACTGGGGGCTCATGATAGTGTTTTTGTTAAGAAGGATGCCCAATTGTTCACACCTTTGAGAAAGCTGGATTATGAATCTGGGAATATTGGATTTCTGATCAGGAGTGCCACCAAAACTAATCAGTGCCCACCTTTCTATGCAAGTCCCTTCAAACACATGACTGTCCAAAAGGTTCCATTGCCGGTCATGACGAGAAGGAATTAGATCTCTTACATGCCCACCCTCACCAAGTTTTAGCTTAGGAGGTTGAAGAACTCTTCCATTCAATCGTGTCATTTCTCTTGAAACATGGAGTTTGAATTCTCTTTCCTGGCTGCCACTGTCAAAAGCCAAAAGAAACCAAATTTGTTAGAAACAATTGGAAGAAAAACCAGATTAATTTGTAGGTGTTGAAGAGAATATTAAGAACATTCTTCTTCTCTAACCCACCAACCCTATATTAGAGATTATCATGTGATTACCTTGTTGGCCCAACTGCTCCTCTCATGACCCCATCAATAATGGCTTTTCTTTCTCTTGGTCTTTGGCAGCCCATTTTAAGTATTCTTGCAGTTTGATCATCAGAGAGCTTCCCAAGAAATTTTTGGCCTTCACAGATCATACAAAGCTCCATAGGAAGATAGCATGGTTTGCTCCTACTAATCTGCAAACATGGCAAGTTCCTGAACTGTATATCGTAGCCATAGTGATCCTTGAAGTAATTCACCAGCCTCAGAATCTTCCCATCCCTGTCTTCAAACCAGAGATTTTCTGTAGTTTCCTCAGTTAAGCTATGCACCCGATATCTCTGAACAGTCGCTCTATGACGTACAAAGACCCTGATATTCTTCAATACCTTCTCCACTTCTTTCCTTTCTTCACCGGTCAAACCTCTTGTCTTCCTTTGGGAAAGGTCTCGAAGAAACTCAACTCGCTTCTGCAAGTAGGGTATTATTCCAATGCTCTCATGGAAAGCAGTCACTGAAAAATCCACATTGAGAGCAAGTCCTTGTTGGGTTGGTCTAAGACTCTGAAAGAACCCTCTTAATCCAACCGCTCCTCCTCCAATATCTTTAGTCCCTCCCATTGAGCTCGAGTACAGGGATCTCCCCACAGGCAAACACTTCTCAGCAGGGCTCTCCCTCAAAACAATATCCAGAGCATGAAGATAATCCTGAGGAAGTGGAATCCAATCATCTCCCTCTTTGCTCAAGTAGCTATTCAATTCCTTTCCATCAAATTTGGACACAAGCTTGATGTTTATGCGGAAGAGCTTAAGCTGTCGATGCTTCTCTTGCAAGTCTCCTGAGGGGGACAATGACTTGCTAGTGGGAATTGGAAGGCTAATGAATAGCTCAAGCCTGTCATTTTGGAATTCAACTGGGCTGTAGAGATTCTTTCGTCCATCAAAGGCAGGAAGAGCACCAGAGAGTTCAACAGAGTTCTCCTCTACTAGTTTTCTCTTGATCATTCGAGCAACTTCCTTGGAAGGATTTGGAGAGATCTCAACATCATAATGGAAAATTCTCTGCAAAGAATCAAATTGGACAAGAAAATGGTTTGCCAAGAGAGAGATAACTGGCCCTTCTACTCCACCAGAATCCGGTCTTCTTGCAGCCACCAGTGCTTGTGTGGCACCCATGACCTTCCTTCCATTTTCTCCTCTAAGGGGGGAACTGGCTCGCCGCTGGGTGTCCTCCGATGCTGTTTGGATGGGAGACCAGAAACAAGAATGTAAGCGACTACTTAAACAATCTATGGAGTCTAAAGCTAGACCAAGTGCGGCGGTAGAATACCCAAAGATTGTAAAGAAAAAGACAAATAAAAAACTATGAACTTTTCATATTAGAATTGGCAAGTTCATCAGTCTCCCCTTGCTGATTGATTAAAACACAGTATATCAGAAAGTCATATTTGGAAAATAAATAAACAAATATGTAACACAACAATCAAAGACCATTGGGTTTTCAACATATTTTGTTGCTGAGGCATCCAACCAAGAATCTCTAATGTTCTTGCATAAAGACGATTGCTTGCCTCTGTGAAGATGGAAAACCTCAACTGGGTGACACCTTGATGCTGTCACTCAGGCATTACTCCATAGAGTTGCAAGGCTCACACAAATCTTAAAACAACCGTAACATACTTCGCTTCCAATTCGAAAACAGATTCTTCTAGTCATTTATGCAGCTATGGGTGGATGCATGACTGAATGCCACTCTACAGAATTTATCCATAGACGACAAAACCAAAATATCACAATCCCCTTCGCAAGAAAAGTGGGTTTTCTCTTAATCAAACTCATATATATGCTCTTATAAAGATGGGGGAAAATGAGAACAGAAACAAAGAAGAAAAAGAACGAAGAAAAGAAGAGGGTTCCCCTACAGTGTGTACCTGGTAATACTGTGAGTACTGAGACCTGGGTATCGGAGGAGGTGGCACGAGGGGGGTTGTTCTGCTTCCATGAAGGTTTATGCAAATGGGTTTTTGATCTACAGCTCTGGTTTTGAGGCAGAGGTGGGGTTGCAGTTAGTTGCAAAGGTATGGGAGGAGGCAGAGGGAGAAGAGCTGGGTAGCTCTGGTACTGGTTCTGGTTAGAGAACCTGGAAGGATTTGAGTATTGCAACAACTGATGGTCATGAGGGTTGGTCCTTCCTCTGAAACTCCTTTTGGGAGTGCATTTCTTGTTAGCATTGGACTCTTCTGTTTCTTCCATGACTTGATAGAGAGGGAAAAAAGTGGGAGAGAAAAGGGCCGTTGAGCATGAGAGAGAGAGAGAGAGAGAGAGAAAGAGAGAGAGAGAGAGAGGCTATGTTTCTGATATCTGTGGGGGAGTTCTCAGCAGAAACTGTAGTTATTTAAGAGTGAGAGGAGAGGGGTGTTGGTCTGGGTTTTAGTTCTTCTGATTCTTTATGTCCAGTTCTAAAATCTGAAAGAGGTTCTGATGGTGATGAATGATAAATTCAAAGGGAAAAGGGAGGCACCTGGGTTCCTTAAAAAGAAAGGAAAAGGCCACACACACCATGAGGCGGATATGTGAATTTGGAATTGGAGGTATGCAATCTGTGCATAATAAAGAGTATTCCTATGATCCTATCTGTGTAAGTGGGAGTTTTGTTATCATCGATGGACTACCTGTCAAAAATATATAAAAGCCTATGCTAGCCCTTTTCCTCCCCTCTTTTTTTCCTGGAATCTTTTTTGAAGTCAAATGAAGAGGAAGAAGCAAGGTTTATTCTCCTTTTTTACTCTTTAATCATACTGCCGTCGAGAGTGATTGAACTCTTCATGTTCTCTTTGGCTCAATTTGATTAACGTGTTATTTATGTCTTCGCATCCTGGACTTGATCAATTGGATATGATATCCATAAATAAAGTTTTTAGCATATAGACATACTGGATCCTACTGGGTCCATTCCGCAGACCCAAAAGATAAAAAGGGTGGAGGACAGTGGACAGAGGAGGGGCATATAGAAGAACCCCATTACAATAAGTAATTATTAGTCAATGAGATAGGTTGGCAAAGAGATGTCAGCAGGGTCAAGAGTTGAGGGGGTTCTTTCTTTCTTTCTTTCTTTCTTAATTGCTTATTAGACATATCACATTTGCTGATTGATGCTGGAGCTAGGTATTCCCCTCTTTCTTATTCAATTTGCCTGAACCCAATCCCCCTTGTACCAAAAACAGGTGAAAAACAATGGAAGGTGCCCTTGCGCCTGAGGACCCTTTTTCATTTATTCCATCCACTTCTGCTTACAAGTAACAGCCCCCCTTTTGCTCCATCTTTTGTCAACATGTTCAATGCTTAGTGGGATGACAAGGGACCATTCCTGCACTTGGGAAGGGGGAGGTGGGTCTTTTTGATTTCTAAGGATAAACATTGTTGGAATGTGGTGATGGGACAACATAATTAGTATGGAGCCTAGGGTTTTCAACTCAATTTTGAGTTGGACCACATCACACTCATCGTAGTCCCACTTCTTTTTTATACGGATTCCTTAGTGTAGGGACAAAAAAATTAGGGCTGTTGCAAGCTGACACTTGGCTCAATCACATTGGCCATGTGCCTCAATTACCTGCCAAGAGGAAAAGAAAGTTACCCACCTTGCTGAAAGCTTGAAATTGGGTGGCTGTTATTTAACCCTCACTGAATTGAGAGAGGAAATCTTAGGCATCCTAATCACTAGCCAACTATAAAGTTGTGATGATGGTCTTATCTTCACTTTAGTTTCATTATGATGGTCACAAAGAAAAGCACATGTGCTTTCTGGTATTTTAATGGAAAACTACAGCTCTGGCCAAATAAATATTCAGCTTGTCCACCATAGCCACAACAGACCATAACTGTTTCAGTTAGAAACTTTAGTGTGATAATACCATCAACTGGGTTGCCAGGTAGGGTTTTCGTTCCCTGTAACATCAAGTATAGACCCCTAGAAAAATGGAAGAAAAAAGGACAAGTTATAAAGGGATAGGGAGATGTGAAACCTTGCTCTCAAAGTAAAATCCCAAAATGGGTTACAACAAAATCTACAATAGGAAAGAAAATTTCCCACCCCCTTGGTCTTTTTCATTGAGATGGAAGTCAACATGTTTTCTTTTACCTTGATTTATTATTTTAATCATGGCATAATGAAATATAACTTGAATTTCATTTTTTTTTTTTTTAAATGGAGGATAGCTGAGATGGGTGATCATATCATTGTACATATGGCATTCAAGATAGTTGATAGGTGAGGAGTTATCTCTGTACTAGGTAGAATTAATGAATCCTGCAGTGCCCAGAATAAAGTTACAGTACCTAATGCTTGCCTCTTGACTGTTTACATGTTCTTTACTGATTCTGCAAATAAAGTAGCAGTCCAATGCTTTCTCTAGACTTCATTTGAAAAGTTAAAACAAGCAAAGACAAGCTCAGTAAAAACAATACGAGGGATGAGGGACAAATGTGAATCACAATCCGTCTATCACATTCAAGTTATATTGGTGGTCTTAGAATTATTGGACCTAGTCCTATTGGCAGGTTCATTGAATTCAACAAGCTCAGTGACAACCTACCAGTTTTTCCTTCTAATTAAGTATATATATTCTCATCAAACACACAATCTATAACAATCCCCCCCAATCATACATACAGGTATTGCCCAGAGCTGGCCCAATGGGGTCTTGGGGGATTTAAAACACATCTATATGATCAAAAGATTTTTCACTTATCCAATGTGGAACATCACATTATCATCATGCATGAGGTGAATTGAGAAAGAGCTGAGCACAGTGCCTAGATGCCAAGTCCCAAATTTCATCCTATAATTCATGTATGCTCTGATTCACAGTTTATGTGATTCCTAGCATTTGTCCTTGTGTTCTTATAGTGTCATTGACTCACAAAAAGATCAAGGTTGTTTGGACAAGACTAACTCTAGGTTAAGATGGAGCATGGCTAGCTGCTATGTGCTCTGCATCTCTCAATTCAAATTTGAGATGATAGCATCCAATGAAAGAATCTCAAAGTTAGCAATGCATATCATAATTGTGTCGTTGATCACTCTCTTTCTCTCATTAAAATATAGTTTGAAAGGAGTCATTCCATAAACATGACTTAAGCAAATGGAGATAAAGCAACTTTTGACAATCTGCTCTGAATCGAGAAAGAAGATTGCTGTCCTTACCTTTTCTGATCAGTACTGTTCCTATGTTATGATATTTTGCTTCATCATTGTGATTTTGATTGGCCTAGGAGAAAGCAATAATAGAAATGGAGATAAAAGTTTTATTCCTATTTCCTATGTTATTAGTCAACAACCTTTATCCACCATTCATATTGCAAACAGTGAACTTTTAGTGACTCATTTACATTGCACACAGTTGGTACATTTGCCAACTTTTGATGAAGCATAGAAGAGAAGAGAGAAAGTGATGAGTTGAGATACCACATATGCATTCATCAATAGTTCATGACAGTCCACATTTCCATCTGGATGGAACACAGCTCATCATCAACAGTAGATGGTTGCTTTGCATGCCTATGCTCAATCTACAAAAATTGGATAAGATGACCCCCAACACAATGAGGGAAGTGCTTTCCTTTAGGCACTTGCTCATAAAGAAAATCCAAGCATCACAACATAATGCACACCAACTGTTTTAAGTCACCTCAGCATCATGGAATGCTGACCAATACCCAGCCTCAAACATCAGAAGAGATAAGGGGACTGGTAAGGCTGTCCCTATTTGAAGAGTATTGAATTGGTGCGAGAGCAGGATCCTGATAGGCAGTAACCAGTTCATGGAAAAATTCATCCATTGAAGGCTCATTCTGGTCTTGTCTGTCCCTCTTTATCAAACTCTGAAAACACAGAAGCATTGGAAAAGATAAGGGCCGAGAATTTAATGGAATGGCTGAAGTAAAGTGATACAAAGATTTCATACAGTGAGATCCCCTTGATGTATCAGGTTTACATTAGCTAATATGGTTGTGATTTTACCACTCTATTTCCTTTTCTGATGTCCATATTTCCAAATAACAAGAAGAAACAATATACACCATCAGATACTGTTTCCCCCAATTTTTTTTCCCTTCGGTTTCCTAGAGAACAGAGGAAAAGAAAACTAAACATCAACAACAACAATTTCAGTATTGTATACGTAGACAAAACAACCACTGTAAGTATTAGGCCCAAACCTACATACCTAGACTCTAAGGTTCAAATGCATCACCTTGTCCTTTTTCCTTGAACCATACAGTGGTGAGACAGTAGAACTGAAGGTAAAAGCCATGAACGGAACTCATTCAGAGGTGAAAGTAGAGTTATCATATCAATTATCAAATTAGCCAGTTTGTATAATTTCTCTGTTAAGTGAATTTTTTTCTTCTTGTTATTTTTTGGTGTGGATTGTGTGGAAACCTTTGTTCAATTGATGTGAAAGGCTGTGAGGAAAGCATGAAAGGGGTGGGCTTAACATTATTGTTGAGCATGGATTACATGGTCATGATAAAAATCAATAGATGATGATACCACCAACAAATCAATTTTTTCTATGTGCCAAAATTGTGTTCAATCACAATGTTATTTTATAATACAATGCCATAAAATGATCTAAATAATTGTTAAGGCTATAACTCAAATAAGTTTGATATATATTGTTGATCTATCACATATTAGTTTAAGTTTTTAGGGCAATTAGTAGCATACATGACATTAGAGCCTAGTTTACAGGAAGAGGCTTCTTGTGAGACATGGTGTTAGGGCTATTAGCCTAAATGAGCTTGATATGCATTATACCATGTACGTGCCTAAAAAGAATATTTCCCGTGAGACAAGGTTTTAGCACAAATAAACTTGATATATATTGTTGGCCTACTACCTAACTACTCAAGCTTTTAGGTCAGTTGATAGTTTAATAATAACGATACACATTTATTCAGACCTAAAACATATAAATTTATTCTTTTTTCTTGGTGTATAATATGTCATGATACACCATGATCACTTTGGATGATCTCTTCTAGTAATCAGTGTTAGACCACTTTCTTTATTATGCCAATATCAACTCTTGGAATATAGAAAGTACAGAACAGATAGTCTCCACAATTTGAATTATGATTCAAATTCAGAATAATCTCATTAGTAGAGCAAAGTTGAAGCATGCAAGGGTCTGATGATGTTACAATGGATAAACATACCTCAGCTGAGTAAGCAATAAAAATGGGAAGGAACCGTTTCCGACAATACTCATTAAAGAGAAGTGTGAGGACTGGAAGTGGAAATATTAAAGTTGACGCTAAGGAGAGCTTCTTCACTGTAAAGATTCCAATTGCAATGGCATGCATCAGTACCAAAGAAAATATCATTGAATTGTGGACAATAGGCCAAAACTTCCCTGCAGTTTCATACTTGGGAGCATACACATTTAAGAACTGCATTATAAAATATGTTGGTAGAGTGTGTTAGTACAAGCTTCTCCAAATTAATTCCAAAAGATTTGAGCAACATAAAAACTAGCCAATAGAAAAAATATGAAATGAAGAATTGCAGTACCCTCGTTTTCAGTACCCCTTTAAAACAGAGAAATATCTTAATAGGCATGCATAAAAGGCTTCCTAGCGTATATAACTCATCTTCTAAAATAAATACATTTATACAATAATAATATCCTACATGGGTTTGAAATGCTGTCTGAAAATTTTGGACTGTCCTGATCATCCAATTAAGTGGTGAACATTACATGGAGCTGACAGATAGGACCTGCTCAACAGTGTGATTTTTACTCAAAGCCCAATTCAAAGTTAGCTGAATGATAACACCGTAGTGATAATTAATCGCATTTTATCTGACACATTTTGCCTTAGATGAACAGTAGTCCAGCATGTGAAAGGAGTTAATAATGCAAAAGGCCAAAGTATGCACTGTTTGATCATGTATGTTCATGCAAAAATGATTTATCTAACCAAAGTGAATTTCAATATAACTAGAGTGCCTGTATGGAAATGATAAAACTGGAAGGCATCAAATATAAAATTCATGGTTCAAAAGAACTGAAGGATATCCAACTGACCTGATTACGGAATATGATGTATCCAAGACATAGGTACACCAAAAGGAAGGGCAGAATCAGTGGAGCCAGGAAGAAATATGTTATACCAAGAAGACCAAAGAAAAGGATTTTTGGAATTTCTTTATGGTAGGGAATAGATGGAACTTCAATGTCATCATCTTCACTTGTCACAAAAGGTTTTCTTATTAAGCTGCAAATAAAAGGGATCACACGAAAGAGTTCCGATGAAACGCCCGTCCATCCTGATGTGACAACGTAAGCAATGAAAAACGATGCCTACATCCAAAATTACCAATGTTAGAACAATGAAAATAAAGCTAATATCAAAACGATGAAACTTGATTGTATCATGGGATGGTATTAAGTATTCCTTTTTGGTATCTCATGGACCAACTAAATTGTAAACTTTTCAGACTGAGTTTGCTAACACTTATTAAACAATCTCAGTGATGTACTTTCTTTCCAAATTAAACCTGTCTCTACAACTTTGGCTTTCTTCAAATGAGATACAACAATACACAAGGAATGCAGCTATGTCCCTGAAGGGCACAACTGCCTCCCAAAAAAAGGATGGCTGACTCTATAATTTGGTCCGATAGTCAACTAGAGGCTTATTACTGAGCTAAGTTAATGCAAAAAAAAATCAACTGTCCCTCCTGAAACAACGTATTCTACCAAAATCATTAGATAAAACTGTAAATATTTTTCCCATAGATGAAAATATTCTCACCTGTGCAGGGACAGCAACAGCTAGCTTTGCTGGAATATTCTTAGGATCAAGAATGATGTTAATTAGATATAAAGCTGATCCAGAAAGCACGTTTGCAAAAAAAACATTCCAAATTGTGAACCAAAGTACTTTGTTGCATGCACTTTTTTCTATGTCACTAAGGGCCATGTATCCTTGAATGGAAGAAAAGAACTCCATTATTGGAGGCACTGCTTTCAGGAACAGCTGAAGTATCAAGCTGGGAAGGTATCCTGTGATTACTTCACTGACAATAGTTCTGCAAGAAGACTTCAAGTTTCAGTACTTCCATCAAATTACTGAACTCAATAAGATTTGAACATGAAAATGTTAACTAATTACTACAATTTTGGTTCTGAAACTGCATAATATATGCTACAGATCATACAATAGCACAAATCACTCCAATGATAATTGCCAAAAAGTGAAATTTTTCTTAAGCATGAAAAATCAGGGAAAACACTTTCAACAAATATATAGTAATATTTGTAAAACTACAGATAGAGAATTGACACAAATAATTTTAAGCGCCTGAAAATGCTTGAATCAAGAGAGAACAACATAAAGATATTATTTCAACTGTCTGAAATTGCTTGAATTAAGAGAGAACAACATAATGAAATAATTATAAGCGCCTGAAATTGTTTGAATTAAGAGAGAATGAGAGAAATAACTCCATATTCCTAATGCAGTGTGCTTGTAATCACTTGAATCTTGTATTTATAGAGACTAAATTAGGATTACAACATAAGTTGCCATGACATACTCTCTCAAGTCCCTGTAAACCCTGTGTATACTCATTGTAAATTCCTCCATCAATACAAGAAATACAATTCCATGATGGTTCACAAGGTATCAGAGCAAATTCTTTCTCTGTTCTTCAGCCTTAATTGTCATAACTAAGTGCAGTCTTCTTGCTGCAACTTTAATGATTCTTGGCCTTCATTGCCAAAATCAATAGACAGAAATACAACTGTCATTGGTGGTTTTCCCATGCTCTCTATATTTTATTTGTTTTCTCAATATGTTTGAAATATCTAGTAATGTCCAAATCTTCCCCCCCACCCAAAATTCCAATCAAACCGTGACAGCTGAATGACACAAAGTTTGTTGCATGGAATGAAGAGAATTCAATTATAATGTCTTGGCTTTGCAACTCAACGCAACCACAAATTAGGAGTGAAGGAGATTCGGAAGGCCGTTAAGCAATCATACTCCAAGGTACAACATGCTACTCAGATTTATGAAATTAAAACAAAGATCTCATCCATCAAGGTACTTTGTCTATAATTGATTACTATAATAATTTAAAAAGTTTGTGGCTTAAGTTGGACTATTATCAAAATTTCAAGATGAAAAGTGAAGATGAGCCATGCTACAAAAATTTGTTGAAAGGAAGAGAGTTTTTTAAGCTGGATTAAATGTTAAATATGATCAGGTTAAGAGTGCAGATTCTTGGAAAAGAAACACTTCCATCTCTCAATGAAGTGTTGTCAATTGTAAGTTAGAAGCTAATAGAAGAAAGAGTCATGTTAGAAGGCCCACCAAGTAAAGGATCGTCTTTTGATGTAGTCAAGCCAAATACCAATCGGCAGAATAATGGTGTGGCTATAGGAGAGACAAATGGGAAAAATGAGACTTGGGAGCTTGAAAACTCGATGGTGAGGTCTTGGTTGCTGAATTCTAGGCAGCCAGAGATCAGCAAAACATACCTTCTCTAGTGCGGCAGAAGGTTTGTTTCGAAACGAAATGGAAAAACATTCAAGAACAAACACAAAGATCACAATAGAATTTGAAAATTAGAGAATAATTCTAATAAATTATATTGAACTACTTCTAACAATTACAATAAGCCTTTAAATACTGTTTGTAATGAAAAAATAAAGGAAATAACTGAAATAGGAAACTAGAAATAGGAAACGAAGATAATTAGAAACTAGGAAAACTAGGAAAGAAATAGGAAACAAAGATAATTAGAAATTAAAACTAGAAATAGGAAACTAATGATGAACTTAAAATAGACACTAATAATGATCGTGTGCTACATCAATCCCCTCCACTTGAAGAAAACTCATCCTCGAGTTTTGTGGCTACAAAGAAAACTCATCTGAGGGAAAGTATTCAAAGATATCAGCAACGTTGAAAGTATTGGAAATGTTCATATCAATTGGAAGATCAATCTTGTAAGCATCATCACCAATCTTCCAATAAACCACCTATCTTGAGATGTGATAAGTGCATCTCCTCATTCTTACTGTAAATGAGAATATCATCAAAATAAACCACCACAAATTTTCCAATAAATGGACGAAGCACTTGGTTCATCAACCGCGTGAATGTGCTTGATGCATTTGATAGCCCAAATGGCATCACTAGCCATTCACAAAGGCCATCTTTAGCCTTGGAAGTCATCTTCCACTCATTGCTTGGTCGAATACAAATCTAGTGATAGCCACTTCGTAAATCAAGTTTGGTAAACACCACAACATCTTCTAACCCTTTTATATATATATATAAGCCACAAAACCTTCTAACCTATCAAGCATGTCATTAAGATGTGGGATCGGAAAGCGATACTTGACCGTTATTTTGTTGATAGTATGGTTGTCCACACACATGCGCCAACTACCATCCTTCTTAGGGTGAGTAAAGCTGAGACTACACAAGGACTCTCATGCTCTCACAAACCAAGCCTCTATCAAGCAACTCCTTAACTTGTCACTACAACTCTTCATACTTAGTTGGGCTCATACAATAATGTGGCAAGTTAGGCAAACTAGCTCCAAGTATTAAATCGATATGGTGTTGAATATTTTGCATAGGAGGTAACTCATTAGGTAATTCATTAGGAGATAAATCAGGAAAATCAGCAAGTACCTCTTGAACCTTGGTGGGAATATCAATAGTTGCTTCACATTGGCCTTTAACCACCAATGCTACAATAAAATTCGGCTCCTTGACTTGCTAAAAGATATCTGGGCCCATTATATTGGTGACTAGTGGCTTATCTTTCTTAGTAACCAAATTGTTTTTTGACAATTGAGATAGTGGCATCAAAACAATCTTTTTGTCAAACCATCAAAAGACGAAAGTATTATCTCAACCCTTATAAGTGGCACCAACATCATAATGCCACAACCTCCCCAATAAAATATGACAAGAATCCATATCCACCACGTCACATACAATCTCATCTTTGTAATACTTCCCAATTGACAAAGGAACCTTGCAAACTTCCGGCACTTGAATTTCCGGACCCTTTTTAATCCATGCAATCTTGTATAGAGAAGGGTACTTCTTAGTCTTCAAATTTAGTGTTCACTAAAGCCTTGGAAACAACATTCTCGCTACTGCCACTATCAATGATCACATTGCACACTTTATTATGAATAGTGCATCGAATCCAAAATATTTTATGTCGTTGAGAGTTGTCTAGCTTCTTTAGGGGGCAAGCAAAAGTTATTGGATAATGCATGTGACTTCTTTCCCCACATCCCCTTCTGCAAACTCAGCACTCTCATAGATATTTGCTTCGAGAACTGGTTCCTCTTTATCATCTGTTTGGGCAATTATTTGAAAGATGGTCTGGTCGGTTGCACTGGAAACATTTCCCAAGATTTGGACACACTTAAGGATCATTATTGATTCATTGTTGCTGCTAGTTCTAGCCTTGAGTATTAGATCAAACAAGAGCTGAAGTTCCACTTCGATTTTGCACTGAATTTTGAGTTGAAGGGGCCTCTTTATTGTTATTATCGTTGTTGCCTAAAGTTGTTGACCCCTTTGAAGCAAAAGAAGTTTATTGGGTTGGTTGCCAAAAGTTACTCTGAGTGCACACTGTGGACCTATTGATCTGATTTTCCACTTTCACTGCCAAATTAACTGCATCTGCCATGGTCCAAACCCCTTGAAGAGCCAGTCGATCTTGAATAACTAGCTTTAAGCCTCCAATATAACGAGCAATTGATTGATCCTCTGTCTTGGACAAATTAACTCAGGCATTTAATCAATAAAATTCCTCCATGTATTCGTTCATTGTACAGTTGGCTTACTGACAATTTTGATAATGTTGGTATAAAAATGTTCATAATTCGAAGGGAGAAATCGCCTTTGTAACAATCATTTCATCTTGGGCCAAGTACAAACACGTTATTTTCCTTGCCGTTGATGACTATATATAAGTTGTTCCCACCATGCAGAAGCTCCATCTTTCAACTAGTATGCCACAAGCTTTACTTGATTTTCTTCTGAAATATTCAAATAGTCGAAAAAGTTTTCATCAGTATGGACCCGATCAAGAAAATCTTCAATATGTAATCGGTCGTCAAAACTCAGTAAATTCCTCTTCATCTTAAATCCTTGTTATTTTAACCTTGATCGTTAGCATGATAATCAAAATGAAAATCATCTTCTTCTCTAAATGAATACTTCAACCTCCATTGCTGCCTTTGTTGAATATTCTTCCATTGTGGAAGTAAAAAATCATCACCATCTTGAAAAAGTGGAAAAACTCATCTTGTTCATCAAAAACCCTTGCAGCCACTCGTGGAAAGCCACCACTAGCCTCAAACTTGCTGTCGTTGTCAGCCAGAACTCCTTGTCGGAGGTCATCATTGTCACATCGCCTAGGAGCTCCCCAATTCCGCCACTCATACACTCGTAATGGAAAGGGCTTGCAAAAATTACGATTCATGACTGGGCCCGTGCGAACCGCGCCTCTGTTGTTTCTGGCTCAATCTGTGGCCGGCATTGGTCGTTGTAGCCCCCACAAGCCGGTCACCACACTAGTCTGGTCGTTGCTCCATGGGTTCAGGTTTCCCTTTGATAGTCAACGCAGCCACCATATGTGTGAGGTTACGAAGAGTTTCGCCGATCCCGTCGAGTCGTTACTTGATTTTTTTCGAACAATTGTTCATCGTCGATGGTTCATTTCCCACTGGAACCGTTGTTAGCCATCAGATCAAGGTAAAAATCCTTGCTCTGATACCAATTTTGGTGCTGCAGAAGGTTTGTTTCAAAACGAAATGGAAAAACACTCAAGAACAAATACAAAGATCACAATAGGATTTGAAAATTAGGGAATAATTTTGATAAATTATATTGAACTACTTCTAACAATTACAATAAGTTTTTAAATAATGTTTGTAATGAAAAAATAAAGGAAATAACTGAAATAGGAAACTAGAAATAGGAAACGAAGATAATTAGAAACTAGAAAAACTAGAAAAGAAATAAAAAACAAAGATAATTATAAACTAAAACTAGAAATAGGAAACTAATGATGAACTTAAAATAGAAATTAAAGGAAACTAATGATGAGCTTAAAATAGAAACCAACGATGATCATGTGTTGCATCATTCTCCTTCACACAACCAAACACATTTAGGAAGTTGTGAATAAAACCTACTATAACATAGGTTTCGCATCTCAAAATATTGAGATAAAATGGCATATTATCAAGACAAGGCAAGGATCATCCAACATTACAAATTGCTACGACACTCTTAAAAGTTTACTAATAGAGTTAGATCTTTATCAAAAGGTTAGAATTGAAGTTTGTTGCCAACACGAAGAAGTTGAAAGATGTGTTGGAGATGGAGTGAGTCTTTCAATTTTTGGTGGTACTTAACCTTGAGTTTGATGAAGTATGTGATAAGGCATTGGAAACACAATTTTTTCGATTTTTTCCCTTTCCTGATCTTGAAAAGGCTTTTGTGCTTATTTGTGAGGAGAAGACCTCTGAAGAGTTGAAGAATGGAAACACAATAGTTATTATTTCTTAAAAACCTTGTTTTCTCAATACTTGGATCATAGATTCACATACTTCTAACCATATGGCTAGTTTCAGGAATCCAATGTTCAAGAAGGCAAAAAATTAGAGTTGTTGATGGAACATATTCACCCACAGCTAGACAGGGAAATGTACAAATTTCTCTTTATTGTCTCTTAACTTTTGTTTTACATGTTCCAAAACTCTCATATAACTTGTTCATAGGAAAGCTTACCAAAGATCTTGATTGGTTGGTTACATTTGTTCCAACCGGTTGTCATTCTTAGGACCATGTTAAAGGAAGATGATTAGGCATGCTAAGTTGAGAGATGGAATATACCACTTAGATACAACTTGGAGGCATGAAAGTCTATTAAGGATTGGTCTCAAATTTCAAGAAAACTTATGAAAAGATTTGGCTATGACACTACCATTTAGGACATCCTCCTTTTCTAGTCTTAACAACACTATTTCCTTCATTATTTAAAGATAGTAATTCTAGTAATTTCTATTGCAAATCTTGTGTCCTTGCTAAACAACATCGAATTTCTTTTTTAGTAAGAGATTGTTGAAGATTTATGAAGTTTAGGAATTAGTTTTATTCTAATTCAGTTTTCGATTCCTATTTTGTAGATAGAATTCAGCACACATAGTTGTATATAAATAAGCATCTGTATTCCTATTTTTCTTAATGAAAATAATAAGAATTTTTCATTCTTCTCTTAAAACTGCATTCATGGAATAGAAGCTGGTTCTTTCCCACGACTAGTGACTTATTTGCAATCTAGTTTCTTTGCCAGATTATAAAAGATTATTTTTCTATTACTTTTATCTATTCGGGATGATTTAGCTATTAGGAGGAGATATCATAAGTGAATATGAAATTTCTGGAGACACCACAAAATTTGACAAACCAATTCCATCACAAAGTTCTAGAGATAGTAATTCCCTACAAACCACCTTACACCAGCTGAATGGACAAAATTTCCTGCAGTGGTCTCAGTCCATGAAGCTCTTTATTAGTGGAAAAGGGAAGTTAGGTTATTTGACAAGCTCTAATACAACTCCATCAGAAGATGATCTAGGTTTTCCACTGTGGGATTCAGAAAACTCCATGATTATGGCATGGCTGGTGTATGGAAACTGAGATTGAATAGACCTCTTCTTATCAAATACAAAAGAATTGTGGGATGCAGTAAGTGAAATGTACTCAGATTCAGGTAACTCAACACAAGTGTATGAGATCAAGATAAAGATTTAAGAGACCAATTAAGGAGATCAAAGTGTAACCAGGTACTATAGCATCCTCAAATGATGTGGGACCACATACACTCCCAAAAGCTTAAGCTAATGAGGGGTAGAGGTAGCTCCACATATAAGGCCTAACCAATGTTAGTAATTAGCCAATGTGGGACATTGGACTTCTGTCCATCCTACGCTAGACACCTCCACTCAATAGTTGATCCCCACGTCAGCAAGCTCGGAGCGTGCTAGGCCAAACCTTGCTCTAATACCAAATGATGTGGACCACATATACTCCCAAAAGCTTAAGTTAATGGGAGGGTAGAGGTAGCCCCACATACAAGGCCTAACCACGTTAGTAATCAGTTGATGTTAGACATTAAACTTTCGTCCAACCTAGGTCATAAAAAACTTATGGCAGAACTAGATATGTTTTATGATCTTGAATGGAGTTGTGTAACAACCCGTTCCCAACCACGTAGAAATTGTCCATTCTAAGCCCAATGATGCCCTTTTGGCTTTAAAACACATTTACATGCTTAAAAACTTATACATATATAGTGTCAAGAACTTTTTCCCCAATTGATGTGATTTATCACAATCACCCCCTATGCAGATACGACGTACTTGTTGTATCCCATAGAATTGTAGGACCAAACAAATAGTATAAAGGCTCAAATCTAGATTAGGGATTGGCTCAGGTACCATTTGTAATGATCTGCTACCAACTATGTTGATATCATCAACTCTAAAAAGTGTCCTTATATGACTTTAAAGCTCATCTACATGGTTAAAAGGAGCTCATACATATATAGTGGTAGGAACTTTTTCTACTAACAGATGTAAGATATCACAAATTATGCTAATGATAATGCTTGGTTTGAGAAGATACTCGAGAAAGAAAGAGTATTTCAATTTTTTTATAGGATTGAATAAAGGATTTGTTGAGAAATTGAAGATTTGGTTCAATTAATGGAGATTTAAGGGATATGATAGTTGTAGTATACATTTTTGTATTTATGTTGTTTAGTCAATCCTGTAAATTAGGGATATTAGCTAGACAGTAGTTATTCTTTCCTAATTTTGTGCATTAGACTTTCCTATTTGAAGGAAACGTGTATAGCTATGTAAATAATTCGTCTTTGTTAAGAAAAGAAATATTCTTTTTCTTCATGGTATCAGAGCAAAGTTGGGTCTCTATTTTCTCCTTTTAAAAAATTTCCTAAGAGCTCATTAAAATATTTTGTTCCATTATTAGAAATGAAGGCTACATATTTTTCTTTGAAACTGGTTTTCAACCATAGTGTAAAACTCTTTAAAAAAATTTTCAACTTCAATTTTTTCCCTCATCAAATATATCCAGCACAAACAAGTGTGATCATCAATAAATGTCACAAACCTTTTTTTCCAATACTAGTAGTAACCCGAGATGGTCTCGAAACATCACTATGTATTAAATAAAATGGTTTGGTGGCAAAATATGGCTTGGATAAATATATAGCATGTTGGCTCTTTGATGAATAACAACTTTCACAATGAAAAAATAAACAATCAATATTTTTAAATAAAGCAATAAATAAGTGTTTAAGATAAGGAAAACGAGGATGTCCTAGTCTACGATACCACAACATTATTTGTTCACAAATAAAATTTGAACTAGTACTACTAAAGACCTGATCTTTTTTATTACTAGAGGAAAGTTCATCAAAATAGTAAAGCCCTTCGATCATTCTAGCACTGCCAATCGTCCTCCCTGACCTCTAATCCTAAAATTCACAATGAGATTCAAAGAAGGTGACAGGACAATTAGCATCTTTGGACAATTTTCCGATAGACAAAAGATTACAAGCAAATTTGGGACGTGAAGAACAAATTTAAGATTTATATTCTCATAAATTTTTATCAGCCCTTTTCCTGCAATAGGTGAGAAACTACCATCAGCAATAAATAAAAATTTCACCACTAGAACAAGGTGAGTAAGAACTAAAAATATTAGAAAAAATTGTCATATGGTCAGACGCTCCAGAATATATGATCCAGGGAGCAGAATTTGAACAGGATAGGGCTTTAGAATTAATACTTGTTTGTGCCAAAGAAACACTAGGAATACCAGATGAGGAATTGGATTTTAGCAGTTTTAGAAGGTGATCCATTTGCTCTTTGCTGAAGGGTCAAGAGTCTGCTTCATTGGCTGATGGAGTTACACAAGAAGTCCTCTCTTCCAGTTTGTTGTTTTTCCAATTTGCAAGCTTGCCATGAATTTTCCAGCAAGTTTCTCGAGTATGGCATGGCCGATTACAGTGATCACACCAAACCCAAGGCGTCTCATCCATCCTGCATTGATAATTGCTAGCCTTGTTGGAAGTAGCATCTATAGTAGTCAAAACAGAATTTTCAAATGGCTCATCAACAGTCTTTTTTCCTAGCATGAAAAGTCTATAGCTTTCCTCTCTCCAAACTTCAAAAAAAGCTTCATTGATAGAGGAAAGAGGAGATTTGCCAATAATTCTGCCCCGCACTTCGTCAAACTCGACATTGAGTCCAGCAAGAAACTTGTAAATCCAATTGTCCTCCAATGTTTTCTTGTGGTGATTACAATCTTCTGGGGATTTTCATTCATAATTGTTGTATAAATCCAGGTATTAACACAACCTAATAATTTAGAAACTCAAACTAAGGAATTGAATGTTCTAAATACTGGAAATATAGAAAATCCTAGCTTATCCTTGCCTAGTATAGATGTTTCACAAACTGGGAGAGAAGTACTATAGAAGAATGTAAATCGCTTGAATTTTGAGTTTCAAGTTTATACTCGAAGGAAACTTCATCATCAAACAAAAGACCCAACTATCATACCAACACAAGATCAATCAAACACTCCGGGAAATGGTCATCTAAATATTTCAGGTACTCTAAATCCTCTTATTTCTTCATCCATTCCTTCTAATACCATACCTTTGGATCTAGATGTGCCTATAGCAATTAAAAAAGGAACCCGCTCCTAAACTAAGCATCCTATCGCCAAATATCTCTCTTATACAAAATTGTCAAAAAATCATAGAGCCTTTATCTCTAGGAACTCTCACTTGTTTGTTCCGAGACATATACGGGCAGCCCTTGGTGATCCAAATTGAAAATTGGCAGTTATTGAAGAGATGAACGCTCTTAGAAGAAGTGGTACATGGGAAATTGTGAATTTTCCAAAAGACAAAAAGACAGTAGGCTGCAAATAGGTGTTTACCATGAAGTGCAAATCCGATGGAAGCATAGAAAGGTACAAGGCAAGACTTGTGGCAAAAGGCTTTACACAGACTTATGGGATTGACTATCAAGAAACATTTGCTCTTGTTGCAAAAATAAACTTTATTAGAGTTCTATTGTCCTTAGCAATTAACTTCAATTGGCCATTGTACCAACTGGATGTAAAAAATGTCTTTCTCAATGGCGATTTAGAAGAAGAGTTTACCATCAAGCTTTAAGGAGAAACTTGGGAGTGACGAAGTCTGCAGATTAAGAAAGTCCTTGTATCGGCTTAAGCAATCCCCAAGAGCTTGGTTTGAATGCTTTGGAAAAACTGTAACCAACTATGGTTTTCAGTAAAGTCAAGCAGATCATACTTTGTTCTATAAACACTCGAAGGAAGGAAATATTGGAATTTTAATTCTTTATGTTAATGACATGATTCTAGAATGGTTCAAGAAGAGACTTCCAAGAGACTTTGAGATCAAGGACTTAGGTATGTTGAAACATTTCCTTAGAATGGAGTTTGCAAGATCTAAGAAAGGTATCTTTGTTAATCAGAGGAAATATGTACTTGATCTGCTTAGTGAGACAAGCTTGCTTGGTTGTAAAGCAGTTGAAACTCCCATTGAACCTAACTTGAAGTTACAAGTTGCCAAACCTGAGGATGTGAAAAATACAAAACAATACTAAAGACTAGTTAGAAGGTTAATCTACTTGTCTCATACACGCCCGGACATAGCCTTTGCAGTTAGCATGGTGAGCTAGTTTATGCACTCTCCAGAACTAGAACATTTTGATGTTGTTTATAGGAATTTAAGATACTTAAAAAGGACACCAGGAAGAGGGTTATTATTTAGAAAACATAGCCACTTACAAGTTGAAGTCTATACTGATGTAGATTAGGCGGGAAATATTATGGATAGAAGATCAACATCAAGTTATTGTACCTTTATTGGAGGTAACCTGGTCACATCGCAAAGTAAAAAACAAAATGCGGTGGGCAGAAGCAGTGTTGAGGCAGAATTTAGAACTCTTGCGCATGGGATTTGTGAAGTAATGTGGATCAAAAGGATACTTGAAAAGTTGAAGATTCCTAGTCCATCTCCCATGAAAGCTTACTATGATAATAAAGCAGCTATCTCAATATCACACGATCCTAAGCATGTAGAAGTGGATAAACTCTTTATCAAAGAAAAGCTTGACAATGACTTGATTTGTATGACATACATTCCAACAACTGAACAAGTTGTTGATATAATAACAAAGGGACTACATGGGAAGCAATTTGACAGTTTAGTTGGCAAGCTGGCTATGGAAGACATTTTCAAACCAGCTTGAGGGGGAGTGTTGAGAAATTGAAGATCCAGTTCAATTAACCAAGATTTGAGGGATATGATAGTTGTAGTATAGATTTTTGTATTTATGTTGTTTAGCCAATCCTACAAATTAGGGATATTAGCTACACAATAGTTATTCTTTCCTAATTTTGTGCATTAGACTTTTCTATAAGAAGGAAACGTGTATAGTTGTGTAAATAATTTGATAGTTTAGTTGGCAAGCTAGCTATGGAAGATATTTTCAAACCAGCTTGAGGGGGAGTGTTGAGAAATTGAAGATCCGGTTCAATTAATCGAGATTTGAGGGATATGATAGTTGTAGTATACATTTTTTGTATTTATGTTGTTTAGCCAATCCTACAAATTAGGGATATTAGCTGGACAGTAGTTATTCTTTCCTAATTTTGTGCATTAAACTTTCCCATAAGAAGGAAACGTGTATAGTTGTGTAAATAATTCATCTTTGTTAAGAAAAGAAATATTCTTTTTCTTCAAGATTGGATGAGGTTCATGGACATGTACTTGGTAAAGAACCTCTTCCTTCTGCAAGATATGTTTTCTAAGAAGTCAGAAGTGAAGAAAGTGGAAGAATTGTAATGAAGGGTGAGACAACCGAACCTACTATGGTTTCCAAAAATTCTGCTCTTAGCTTTGTCGGGAATTGATGTATATTCTTAAGTGGATTAAACTTTTTTGCATAGCTTTCCTTGTATAGTGGAGGAGTTTATTCATGATTTAATCAATTTCTTACATTTCGTGGGGAGGACCACTCATCCTTCTCATGTTCTTTTTATCCATAATAAATGTTTGTTTCTGATAAAAATATATATATAAAGCCAAAGTGTGCCAGAAATGAGATACTGCTTGCAGGCATTTGTCAGCAGATTTGTTACCCACTTTTAAATATCACATTTCATATTTTAAGGAATTCAAATCTGTCCTCTTCCATTCCATAAAGGAACCATCACAGTACAAGAATCAAATCAGTTTGCACTCATGAATTTAATGGACTAAATCATTTATTTTTAGATATATAGCTAGAAAAGGAAACAGAAAGTATTTTCTATTGAATTAAAAAAAATGAAGCATTCTAGATAACTGCACAAAAGTCAAAGAAGGTGGACATTACTATCCGATTGCTAAACAAGTATATACATTTAGCTAAAATGCTTGAACTATTACTGGAAAATCATCATTGGTCTATCCAGGCTTAACCATGTTTTCACATAACAAAAATACTGGTGAATATTATCTTGAAGACTTTAAATGCTTTAGCTTTCCCTTTTATCAGAAATATTTATTAGTAGTCAATAGTCATTGCTCACCTCAATAGTACTGCTAATAAGTGTAGGAATTCGGAGAAAAAAATCCCTATTAAATAGGGGATTAGTTGACCTGTTTATCTCCTTTTAAATACAGAGATATGGATCAATTAATAGGGATTAGTTGATCTGTTTATCTCCTTTTAAATAAAGAGATAAGGATCAATTCCAAATCTCATTTTTGTATTTCAATTTTACATGTTTATCCCTTAATTTTAAGGATAACTTTATGGTCCTAGAATTAAGGAATTATCCATGGCAGGTTGTTGCCATCTTTCCTATTTATGTACTATTATTGCTCAAGGTGAAAAACAAGAAAAATAGAGTTTTCCACTATCATTCTTGATGGTATCAGAGCCAAATTTGGCTACTAAGAGTTTCAATTTTTTCTCAAGCCTCCATCACTGGTTGTTTAAGAACCTGTAGAAATCTGTCTTTTGAAAATAAAAAATAAAAAAATTCTGCTTTGTTTTTTAATCCGAAAACAGAGCATTTCTTGCTGTGGCTTGCATTGCTGCAGCCTTTTCATGGACGATCACATTTTCTGTCCCAGCACTGCTTTATAACCCCTTCCCCTTCCTCAGCCTCCATTCTTGTTTTTCTCTGAAAAATTGAACTGGTGAAATACGGCATGGTGACGGATAGGCAAGAATCCTCTTCTGAGGTAATCTTTGGTCAAGAAATCGTACATCCAATAATCATGGTGATTTAGAGAATTCTGTTCTTCCCATCACTAGGCACAAACTCGATGACCAGAATTATCTCCAGTGGTCGAAGTCAGTAATGATGTTTGTGCGTGGAAAAGGAAAAGATGATTACCTCACTGGAGTTGTCACCATGCCTCCACCTGAAGATCCGAAGTTCAAGACATGGAAATCAGAAAATAGCATGGACATGTCTTGGCTTGTAAACTACATGGCCAATGAAATTGGTGAAGACTTCATGTTTTATGAGATGACTAAGGAAATCTGGGATGCTACAAAGGAGACCTACTCAGACAAGGAGAATACATCCAGAGTTATTTGAGGTAAAGGAATCCTTAATGATCTGAAACAGGGAGAACTCATAATTACACAGTATTTCGATGTGCTTAATAGGTGTTGGCAACACCTATACCTATTTGATGAGAATAAACTTGGCTGTCCAGATTGTTTAAGAAAATTGTTGAGAAGGAGAGTCTTCAAGTTCCTGTTCGGACTCAATAAAAATTTGGATGAAGTTAGAGGACGAATCCTCGGAACAAAACCTCTTCCTTCCATCCGAGAGGCATGTTTTGAGGTAAGAAGGGAAGAAAGTAGGCAGAAAGTAATGCAGGGAAAAACCTCCTCGACATCCTGTGAGAGTTCTGCTCTTGCTGCTCATGATTCAAATCAATCCGCCTACGACAACAAGCAAAAGAAGAATGGCAGGCCTTGGTGTAATCATTGCCATAAACCTGGGCATACAAAGGACCGTTGCTGGCAAATATATGGCAAACCAGCAGATTGGAAACTTCACAGCTTGTCCAGAGAAGGTCAAGGTCTAGCAGCCAGCTTGGGGGAAAAGAAAGAGCAGCAGACTTCCGATAACTCCACTTTTTTCAGCAAGGAACAAGTGGAGATTCTTCAAAAACTGATCACTCAGGCAACCTTTTCCCAATCAACTCCAACAGGAGTAGCATCCGTAGCTCATAGAGGTAGATTTTCAATTGCCTTTAACTCCCAAAAGGAGAAGAAAAACCATTGGAGAATCGACTCTGGGGCCTCCGATCATATGACGAGTAATGCTGATTTATTCCACATACAGCCCGTGTTCTGAAAATTTTACAGTTCGTATTGCTGATGGTACTATGTCTAAGGTAGTTGGAATAGGATCAATAGTCATTACTGAAGATTTAGCACTCAAATCTGTCTTGTTGATTCCAAATTTGACTGACAACTTGCTGTCAATAAGTAAGATTACGCATGACTTGAATTGTGTTACTAATTTTTATCCAACACACTGAATTTCAGGACTTGGAATCGGGGAGGATGATTGGCAATGCTAGGGAACATGTTGGACTCGATCTTCTTAAGGTTCCTAATAATCCTGAAAAACGATGCCATTTTGGCCCTGTTTTTCGATCCATCCCCCTTTCCTGGTTGTCTTCAACCCGACAACACCCCCAAATTTTGCCCTGTGCTGTGAAGAAGTGAAGAAGACGAAGAAGAAGAGGAAAAATAGACGTACCTTTCTGGGACCTTGTTGATTAAATTGAAGTTTTGGATGATATTTGATGATTTATGTATTTAGGACAAATAAATGATTGTTAAATTTGATTATACTATATAAAAATATATATGTAAATTAGGGTGCGCCTCACTTCACTAAAGCCCGTGCCTTAGGTGCGCCTTGCGCCTCAGGCTCCAGGAGTACTTTGCGCCTCGAGCCTTTTAAATCTATGATATGAGCAAACTTGACCCTAAAGCCAACAAATGTCTTTTCCTTGGATATTCCCCTACACAAAAAGGGTACAAGTGTTATTCCCTTGTTACCAAGAAATTCCATGTCACCTTGAATGTCACCTTCTTTGAAAATCAACCTTTTTTCACCAAAAATAACATTCAGGGGGAGAACACACAAGAATGTGATTTTTTGTTTCAAGGAGTTCCCAGAATTAAACCTAGCGCTTCAATTAACCAACCTGTACCTAATATACCTCAACCTATCCTTTCTAAAATTCCCGAAATTGCTCCTGAACAACTTGTCCCTTCAACCTCTCAATCTGAGCCAACTATTCCTACCTCTTCTTCTACACAACATGCAAATAACACTAAGTTATGTGTTTATTCAAGGAGGAAAAGGCCTTAAGAAGAATTAGAGGATCACACTGTTCTAGAACAAAACCAAGAATTCAATCCAAGATCAGGAAGTCCAGGTAACTCAATTCAAGAAACTGAAGTTTATGATACTCCTAATGATCTTGATATGTCTATTGCTCTAAGAAAAGGCGTGAGATCATGTACCTAGCATCCAATATCTAATTTTATTTCTTATGATAGATTATCATCAAAATATCATGCATTTGTTACTAATCTATCAAGTATAGAGATTCCAAGGAGTATCCAAGCTCTAGAAAAACCTGAATGGAGGCAGGCTATATGTGATGAAATCAAGGCATTGAAAAAGAATAGGACTTGATAATTATTAGACTTGCCGAAAGGGAAGCAACCAGTTGGATGTAAGTGGATCTTCACTGTTAAGTACAAGTTAGATGGAAGTGTAGAAGGGTATAAGGCAAGACTTGTGGCCAAGGGATTCACTCAGACCTATGACATAGACTACTAGGAGACTTGCCCCTATTGCCAAACTTAATACCATGAGAGTATTGTTGTCTTGAGCAGTCAATCTAAATTGGACTCTTCAACAATTGGATGTCAAGAATGTTTTCCTCAATGGAGATCTAGAAGATGAAGTCTATATGGAAATCCCTCCAGGATTTGAGAATAAAGCCAATGTTGGTAAACTTCAGAAATCCTTATAGGGACTTAAACAATCTCTCAAAGCATGATTTGATAGGTTTACTAAGGTGGTTATGAAACATGGGTACATACAAGGCCAAACAGATCATACTCTATTCATTGAACATTCCTTGAATGGGAAGATAATACTATTCTTATTATTTATATTGATGATATTATCTTGATAGGGAATCATACAAATGAAATGGACAAGTTGAAGGAAGTATTGGCCAATGAGTTTAAAATAAAAGACCTAAGACCTTTCAAATATTTCCTAGGCATGGAAGTGGCTTGCTCAAAGAAAGGTATTGTGGTTTCTTAGCGGAAATATGTTCTAGACTTACTAAAGGAAACAAGGATGCTAGAATGTAAGCCTTCAGATACTCCCATGGAATCAAACTACAAAGCAAGACTAATGACAAACAGCCCCCCGATTGACAAAGGAAGGTACCAACGACTTGTAGGGAAACTCATTTATCTTTCCCAAACACGACCTGATATTTGTTTTTCAGTTAAGTGTCATAAGTCAATATATGACCAATCCTAATGAAGAGCACCTTGAAGTTGTGTATCGAATTTTACGGTATTTAAAGATGACACCAGGAAAAGGTCACTACTTTAGGAAGGGAACCAACAAAGGGATTGAAGTCTACTCTGATGCTGTTTGGGCAAGATTTGTTCAAGACAGAAGGTCAACTACCGGCTATTGCACGTATGTTTGGGGGAATCTTGTAACTTGGAATAATAAGAAGCAATCTATTGTAGCAAGAAGTAGTGCTGAGGTAGAGTTCAGGGCTCTTGCTCAAGGTACTTGTGAAGGAAGATGGCTGAAAAGATTACTTGAAGAACTGAGAATTGAAGCTGACGAAGTATGAGTGTTTTTTTGTGATAATCTAGCAACAATCAGTATTGCAAAGAATTCGGTTCATCATGACAAAATTAAACATGTTGAAATAGATCGTCACTTCATCAAAGAAAAGATTGAAGGGATACTCAATTTGATCTATACTCCGACTCGTCTGCAAGTAGTTGATATTTTCACAAAAGCTCCTCCAAGGGTGAAGTTCAAGGAATTGATTTCCAAGCTGGAAATGATAGACATCTATTCCCTAGCTTGAGGGGGAGTGTAGGAATTCGGATAATAAAATCCCTATTAAATAGGGATTAGTTGACCAGTTTATCTCCTTTTAAATAAAGAGATACGGATCAATTAATAGGGATTAGTTGATTTGTTTATCTCCTTTTAAATAAAGAGATAAGGATGAATTCCAAATCTCATTTTTGTATTTCAATTTTATGTGTTTATCCCTTAGTTTTAACAATAACTTTATGGTCCTAGAATTAAGGAATTATCCATGATAGGTTGTTGCCATCTTTCCTATTTATGTACTATTATTGCTCATGGTGAAAAATAAGAAAAATATAGTTTTCCTCTTGATCATTCTTGAATAAGCAATTAATTAGCAGTACTAGATAGATTGTTCTATTGATGCTGCTTCTGATTACAATGATAATGAATAATCAAACATATAAAATGAACACTTACATGGTTAAAATGCTTTTCAAGAAGGGAAGCCAAGTTTCCAACTGATTCAGGTTGGTAAGACCTTGCACAATGACAACAGGAATAAGAAATAAAATTGTAAGAAGAATAAATGCAACTATGACCAGCAGTTTAGAAATCCATCGTCGCATGAATGATGAAGAAAAGAAAGGCCAGTAAACATCATGAGGTTCTGGAGCTTGCTGTGCGACCCACTGTGTAGGATCGATTGATTGTTGCAAGTGAAAAGCAATTGCAGCATCATAACGAGACTTGAAGGACACAAAGGCAGCTCGAACATCCTTTTATAGTGACAAGACAGCACAACAATAGTCTGCATCAGTAATCCAACAGATTTCATCTAAAACTACCTTAACTGCAAGTGCTTAACACCCTATCCAACAGTTAAACGCATAAGGTATATATCAATTAATCAATGAGAAAATATGAGTTTAACAACTCTGTCATTACCTCAAGGTAAAAGCATGACATAACATCGCAGCAAAGGAGCAAAATTGCAACGGTATTTAACCAGAAAAATTTGATATGCACAGCATTTATGTAACAGATAATTAATAAAGAACCATTCAAACATGTAAATTTTTTTCAGAAATTTGAAAATCAGTGACAGAACATACAGTTTTTCTAGCACTTCATCCACATCTCTGTTACATCACAGCTTGGGATGAAATTGTTCAAGCGGACATTCTCATTTCTACAAAGTGGATTTTCCCACTTGTGCAAGAATTGGAACATCAAAATGCTAAAATATAAAATTCTGAACCAAGTTAATGGAAATGATCACTATTTGGAATCTGCCCTGCCACCAATTTACACAATTTTTTTTTTTTTGATAAGTGCCACCAATTTATACAATTCCTTTATTTCTTTCCCTACTCTTATAGGTATATTGATGTAGCATTCCATATATTGTGTCTTCCTGCTTTGTGAGCACTTAGGAATGCTATTAACTGCAGAAGAAGCAATCTTAAGCATAATTATTATCACATGAGAGACCATGAGACTCAGAGAGGAAGAAGGTTCAATTGCTGAAGGGCAAGGTAGGAAGGATGGTGTGATAGTATGAGTAATGGGATTGAGCTGCTCATGTGATGTGGTAAGGGAGATGGTTGAAATTATAGGATTGTTGTCTGGCAGAGTTGGATGAGAGATGTGTGAATTGGATGATGGCTATCGCTGCCTGAGATATTTAATGGGACAGGATCAAATGTGATGGATGGTGTAGTGGCCACTATAATATTGAAAACAATTTTGAAATAAGCCAGTGGCAGTGAAGAGTACAGAGGGTGGTGGAGGCTGGTGACTTTAGGGGTTACATATAAGTGGGATCCGCGAGATGGCAGGTTTAAAGTTGTGGAGAAACACATTTGTTAAGGGGTTTTGACTTTGTATTTTATGTAAATAGATTAAAATCTGGAAGATAATGCAATTCCTGATTTTTTTTGGATTTAATCCCTGATTTATAGAGATTTAGTTTACTGATTTACAGGGATTTGATTTAGGGTAATTTTAGTTTTCTATAACACTCCTAGGGCTCATCCTTTTTTAATATAACCAGATGGGTATTCTTTTGAGAATAATAAGATTTTTCTTCTCAATTTCTCCACATGGTATCAGAGCCTTAGGCTCTCAGAATTCACATTCTTTTGTCCTTTGTCAACCTGGTTATCTTTTTAAGACCTAGTAGTTTTCTTTAGTCAAGTTTCTGGTTAGCTGCCACTTGTTCAATCCAAGTTTCTGGTTCTTTGCCCCTTATTCAATCAGAGTTTCTGGTTCTTTGCTCCTTCCATTCAAAAGAATCAGAAAAAAACCCACCATGTCTAAGACATCTGAAGCCACCAACATTCCTGCAGTACAGCCAATTGAAGGGCTGCCAAATCAGTCCAATGGAGAGCTTCAAAGAATTCACACCATGTATCGATTGAATGGGAAGAATTATTTGCAATGGTCACAAGTTGTGAAGACATTCTTGACAGGGAAAGGAAAAATCAGTCACTTGTTGGGTACGGGACCAGAGCAACGTGATCCCAAATTCCAGATTTGGGAAGAGGAAGATTCCATGATTATGTCATGGCTTTGGAATTCAATGCTGCCTGAGATTAGTAGCACTTTCATGGTTTTGTCCACAGCTAAAGAAATTTGGGAGGCAGTGAGACAGACTTACCCAAAGGTACATGATGCAGCACAGATATTTGAGATAAAGACAAAGATTTCAGCCACCAAACAAGGTGAGCGATCCGTGACTGAATATGCCAATCTCCTGAAAAATTTGTGGTAAGAGATGGATCATTATCAATGCATTCAAATGAAGGATAGTGAGGATGCTGCCATATTGAAAAGATTTGTTGAGAAAGAAAGAATTTTTGAATTCCTAGCTTGTCTAAATCTGGAGTTTGATAAAGTCCAAGTTCAGGTCCTAGGAAAAGAGGACCTACCATCTCTAAATGAAACTACTTCTACAAATCGAGCGGAGTGAAACACCTATGATAGAAAGCTCAGCCATGCTGTCAAACACAGGAAATATGAAAAATGTTATTGCAGAAAATCAACCCAATGCTGCAAACAAACAACCAGATTCGTCCAGGTGGTGCAATTACCGCAAGAAACCTAGGCACACTAAGTATACATGCTGGAAGTTGCATGGAAGACCACCAAACTTCAACAACAATAATAGGGGATGGAGACCTAATGGCAGACAACAGCAAAAAGTTCAAGGACAAGCAAATCTCACCAA
The DNA here is from genome assembly GCF_004353265.1 of Vitis riparia. NCBI lineage: Eukaryota > Viridiplantae > Streptophyta > Magnoliopsida > Vitales > Vitaceae > Vitis > Vitis riparia. The sequence continues at coordinate 12,304,883 of NC_048433.1, read as the reverse complement.
TAGCAATCCACCAAACGATGAGAATGACAGATGGAGAGTTCAAGAAGGAGGATATTGAGAGGCTGAAAAGATTGTTGGAATCATTAGAAAAACCCTCTAGCGCTTGCTCCTTAGCACTTTCAGGTAAATACTCAGTTTCTCATACATTTAATGTCTCAGACTCTCCTCTTTCAGACTCCTAGGTCATTGATTCAGGAGCCACGGACTATATGACCAACTTTGCTTTGAAATTCAGTTCCTACACACCTTGCCCAAGTAACAAGAAAATTTCCATAGCAGGGCTCTTTGACAACAACAGTTGGTCAAGGAAAAATTCATATAAATTCATCTCTTACCTTAGAGAATGTCCTTCATGTTCCAAAACTTTCAACTAATCTTGTGTCCATACATCGGATCTTCAAAGATAAGAATTGTCATATAGTCTTTTACCCTTCTCATTGTGTTCTTCAAGACCGGAGTTCGGGGAAGACAATTGGACTTGCTAAGGAAAAAAAGGGGCTTTACTATCTTGATGTACCAGGTGATCAAAATAGGATTGAGAACAAATTTCCTTTGTCATACCTGACCGAAAGCTCCATCTCAAATAAGGACAAGATTTGATTTCATCATCTTCGTTTAGGACACCCTTCATTTCATATACTCAAAGTTTTATTTCCTTCATTGTTCCAAGAATTGGATGTAGAGAGCCTTCATTGTGAAGTTTGTGAACTTGCAAAGCATCGTTGTGCTTCCTTTCCAGTTAGCAATAAAAGAACCTCTATTCCTTTTTCTCTTATTCATAGTGATGTTTGGAGACCTTCTCAGGTTCCTAATATTTCGGGGCCTAGATAGTTTGTTGTGTCTATTGATGATTGTACTCGTGTGTCTTAGATCTTTCTTCTTAAACAGAAATTTGATGTCAGCAGTGTCTTTCCAAACTTTCATAACATGATCAAAACTCAATTTGGTGTAAGCATAAAGAAGTTCAAGTCTAATAATGCCCGAGACTACTTTAATCAAGTTTTGTCACCCTATTTTTCAAAAGAAGGGATTATACATGAGTCATCTTGCATTAGTACACCCCAATAAAATGGGTTACTGAAAGAAAAAATGGTCATCTTCTTACTGTTACTCGTGCCTTCTTATTCCAGAAAAATGTTCCTAAACACAATTAGGGGGAGGCGGTGCTTACAACTGCCCACCTCATCAATAGGTTACCTTCTCGAGTTTTAGGGTTCAAGAGTCCTATGCAAGTGTTTTCTCAGTTTTTTCCTAACTTCAATACCTCAAATAATCTCACTCCTAGAATATTTGGTTGTGTCTCGTCTGTCCACATTCATGGTCATAACAGAGGAAGGTTAGATCTACGTGCACTTAATTGCATTTTTATAGGATATTTTCCAACACAAAAGGGTTATAGATGTTACCATCCCCCCTTCTTGGAAATTTTTTGTTTTCGCCGATGTAACCTTGGTTGAAAGAGAGGATTATTTTACCCATCCTTATCTTCAAGGGAAGACATCATTCACGAAGGATAAGGACAAAGATTCATTCTTACTTGACTTTCCCTCCATTTCACAATCTCCCTCATCTGAGCCCGCAGTTAGTCTTAATCACCCTCTTGTTTTGCCTATTGTCAAACCATCCTCTTCTAGCCTCATGTCATTTACTAAGGAAAGTGTAACACATAATCCTATTGGACCACTACAGGTATATTCAAGGAGAAAAGAGTCTATTGTTGAACCTGTGCAAATCCAAGAGTTAAAACCAATCTCTGGAAATGAGGTCAGTGCTTTACCAGAATCTTCTTTTGATAATTTATGTGCTACTATTGATAATAATGATCTTGATCAACCCATTGCTCTCAAGAAAGGTACATGAGAGTTTACCAAACACCCTTTTCACCTATTAGCTCAGTTAATATCCTATGATAGATTGTCACCTTCTTACCGAGCCTTCCTTACCCAACTAAGCATTGTTAATGTTCCTAAAACCCTATCCGAGGCATTAAATAGTGAAAAGTGGAGACAAGCCATGAGTGTTTAGATGGAAGCACTAGACAAAAATAAAACATAGGAGATGGTGGAGTTGCCAAAAGGAAAGAATTTGGTGTGTTGTAAGTGGGTGTTTACTATAAAATACAAGGCAGATGGATCGATTGAAAAGTATGAAGCAAGGCTTGTTGCCAAGGGTTATATACCCCAAACTTATGGAGTAGATTATTTAGAGGCCTTCGAACTCATAGCTAAGATGAATACAGTTCGGGTGTTGTTATCCTTGGCCGCCAACTTTGAGTGGAATTTGCAACAATTTGATGTTAAGAATGCTTTCTTACTTGGGGATCTTGAAGAAGAAATCTATATGGAAATTCCTCCTGCATTTGGCAAGAATCTAGAACGTAGAAGAGTGTGTAAGCTTAAGAAGGCTTTGTATGGTTTGAAACAATCTCCTCGAGCTTAGTTTAGGAGATTTGCGAAAATGATGATTAACAATGTATACAAGCAAAGTTAAGGCGATCACACTTTATTTATCAAGCACCCAGCTTCAAGGGGAGTTACGGCCTGGTTAGTTTATGTGGACGATATATTGTGGCTAGGAATGATAAGAAGGAAAGAGATAGTTTGAAGAAGTGTTTGATGAAAGAGTTTGAGATTAAAGAACTGGACTAGTCGAAGTACTTCTTGGGTATTGACATGGCATGATCACAACAGGGAATTTTTGTGTCCCAATAGAAGTATGTGCTAGATTTGTTGAAGGAAACTGGGAAGTTAGCTTGTAAACCAACAAACACGCCTATTGAGCCTAATCATAAGATTGGTGATAATAATAGCAATGCTAGTGTAGATCAAGGAAACTATCAAAGATTAGTGAGTCGATTGATCTACTTATCACACACAAAACCCGATATTGCATATGTTATTAGTGTGGTGAGTCAATTTATGCACAATCCAAAGGAAGAACATCTCCAAGCAATTCATCGAATACTACACTATCTCAAAGGAACACTAGGGAAAAAGATTCTATTCAAGAAAGGAACAAGTTTGACGCTTGAAGCCTATACAGATGTTGATTATACATGATCTATGGTTGATAGACTCTCAACATCAGGTTATCTTACATTCCTTAGTGGAAACTTGGTAACATGGAGTAAAAAGCAGAATGTAGTAGCAAGGTCAAGCGCCAAGGTAGAAGTTAGACCAATGGACTTGGGATTCGTAAATTACTATGGCCGAAAATAATTCTAGAAGATCTGAAGATTAACTAGGAAGTGCCTATAAAACTATACTATGACAACAAATCAACAATCAATATTGCACATAATCTTGTGCAACATGACTAGACCAAACATGTGGAGGTAAATAGACACTTTATCAAAGAAAAATTGGAGAATGGTTTCATCTACACACCAAACGTCTCCTTAGGCGGTCAGTTAGCAAATGTGTTTACCAAAGGTCTGAACAATACCATGTTTCAAGCAATAATTGACAAGTTGCCAATGCATGTTATTCACTCACCAGCTTGAGGGGGAAGTATAGAGAAACATGTTTCTTAAGGGGTTTTGACTTTGTATTTTATGTAAATAGATTTAAATCTGAGAGATAATGTAATTCTTGATTTTTTGGGATTTAATCCCTGGTTTATAGGGATTTAGTTTACTAAATTATAGGGATTTGATTAAGGGTAATTTTAGTTTTCTATAACACTCCTAGGGTTTATCCTTTTTATATATTAACCAGATGGGTATTCTGTTTAGAATGATAAAATTTTCTTCTCAATTTCTCCACCAAATGTGAGAATGGTGGGCAAATGTCTAGATTCTAATGAGAATGACAATGTTATAGTGGTAAAAAAGTTGGGTCGATGATGACTATGGGTGGTGGATCAATCATAATTATAGGAGTTGGGTTCTGTGATGGTTGGATCTTGGTTCAAAGGCCCATCACTTGTAAGGTAAGGGGTTATGACCATGGTGGACTTGGATGTTACGTGTGCAATGGACAAAGAAATAAAAATAAAATAAAAATCTAGGGAACCAAGGCCATCTAGTTGTCTTTGGGTTCCCTCCCAAAGGAAGGCCTAAATAAGACAAAGGTCACTCTGACACTCTGCGATCCAAAACCGAAACCAAACTAGACAACAGCTCCTGCCTAGTGTTAATACCTGAAATGGTGTTTTTTTCTAAGGTGGTTTTTAAACCAGATACTTGCCCAAAAACCAAAAGGATAATCTTGAGGTTTTGAAGATGTTCCATAGAGGCTTTAGAGAAAAAGATGGTGTCATCAGCAAACTGTAACAAAGACACTCTAGTCCTATCCCTCCCCACAAAGAAACCCTCAGTTATCCCAGTTTCCTCTGCTCTGATCATCAACCTACTTAGAACATCTGCTACTAGAGTAAAAAGGAAAGGAGAAAGAGGGTCTCCTTGTCTCAAACCTCTAGAGGCCTTAACCCAACCCTTTGCATTCCCATTAACTAGGATTGCAAAACTAGATGAAGACAAACAGCCCCTCATCCAAGATCTCCATTTCTGGTTGAACCCCTTCCTTTGTAGCACATGATCTACAAAAGCCCCAATCCACATGATCATAGGCCTACTCAAAATCAATTTTGAAGACTACCCCTTCCTCCCCTGACCTTCTTTTCTCATCCACCACTTCATTGGCTATCAACACAGCATCCAAAATGTGTCTCCCTTCCACAAAGGCTCCTTGAGAGCCAAAGATTGTTTCATGAAGAACTTTGCGTAAACGCCCTGATAAGACCTTAGCAATTATCTTATATAAACTTGTAACCAAGCTAATAGGTCTATAATTTGAGATTTTAAAAGTTTGGCTTTTCTTAGGCACCATAGCAATGAATGTTGCATTTGTACTTTAATTTATTACCCCCTTAGTGTGGAACTCAAGAAACACCCTCATAAGATCCTCTTTTATCACATCCCAACACTCTTGATAAACTGCTATAGTAAAGCCATCAGGGCCAGGGGTCTTTTCCTTATTCAATTGGAAAACTGTCATTCGAACCTCCTCTTCAGAAAACGGTCTATCCAGCCAAACTGCACTCTCTCCAGAAATAGGGGCCTAATCAATCCCTTCAATCCTCCAAGAGTCACCTTCAGGTTTGGAATAGAGTTTCCCAAAGAAATTTACAATCTCCTCATAAATAACCTCAATGTTACTTAAAGTCTCCCCCCTCTCAGAAATCAGAGACTTAATGAACTTCCTGCTTCTTCTTCCAGTGGCCACTCTGTGAAAGAACTTAGAGTTGCAATCCCCTTCTTTAATCCACTTAACCCTATATTTTTGTCTCCATTGAACCTCTTCCTTTAATAACAAATCCTCTAGCTCCTTCCTTCTTAAGGTCCTTTCTGATACCAAATCAAGATTTAAATTCCCTTCTTGTTCAATTAGATCAATTCTGCCTAAGTTCGAAAGAATGTGCTTTTTCCTCTCTCTTAAATCTCCAAAGGTCATTATATTCCACTCTTTCAACTTTGATTTAATAAACTTTAGTTTCCTCATGAACTTGTGACCTTCCCAACCTTCAACCGTACACTCTTGCCACCAATCTCTAAACTTCTCTTTAAATTCAGGATGGAGCAACCACATATTCTCAAACCTAAAAGGAGTCGGTCAAAAGGATTAGTTTCCAAACAAATTGGGCTATGATCAGAGGTCCATCTAGGAAGGGCCTCTTGAAAACTTTGAGAGAAAAAAGAATCTCACTCAGAAGAGAACAAAAACCTATCCAATCTCTTGCAAATAGGATCCACTTGCATGTTTGACCATGTAAAAGCCGCATTCCTTGGAGGGGGATCCAACAAACCACTCTCCCTTATAAACTCATCAAAACACCTCATGTTGACTGTTAACCTAGAGTCACCCATCTTCTCAGATATCCTCCTGATAACATTAAAATCCCCTCCTACACATCACCTTGGGAAAGTCAGACCATACAGGTCTTGAAGCTCTAACCAAAAGACCTTCCTCCACAAAGGCTTATTCAGACCATACACTGAGGTTAACCAAAAAGACCCTTCCTCATCAAAGTTCAACTTTACAGTTACAGAGAAGGATCCTAACACCTTCTCTGTACACTTGAACTTAATTGAATCCCACAAAATCACAATCCCCCCCGAAGCCCCACAAGCAGGAAGAGCAGCCCACTCCAAACTTCTGCCTTTCCAAACACTGCTCACAAACCTCCTGTCCCAAATTACTCTCTTTGTTTCCTGAAGCATCACAACATCTGGGTTTTGAGTACTTAAAAACCTTCTCACAGTCCTCCTTTTCTTCCTGGAACCTAATCCTCTTGTATTCCAACTTAAGATCTTCATGTAAACAAGAACAACCCGACACAACCAGCACCTAGAACTATTCCTCTCCTCGGGTTCCAGAGTCATTTTTCCTCTTTCTTCTGGAATAAACCTTATCCGCATAGAGAGTACTCTTGTTCTCTCCTTCCACACCTTTTCCATTATCCCTGACAATTCTAATCCTTAAACTCTCCAAAACCGACTGAACCTTGACCATCTTCCTAGGCGTGAGTCCCTCAACCTGAAAACCTTCCAACGGGAGGGTTGAAGGTTTTGGCTCTGGGGACGAAGCCTTGCCTGAGACACCACGCTCCTTTGGGTTACTGAGTGTTTCCCTAAGGAAAGGCCGGTTTTAAATTTTCGGTTAGAGGTTTCTAGGGGAAACGCCACACCTTCAAAACAGGATGCACCACCACGACGGCTGAGATCCACAACAGGAGAGATAAAAAAGGAACCACGTTGAACGGAAAAGCTTGACTCCAACGGAAACGAAGAAGAAGGCTGACAACGAGAAGGATGAACCAAAGAAACAGAGGAGTCGGGAAGAAATTTTGGCTCAAAAGCCCCAACCAAAGGAAGATCCTGCTCGGATAAAGCTAAGAAAGGAGGATGCACCTTATTGACCAATTTGCATCGCGAAATCCCCTCGACTCCCTCTGTCTCGCCGGTAAAAACTTTGGATGTTTCTGAACCAGGAGAAAGATCGCTCTTACTGGAGAGAGATTTGCCTCGAAAAGTGTCTCGATTTGCCTCCGATGAGCCACCTCCTTCTAGGTTACGCTTCAGGGTAGAAGACGCCTCTTCTAATCTCGGCGGCCAGCTTCTTGCTTTACGCCTTGCGGAGACTGAGGAGCCTTTTAGCTTTGACGACTCTTGAGGATGAACTTTCGGCATTATCTTCTTTGCAGAGGACCCTGGGCGTAGGAGCTTTGAAGACGAAGGCGCTACTGGGCCACCATTAGAAGAACCTTCGTGGACTGGACCCGTTAGGGGCCCAAAATCTTTCGCCCCAAATTGGCCCCAATCAGAACGGGCTTTAAAGGCGTCTAGTTTTGTTGGCCCAACGTTGCTTCCCGCCATTGGGCCCAACATACACCTTCCCTTTCCTTTCTCCCCCTTGGACGATTTTGAATCTGGAAAACGAGAATGGGAATGATGACGAGGCCTCCAGCTATGGCACTCATTGTCCCTAGCAGTAGCTCGTAGCCCCTCAGCGATCTGTGGCTTCTGAAAGACGCAACCCCCCGCTGACCTCAGCTCGTCCTTGCTACGATTTGACTTAGGCCTGAGAGAGTCTTCTCCGTCATCTTCTCCGATGACTGTAACTGCAACCGTGTATGTCCAATCTCCATCTTCTACCTCTAGTAGTGCTGGAAGCACGACATTTGGAAGCATCTCCACCCACAATTTTACCTTCGTCAAGTCAACAAGCTTCAGCGATTCCCTCGCCACCTTCGTTACCTTCCCCCACTTCTACAAAATGTATCTCAACTGCACCTCATCCCACAGATGGAAGGGAAGGCCTCTTAGTTCCAACCACCCCCGTCTAAATTTTCCATTAACGACTGAGTTCTCTTTTGGCGACCATCTCCTCAGAGCAATAACCTCTCCTCTCGCTGTTAAGCTCCCTTGATCTTGAATCCACTGAGCCCTCCTTGCAGAATCCACAAAAAAACACCCCTTGTAAGCAGAAATGGGGGTTACAGACACCATTCCTTTCATACCCACCCTTCTCGCTATAGCTTTTCCAACATCACACCAGTCTCATATTTTTCCTTTGCTTTCACAAACTACAGCTCTTGCCCATTTTCCAACTGGCATCACTGCACCATTCCTAGGTCCTTTCTCTGCAACCACATCAGCATAGGACCACTCTCCTCTGTACATTCCTTTGCTCACTTGAGGCTTTTTTAGCTTCTCCTTCGAGGCTCTTTCAGCTTGAACAGACAAGTCTTGGACTGAAACAATCGACTTCCTAAGATTTTCCCACCCATAGCCTTTAACACCTTCAGGAACAACTAAAACTAAAGGTTTTCTCTTTGCAACAATTTCTGTGATTTTCATATATCTCCCTCTGCTATTAAAACATATCTCCATCAGATGAGTCCTAGTTTGCCCCTCATCTTTCGAATGAAACCCCTGGAAGCCTCCAAATCCACAGCTTTCTTCAAATGCTCCAACAACCAACCCAACTCATCCTCTCCAAAACCTAACGAAACCACAAAACCTCAACTTCTCTATGTTATTGAAATCCACGTTCCCCCATTGAAGCCTTCAAACTTTACCTGGAAAGCCTTTCTCTCCACTTCAAACGACTGATTTCGAAACATCTTTTGAGTTATGGATTCAAGTACTGCTCTTGCGAACCCAGGAATCAGCAAACACAGCCCACCTAGGGAAAATCTGCCTTTCTGTTTTTTTCTTTTTTTGTGTGTTTGTTTTTTTAATTTTACTTTTTTTTGGTGTTTGCAGTTCATGATTTTTCCTTTTTGTGAAATACCTTAAAGGTTTCATCCTAATCAAAGCTTTTCCATACTAGTTTGACTCCTCAAATTTGAAGGATTGTCAAATTTTAGCTATTCTTCCTTTTTTGGGCGGCATCTTTATTGTCTTTCTCAAGAATTCCTATTTTCAAAAGGATTGCTTTCATTCTCAAGAATTCCTAGTTTCTAATAGGATTCCTACTTACCTTAAGGGTGTTTATATGTCATTATTGAAGGAGGTGTGTATTTTGATAGAGATATAAACGATTGTTAAAGGCAAAGGGGATTATTGTACTTAACTTTGAGTAAGTATAATTCTCCCTCCTTATTAAGGTTTGAGTAATATTCCTTTTTCTAATAAGGAGCACTTTCTGTTAATATTTTGGTTGAGGGGGATTCAAAGATAGTTTGGTTTTGGTGGTTAAACGCTATAGAAGGTCATGGTGATACGACTAATAAGGGGGAAGGATTTTGGACCTCATTATGGTGTTAGGAGCTCTTTCTTGTGAATGTTTGAATTGACAAATTGGGAAGTAGATAAGGCATGATGAAGTGCAAAGTTGAAAAGTTTGAAGTGGAAAAAAAGTCTTTTCAGGTAAAGTTTGAAGGATCGAATGGTGGAACTTGGGTATCAGTAACAAAAAGGAGCCGTGGTTTTGTTGTATCAGTAGGATTTGGAAGGGAGGAGATGGATTGGTTAACGGAGCATTTGAAGAAAGCTGTGGAGTTGGAGAATACCAGGGGATTTACACGAAAGTTCAGGGGCGAGAATAAGATTCATTTGATGGAGATTTGCTTCAACAATAAAGGGCGATTCATGAAAATCACTGAGATTGCTACAAGAAGGAAACCTCTACTTCTTGTCATCCCCGAGGGTGTTAAAGGTAATGGATGGGAAGTCCTTAGGAGGGCGATTATTTCAGTGCAAGATTATTCTGATCAAGTCGGAGAAGAGTTGAAGAAGACGTTTGGCAATACTCAGATGAGTAAAAAAGCATATATAGAGGTGGTCGGTCATACGCAGAGGTGGTTGCAGAGGATGGAATTAGGAGTGGAGTTCCATTATCAGCTGGAAAATGGGCCAAAGCCGTAATATGTGAATGCAAAGAAAAAGTCCAAGACTGGACTCATGAAGGCAAGGCCATTGCGAGGATGATGGGTGTGAAAGGTATGGTGTCTATAAATCCCATTTCCGCCTTCAAGGGGTGTTTCTTTGTGAGTACAGCAGGAAGAGCAAAATGGTTCCAGGAGCAGGAGAGACTTTTAGTGAAAGGAAGGCCTGTTCTCCTAAGAAGATGGTCGCCAAGAGAAAATATGATTATTCTTGGAAAATTCAGAAGGGGCTGGTTAGAGTTGAAAGGCCTTCCTTTTCATTTGTGGGAGGAAGACCAGCTGAAATTCATCTTGAAGAAGTGGGGGAGGGTGACGGAGGTAGCTAGGGAAACCGTGAAGCTGTTGGACTTGACGAAGGTGAAGCTGTGGGTGGAGATGCATCCTAATGTCGTGCTTCCAGCATTGCTTGAGGTGGAAGACGGGGCCTGGAAACATACAGTGGCAGTTTCAGTCATCGGAGAAGAGGGTGAAGACGACACTGTCACGTCCGAGACATCCCACTGCAAGTACGAGTGGTTGAAAGAGGGGGGTTGCATCTCTCAGACGACAAAATTTGCAGAGGGGCTACGAGGTAGTATCAGGGGTAATGAGTGCTACAGTAGGGAGCTTCTTCCCCGGGCACGCTATCGGTGCTCAAGTACAAGCATGGCGGCCAAAAGGGAGAAAGGATGGGAAGGGAGCAGATTGGGCTTAGTAGAAGAGAACTTTCTTGGGCCCATAGTGCCTGAGACTTCAACTAAAGCCCATCCAGTAAGGGCCCAAAGAGGGAGAAGGAGTCGTGGGCTGCAAGCTGGCCCAGACGCCCCTCAAGCCCATGACGCAGCGGCATCACCTTCTTCTCTCCAGCGAGTGGGCTCCTCTGCAAAAGCGACCACGCAGCCTTGTTCAGGCGATGAGAGGGCCGGCATCGAGGTAATACATGGAGAGGATGGTCGGGCCGATGAGTTACAGAACCAGACTTTATCCAACCCTAGCCCACCTTCAGAGATAGAAGATGATAGTTACGGGCGTCGGACTGTGGGCTATAAGTCAATAGGCCCATCGGGGTTGGGCCAATTTCTAGGAGGATCGAAGTCCTCTAGCATGAAAGGTAGGTCTCGAGAGGAAGAAAGCGCAGTGAGAAAAGGGAAAGCTCCAATGGTTCAGATGGAAAACTTCACGCAAGGGGAAAAGACGATGGATTCAAGGAAGATGTGGTCCAAACTCTTCCTTCCAAGCGCGGCTCGCTGTCATGGACAACGGAGTAGCAGCGAGCCTCTTCCCCTACGGAGCGCAGCGCCTCTTAGTGAAGTCCGCAATCTGGAAGTGGAAGGCGGGATGGGATCTCAACAGATACGAGGTATCAAAGAGAGTCCCATCTTCCGTTGTCTTCTGCCAAGGAAATGCAACAGCTGGTCGAAGGAAGAGATCTCGACGTCAAGTGGAGAGATGGACCCGCGAAAATCCCAACTCGAAGACGACAAAGGAGGATTTACGGGCCGAGTGGGGTACGATCCTTGTGGTTCTTCAGTCACGGAGTCACCTTCTATTCCAAGAACCAGAGGTAAAGAAATCATTTTGGGAGGAAATTGTGAAATTCCGGGAGTGGAAAACTTGGAGGAAAGTCAGCCTTTTTCTTCTCAGCCACCCGAGCCTTATTCCTCTCCTTTCTGTAATCTGGAAAAGTATCTACCGAGTCCCTCCGGTCCTCATCTCCCAAATTCAGAATTTCTTTCCCAGTCTCCTTCGGTAAATCAAGGTAAATTTAAAATTTTTCCTGAAATAGGCGATGTTGGCCCCTTAAATTTTGTTGGCATCCCTGTCCATGTTGAGGAGGAGAATCAGAGAGCTGTTTCTAACCAGATGTCTGAGAGATCTACCCCTGGGAAGTCTTCTAACCTGTTGTCAGGCAGTCCAGGGGTTAATGTGGCATCCCCACCGGAAGACTTTCTTATCGATGGCCTGTCCCCTAGGAAAATGGCTAAAGTGCGAGAGGTTCTATGCTCTCTAGACATTAAGGTGTACTCTAGGAGGAAGAATAGAGGCCCATAGGCGTTTGAATCCAGGTGGATTTGGTTTGGAGGGTTAGGGCCTGAGTGTTTTTCCATGAAAATTATCAGTTGGAATGTTAGGGGTTTGGGTTCAAGTAATAAGCGTAGGGTGATTAAAGATTTCCTTAGGTCAGAGAATCCGGATGTTGTGATGATTCAGGAAACAAAAAAGGAGAAGTGTGACAGAAGGCTAGTGGGCAGTGTCTGGACGGTCAGAAATAAGGATTGGGTTATTCTCCCAGCGTGTGGGGCTTCAGGAGGGATTTTGTTCATTTGGGACTCAAAAAAGTTGTGCAAGGAGGAGGTGGTATTAGGCTCTTTCTCGATATCGGTCAAGTTCGCCTTAGAGGGCTGTGGATCTCTTTGGATTTCTGCAGTTTATGGTCCAAATAGTCCCTCACGTAGGAAGGATTTTTGGGTGGAACTTTATAACATTTATGGTCTAACTTTTCCGTTGTGGTGTGTGGGCGATGATTTTAATGTCATAAGGAGAAGTTCAGAAAAATTGGGGGGCTCTAGGCTAACTTCAAGCATGAGGGACTTTGATAGTTTTATTAGAGAATGTGAAATGCTTGATCCACCTCTTCGGAACGCATCATTCACTTGGTCAAATATGCAAGAGTCTCCCGTGTGTAAGAGATTAGACCATTTTCTTTACTCAAATGAGTGGGGGCAGCTCTTTCCCCAAGGCATTCAAGAAACCCTTATCAGAAGGACCTCGGATCATTGGCCAATTGCTTTGGATACCAACCCGTTCATGTGGGGCCCAACACCTTTTAGATTTGAGAACATGTGGCTGCAACATCCTAGTTTCAAGGAGAACTTTAGAATTTGGTGGAGGGGTTTTCAAGGAAACGGATGGGAAGGCCACAAGTTCATGAGGAGATTACAATTTGTTAAAGCCAAATTGAAGGAATGGAATAAGATTTCTTTTGGAGAGCTTAATGAAAAGAAAAAAAGTATCCTCAAGGATTTAGCTAACTTTGACGCCATTGAGCAGGATGGGGGTCTCACCTCTGAATTGTTAGATCAAAGAGCCTTAAGAAAAGGGGAGCTAGAGGAATTAATTTTGAGGGAGGAAATCCATTGGAGACAAAAAGCTAGGGTGAAATAGGTTAAGGAAGGGGATTGCAACTCTAAGTTTTTTCATAAAGTGGCTAATGGCAGGCGAAATAGGAAATATATCAAGACTTTGGAAAATGAAAGGGGCTTAGTGTTGAATAATGCCGAGAGAATCACCAAGGAGATCCTACTTTACTTTGAAAAACTCTACGCGAGTCCTATAGGAGAGTCTTGGAGTATTGAAGGATTAGATTGGTCCCCTATTTCGAAAGAGAGCGCGATAAGTTTGGATGCCCCTTTCACTGAAGAAGAGATTTCTAAGGCCATTTTTCAGATGGATAGGGACAAGGCTCCAGGGCCTGATGGCTTTACTATTGCAGTATTCCAAGACTGTTGGGATGTGATTAAGGAGGATTTAGTGAGAGTGTTTGCAGAATTTCATAGGAGCGGAGTTATCAATCAAAGCACTAATGCCTCTTTCATTGTTCTTCTGCCCAAAAAGAGTACGACAAAGAAAATCTCAGATTTTAGACCCATTAGTTTGATCACTAGTCTCTATAAGATAATAGTCAAAGTGCTCTCAGGGCGTCTAAGAGGGGTTTTACACGAAACCATCCATTCTACTCAAGGCGCTTTTGTTCAAGGGAGACAAATAATGGATGCGGTTCTCATAGCAAATGAGATAGTAGATGAGAGAAGACGATCAGGGGAGGAAGGTGTCGTCTTTAAAATTGACTTTGAAAAGGCTTACGATCACGTAAGGTGGGATTTTTTAGATCAAGTGTTGGAGAAGAAGGGGTTCAGTCCTAAATGGAGAAAATGGATGAGTGGATGTTTGTCCTCGGTATCTTATGCAGTATTGGTGAATGGTAGCGCTAAAGGTTGGGTTAAGGCATCGAGAGGATTAAGACAAGGTGACCCTTTATCCCCCTTTTTGTTTACTTTAGTAGCAGATGCATTGAGTAGGATGCTTTTGAGAGCAGAGGAGAGAAATATGTTGGAGGGTTTCAGGGTGGGTAGAAACAGAACTAGGGTATCTCATTTGCAATTTGCCGATGACACCATCTTCTTTTCTAACACTAGGGAGGAAGACTTGCAAACTCTCAAGAGTCTTTTGTTAGCATTTGGGCATATTTCTGGGCTTAAGGTCAATCTAGACAAGAGTAATATTTATGGTATCAATTTGGATCAAGCTCATATTTCAAGATTGGCTGAGACACTTGAATGCAAGGCTTCAGGCTGGCCTATACTCTATCTGGGTCTTCCTTTGGGTGGGAACCCCAGGGCAGGGGGATTTTGGGATCCTGTGATTGAGAGAATTTCTAGAAGATTAGATGGATGGCAAAAGGCATACCTATCCTTCGGAGGGAGGATAACTCTCATCCAATCTTGTCTTTCCCATATGCCCTGTTACTTTCTTTCTTTATTTAAGCTACCCGCTTCAGTCGCTGCAAAAATCGAGAGGTTGCAGAGGGATTTTTTATGGTCAGGGATTGGGAAAGGCAAAAGGGATCATTTAGTCAGGTGGGATGTCGTGTGTAAACCGAAGGAAATAGGGGGTTTGGGTTTTGGGAATATTTCTCTGAGGAATCTCGCTCTTTTAGGGAAATGGTTGTGGAGGTACCCTAGAGAGGGTTCGGCTCTATGGCATCAGGTCATACTTAGCATTTATGGTTCACACTCCAATGGTTGGGATGCTAACACATTAGTCAGATGGTCACATCACTGTCCTTGGAAGGCCATTACTCAAGTCTTTCAGGAGTTTTCCTCGTTTACTCGGTTTGTGGTAGGAAATGGGGAAAGAATTCGGTTCTGGGAAGATTTGTGGTGGGGGGACCAACCTTTGGGTTCCCAATATCCAAGTCTATTTAGAGTAGTCTTGGATAAAAACATACCTATTTCTTCAGTTCTTGGTCCTACTCGTCCTTTCTCTTAGAATTTAAATTTCCGTCGTAACCTGTCATTTTCTAAGATAGAGGACTTAGAAGGCCTCATGCAATCTCTCGATGGATTGCATTTATCTTCTTCGGTTCCAGATGCCAGATTTTGGCCCTTATCTTCTTCAGGGCTTTTTTCAGTTAAATTTTTCTTTCTAGCTTTATCCCAATTTTCTGGATCTCCTCAGGTTTTTCCTTCTAAGTTCGTTTGGAATTCTCAAGTTCCTTTCAAAATGCAGTCCTTCATCTGGTTAGTGGCACACAAGAAGGTGAATACTAATGACATGCTACAAGTGAGAAGACCCTACAAAGCCCTTAGTCCGGATATTTGTATTCCGTGCATGAAGCATGGGGAATCAGCTGATCATATTTTTCTTCATTGCTCCTTGACGATTAGGTTGTGGCACAGGTTATTTTAGTTAGCTAAGATGGATTGGGTCCCCCCGAGGAGCATCCTTGACATGATGTACATCAAATTTAATGGATTTGGTTCGTCTAAGAGGGGGATAGCCTTGTGGCAAGCTGCAAACATCGCTCTTATTCGGATTGTGTGGTGGGAAAGAAATGCGAGGATTTTTTAGGATAAAGCAAGGAATTCAGAGTATCTTTGGGACTCTATTGTTTTCCTTGCTTCTCTTTGGGCTTATTGTTCCAAGGTTTTTAAGGGGACCCCCCTTAATGTGATACAACTTGATTGGATAGCAGTGTGTACTCCTTAAGGAGTGGTCTTTTTAGAGTGTTTGCTTGTTTTTCAATGTATTTTTCTATAGTTTAGCTTTCTTTGGCAGGAGGATTCCTCATCCTTCTTTTGTACTTATTTTTATCTATCAATAAATCTTTGTGTCGTTTCCAATAAAAAAAAAATAAGGAGCACTTTCTACTTTGGTCGTACTTGCTAACTACCTCTACTGTTCTTCCTACTACCTTTGAAGACACTACTTTTTCAATGGATAGAACTCCCTATAAGGGCCTTTGGAGTAGAACACTCTTGGGTTAAGGATTTGGCCCATCTTGGTGGTTGAATCATATAGTCAATAACACACTTTCACACTATTTCATAGAAACTATTAAAACATAAAGAGGATAAATACAAAACTCAAGGCCTAAGAAAATACCATGTCTCCTGACTTCTAATATCTTCAACTTAAATTGAGATCAGAAACATTGTCATGTTCTCCTACCTCATATCTCCATAATCCCCAATCCTTATGACAACTTAAGGATGTTATAAACTCAATTCCTTAATAAGAAAGGAATGTTGTTTCTATAAGAAAACCTCATTACAAGAAGCATTCCCAACAGAAAATTATTAAGAGAATTACATATTTAACCAAAATAGTTATTCTAAACTTTTCCCGAAAATTTCTGCATTGGCTCAAATTCTACTGAGTTAACCTTTCATTTGTATTATATGCTTTCACTATAGATGAGCCTCTTTCAATGTACATAATGTTAAGAGCATTAGGCGATTTAGATTAAGTTGGTAATTTTATTTCATCCACCCTTGTTTAGGACTCTACGTACTTTTCTTTGATTCTCCATTTGAAGATTAAAGGTTGCTGCATAATCAACTTGGGATTAAACAAGTATGGTCAAGTTAAA
Source organism: Vitis riparia (assembly GCF_004353265.1). Classification (NCBI taxonomy): domain Eukaryota; kingdom Viridiplantae; phylum Streptophyta; class Magnoliopsida; order Vitales; family Vitaceae; genus Vitis; species Vitis riparia. Next base: position 12,288,361 of record NC_048433.1, on the reverse strand, counting down.
TGAGAATGATGACATAAAAGGGCATAGAGTGGACTTACGTGAAAATGGGGAATAAAATTAATTTAGAAACAATTTTAAATTGAGAATTTGAAAAGAAATCTTTCCAAATAATAGAAACAATTTGGACAAAAAAAAAAAGTTCAATTGAGAATTTAAAAAAGAAAATCTTTCCAAATCTTTGAAGAAATTTGGAAAGGACTTGAAGCTAAGAATTTAAAAAGGAAAATGTTTCTAAATCTTTTTGAACTTAGAAAAGAAAATCTTTCTAAGATTCTCAAGTTTCTAAATTGTTTTTTTGGCAAAATATGAAATCTTTCCAAATCTTTCAAATATGATTTCTAAATTGATTCCAAGTCCACTAGGTTTTTTCAAATATATGCCTATTGAGAGAGTTCTCTCAAGAACTCATGCGCCTAGGCATTAAGTCATTATTCTTTACGCCTAACTAGAAACTCTAAAAAATCATGATTTTGTTTTTTGGGTTCGTAAGAGATATTTGCATCTGAGCATGATGGTGGTGCATCGCAAATGTGAGATTAGGTGTAGGTTTTGAGTGGATTATAGCTCTACAATATTTAACCTTTTTGTCTTTGAGAGGGAGGATTACTTTAATTCAGTCTTGTTTGTCTCACATCCCTAGCTACTTCCTCTCGCTCTTTAAAATTTCAGCATCAATAGCTTCAAAGATTGAGAAGATGCAAAGGGATTTTCTTTGGTCTGGGGCGGGGAAAGGGAAGAAAGATCATCTTATCAGATGGGATGTTGTTAGTAGACCAAAGGAGTTGGGAGGTTTGAGATTTGAGAAGACTTCTCTGAGAAATATTGCTCTCTTAGGGAAATAGCTTTGGAGGTTCCCTAGAGAAAGGAGTGGTCTTTGGCATAAGGTTATTGCGAGTATATATGGAACACATCCTAATGGATGGGACGCCAACATGGTGGTTAGATGGTCACACAGATGTCCTTGGAAGGCTATTGCTCAAGTTTTCCAAGTTTTTTCCCCTTTTGTCCGCCTAGTGGTGGGCAATGGGGAGAGAATTCGTTTTTGGGAAGATCTTTGGTGGGGTAACCAAACTTTGTGCTCTCAATTTGCTGATCTTTATAGAGTTATTTCTGTGAAAAACCTCACTGTCTCAAATTTCCTTGGCAATTCTTTTCCACTATCTTGGAATTTTAATTTTCGCCACAATCTTACGGATTCAGAAATTGATCTCCTTCAAAGATTAATGTCCTCCCTTAGTTCAGTGTTTTTCTCTCCTTCTTTGGCAGATTCAAGAGTGTGGTCTTTGTCATTGTCAGGCTTGTTTTCAGTGAAATTTTTTTTCTTGGCCTTGTCAAAAGTCTCAAATCTTATCTTGTTCCTTCCGACCAAGTCTTTGTGGAGTTCAAAAGCCCCTTCAAAGGTTAAGGCCCTCGCTTGGTTAGTAGCACATGGGAAGGTAAACACCAATGATAAGTTGCAATTGAGAAGACCCTACAAATCCCTCTGTCCTCAATGGTGCATTCTTTGCAAAGGAAATGGAGAGTCGATCGACCACCTTTTTCTTCATTGTCCTATTACCATTGGACTCTTGCACAAGTTGTTCAATCTAGCAGGGTTGGTTTGGGTCCCTCCAACGAGTTTTGAGGACATGTTGGTTATTGTTTTTAAAGGCTTGGGGAACTCATTAAGAGGCAAGACACTTTGGCAAATCGCTTGCCTTACTTTGATATGGATGGTGTGGCAAAAGAGAAACAATAGGATCTTTGAGAATAAGGGGAGAACGGAAGAGATGTTATGGGATTTGATTATGTTCTATTCCTCTCTATGGGCTTCTTGTACTGCAGCTTTTAGAGAAGTTCCTCTAAGTGTTTTACAACTCAACTGGATTGCGGTTTGCGCTTCAAAAGTTTGAAGATTGTTAGGGTTTCTCTTTGTTTTTAGATTTCTATTGTTGGGAGTTTTCTCTTTTGTTCAGTTTGTGTAGGAAGGACCTCTCATCCTTCCCTTGGTTTCTTCTCTTTCTTTTGTATCTTTTCTTTCTCCTGTATCTTTTCTTTTATTAATTTATTTTTCTTTGTTTCTGATCAAAAAAAAAAAAGCAATCATATGTTTCCCTACTCCACTTGTCACTCATATCTCTATTATATTGACATACCCATACAACTACAACTCTCTCCATTTCATAACTTTTTCCCTTATGACATAGTGAAATAAGGGAATCATTCAGTATATAAGAATGCTATTCTCATAAGTCAGTCACAAAATTGGAAACCTCCTTTACAAAAATCTTTTATAATAGGAAATTCTTAAGGAATTAGTAGGTGAAGCAAATTAAGAAACTAAGACATTTTCAACAATTACACCTTAGCTCAAGTTTTATCGAGTCAATATTCATTTTCTAATAAACAGTTCCTCAATTTGCATCCAAGGCACCATGATCATGGCAATCAATAACATACACTCCATTAAGAAACCTGTTACAATTCCTATCTTTGTACTTGCCTTGAAATAACCACATGGAAATGCTTCACAGGACTCAAGATGCTCTATCATTTCCACCTTCCATAATCCAATATATGGATAGGACTACACTTATTTTAGATCAACCGTGTACATGCTCCATGTGTTCACATGTTGATGTAAAAACAACTAATTCTATTTTCAATAAAATTCCCTTATGGATATCAGGTTGAACTTGTACTGTCTTTGGTTTCTAATAATTGCATGATTTGAATGAATCAAATCCAACTGATTAAAATTGGATAGTTTCCATTTTCTACCAGCATTGCCACTTTTCAGCAGCCTAGTATCAACCCTAAGGACTTTAGGATTGACTCCAACACCTAGGATCAATCCTAGGGGTTCCAAGGTTGATCTTTGGCATGCTAATTTCCTATTTAAATCTAGAAGCCTATTGGATAAATCTTGATCCAAACTCATCATATTTTCCTACTTGTGTCATGTTGACTCTAAACTCTTTATGAAGGATTTGAATTCTTCAACCTTGTCTCCTGCTCTTAACCTAATGTCATACTGATTAATTGTGGCAGTGGAAGCTTTGACATTACAATTTGTACAATCACATGAACGATATGTCAATGCATACATAAAGAGAGACACAGGGTTCTGATGCAATCTGGCGAAACTATGCCCACATTCGCGAACAAGATAAATGTTTTTTTATGTGACAAAAACTGTTAGAGAGCACATAAAGAGATAAATGCATCCATAAAGAGAGCACATACAAAACCTAAACATCAAAACAACCTTATGTTCCCTTACCCCTAGTACCCTCACCCTAACCTCTAAGTCCTGAAATAATATTACTAGGTCCTTTAGGTGTCTCCCATCTCTCCCTCATGTCTCTATATATGCTGTATAACTGCAGACCTATATCCATCTTGTAATAAGTATTTCCCCGCATTATACAGGAAGCCAATTCCTTAGTGAATGAAGAATCCTATTTCCATAAGGAAACCTAAAAATAGGGAACCTCTTTTATAAGAATGTTTTCTAATAGAAATTTCTTAACGAATTAAAAGGTGAACTCTACATTATGAAATTAAGGCATTTGTCAACACAAATTTATTCTGTTTGTTGCAAATGGAAGATGATTATATTATAAAGTTTACGTTTCATATGATCTCAAGAAAAGCACACATTGAGGCACTATTTCATTCACAATCTGTTGAATCACTTTGTTTATCACACATATTGCATAAAATTGCAAGTACAAAAATTCAGATAAGAAAATATGTGTACAATTGAAGAAACAAGATAAGAAAACAGTCTACATACTTCCTCTGCCAATGAAACCTCTGACTGCTCCAATCTTACATTCTCCTCTAGATCTTCTAGCTTCTTTTCATATTGATCCACAAGATCAACCTTCTGGCCAACCAGCCCAAAACAGAAACCTCGCTTAAGCTTTGGTTGATTAGGCTCTGATTGTAAGCGAACAAGTTTTTTATACAATTTCTTTGCATCAGTCTGGAAAAGGATGAACAGTTGTTAAACTCAAGGCATACCAAAAAGGTAATGTAGTATGTGATTCTATTTAGGCATGCAAACCACAAAACAAGCCTTCCATTTGCTCTGCAACTTACTTCCAGAAATGAACAATACATGGATTAAAAGTATCCACACTGATATGAAAAAAAATAGAGACAAATTTACATGCACATGCCACAGCTTCATAGATAGATTTATTGTTGGTTTTGTAGCATTCCAATGAGAATTCTCTTTAATCATGAAGATGAAGTTCAACATTATGATGCTTACAAACTAATCAAAGTAACTACAAAATCAAACAACAATGTCAAATCTTAGGCCCTAGTATTACAATCCTCAAAATGAAAAGGATTCATTCAATATCCATGTGGTTGCTTTTGCAAGTCTTGTTCATGATATAAAATATTTATATTTTTTATAACCCTCTTAAATCACAGTATTCTCTCCAAGTAAGGTGGCATAACAGTTGACGAGGCTAACTTGATGTTCAAAAAACTCAATAATTAGATCTCAGTATTCCACATCATAGCTGTTTCATGCACTATTAGGTTGCTTGCATGATTTTGCATAGTGGTCTTTCAGTTACCCAAGATAACACGAGGGGAATTGAGAATTTGGGGAAATGGAAGGATGACTAGACTTGAAAAGAAGGATGGAATTTTTATTTGACCTTACCCGAAGGTTTCATTTAAAAAACTAGACAAATATTCAATTTAAACGCACAAGCATATCTAGATTTTATTTGAAACTTAGACTGAAATTTCATTAAGATTTTGTTCAAGGTTTCATACTTGGATAGATAAATTTTCTCATTGAGTTTTGTTTAAGTTCCCTTCAATTTCAGAGTACTTCTGCATTTCATGTTTCACCAATGATTTTGGACATTTTATTTTTCAGCTTCAGTATTGCAGTGTGCCTCCCAAATCTGCTTCCATTATTAGTAACCATGGTCAAGACAAGAATTATCCTATAAATACAAGAATTACCAGCCAACTATGTTCTGATGTTGACTGCTATTTTCTCCTTCTCAGTTAAACAAGATGTTATTAGAGCAAATCCATGTCTGATTCTGGTCTACTGCCCCTTCTTTCCATATCCACCATTTCTTCTTCTTCTCTCTTCTCTTACTTTCTTTATTCTTTCTTCTATCGTCCTACCTCATATCTACTGGTGGTTGCAAGGAAGACCATTGTGCCTAACTGATGTAAATAAAATTTGCACCAATTAGTCTCGGTTGATGATTTGTCAACTGTTGAAGCATAAGGCCTAGAATATGTTGCTGTATTGATTAAAAAAAAAAAAAAAAGGCCTAGAATATGTTGCTGTTGGTGGCTGATTCTAGTTTTTGCTTAATTAAGGCCTTCCTGCTGTGATTCCAAAATTCTCACTGCTTGAATATGAAATAGTATTACTATATTCTCTTTAATAGTTTATTTTTGTCCAAATATTCCTAAATTAGTGGTTGATTTGTTTCCATGTATAATGATTTATTTTCTTGTATTTCTTCTCCATTTATGCATAGCAATAGTTGAATAATTTGTTTAGAAAAGCTTAGATTTGGCAGCATTCTTGAGAAGAGATTAAATTTGATAGTCTACTTTCTTTTTTCTTGTTTATAACTGAGTGTATACAACACCAAAAGTAATTGCTGAAAATGATAATAAAGAGTATTCCAATTTTTACTCTCCAACATGGTATCAGAGTACTGATTTTTTTCTGCCTTCATTGTAGAAACCTGAACTTGTCTAAGTTTTCATTGGAACTAGCCGACATGATTTTTCCAATAATTTAGCTATAAGTATTTTTCATAAATAAAATTAAAATCTAAAAAAATAAAAATAAAAAACTCCAAAGAAAATGCTTACAATAAGACCCCGAAGTCGGTTTGTTCGACGAACCACCACATTTGATAGATATGTAGAAGGATAATACTCGGTAAAAAAATTTTCAACTGTGTCACCAACACTGCTCCCAGCAGAAACAGGGATACTGTGAACTAAGATAGTAAACTGATGTGGCTGTGGCTTGGATGAATAAAAGTAAGCAATCCTTTTCAAAGAAATATATTTATATTCCTGCAGAATCAAGTACCATTCAGCACCAAGTTCAACAAACTAGTAACTGTAAAGAGAATATTATCTGCGTTATGAAACTCACAAGCAATAGAAAGATAAAATAAATACAGAGCCCACATTGCTTTAATAATCATGTTACATGTAAAAAATAAATAAATAAATAACACTCACATCTCATATAAATGGAATAAGGGCTTAAATATAACCAAATCCTGTTAAATAAAGAATTAAGACATTATCACAGTAGAACTGCATAAAGATATGACTTACATAGTAAAGAAGATAACAGACCCATACAGTGACAATATATACAGAGCAGAAGTGAAGCCATAACCTGCCACAAAGGTCAAAACTAATAAGGTTTTCTTCAAACTTTTCTTGAATTCAAGAGCACAACACAAAGCTTTATTCTGTATGCAATCAGAGATCCCTCTCCCAGAAATGCACAAACAGATAATTCTTGAAGAATATGATGTGTAGTTTGGTTGCACGCAGATCAACCCAAAATGAAATATATGGTACACTACTTTCAAGGTTTTGATTAAACTAGAAACTTGTTCTCCATGACAAAATGCCTAAAATGCCACTCAAGTTCTAGAAAGAATACCCAAAAAATTATTTAAATACGTTGTTTGATTGCTCTTGCTGTTTGAAAGATATAGATCTTTGAACTCAAATGGACTGTTCTCTTTTAAATTCTTCTTTATACTTTCCAAGAGAGATAACCTGATTCCAGTTCCCTCAATCAAATTTATTTGAAAGATAAAGGTCCCACCAAAAATAAGGATCTTTGCTTAGTAGCTAATAAGAAGGTCAAATACCAAGAACATCCTTCAGAATAGGAAAACTTTATAGGGCCATTAGCCATGACAAATACATCTCATACAGCAAGTGTGAGAAGCATCACCCCATCTTTTTTGGTTGCATTATTACTACAAACTGTGACAAAGATAGTTCTCCTCATGGGGCTGAGTCAGCAGCTGGAGGAGCATTCTTGATATGATGATTTTCTCCAAGGCTTTAAGAGGAACCTTAAACCCTATAGGTAGGATTTTGGTGGTGAGTTTACAGGGAATTTTCTTCCCTTATTAGTGTTGTTTTGATTTGGAGGTTCAATGTAGTTGAGATTTTGACAGTTGTTTTATACACAAGACATACACAAGGGTGCCACAAGGAAAAGAACAAGAAGAGAGAAACAGAAAACATTCTCCTCTTTCTTGCTACCTAACCTCTAAACCCCTTTTAAGCTCTGGATCTAAGAGCTACGTATTGTCAAAGGCCCTTCGATTTTACTCTTTCTAAATAGTTCAAAACGAATACAAAGGAGTAGCTTTCCATGCTTTTTTCCGCTTCTTCCTGATGAAGGATCCATGAGAACTAGAAGTGTTGTTTTAACTGTAGAATTTTGCACCCGTACTATTCCAAACAAGGAGAAAACCAGCTACCATAGGATTCTTGCTTTGGCATAGTGAAGTAAGACCTTTGCACATAAACATTTATTCATCAAAGTCTATCCTCTCCTCTTCACCTTATCCATGGTCAAAATTTATTTCCAAACTGCTTCCTAGGCACCAAAAAAAAAAACTCACTTCAGTTAGAACCAATGGATTCCAAATAACATCTGCCGAAAAAGGCTGTAATTCCCATAATCCGTCCAAGAATAATAAGATCCAAATGAGAAGTTTTCACTTTTGCAACAATCCACACCGACCTATTTTCAACACCCCTCTTTACTGATTTTCTTTATGATCTCGATAGGAACACTTCACCACCAACAACTTCCAGTAATGGAATAGTCTTCAGAAACAAGGAGTGCAACACCCCACGTTCACCACATCCAAGACTGCCATCAATTTGTAGGAAGCTCTCAAAAGGAGACCCAGATACATGGAAGGGAACACCCCCACTCAACACCCTAGTACAACCACCAATTGCTCCATATTAGTAATACCCACAATTGGAATTAACTTACTCTTTTCCGGATTGATTTTCAATCTGAAAATTGCCTCAAACCATATTAAAAAAACCAAACAATGACAAAATATTTTATCTATGCATGTCTCACAAAAAATAAAAGTGTCATCAGAGAAGAACAGGTGAGACACTTCCATCTCGTCACCTCCCACCTTAAAACCTAAATGAAACCCCTTTAGAAGACAACGAAAAGCCTCCATCATAACTAATAAATATGGAAGATGAGGCCTTACCTCAACCCCTTAAAACTTTTAAGTCTATCTTGAAGACTCAATTTCAAAGCCAAAATTCAACTACAGAAGCCCCTGAACATGTAGCTCATCCACCAATTTTTATTCAAGTCTTGAAACTTACACCTTAAGCCACATATTCTCACATCTAATGGGAGTTTTTCCCCTTCTCACTCCTCTATCTAACAAGATACATATGTGATCAGAAATCAGACATAACAAATTACTCTGTAAAAGCCCACTAAATGTTCCTACCAATTTTATGACACTAGAAGTTGATCCAGCCTTAAGATAAACTGAATGTTCATGCCTCCACACTAAATCAAAAGCCCTCCATTCAACAAGAGATCCTGCAAAGTCAGCTCCTTAATTATCTTCAAAAATTTCCTCATTGCTGAGGTTATCCTAACACAATTCCTCCTTTCCCCCAGATAACTGACCATGTTAAAGCTCCCCACCCCTGCAAATATAGCAAGGATCATCCTACAACCAATTAATGTCCCCCAATTCTGCCCAAAGATCATCCCATTCTCCCCCTCTAATGGACAAGCCCACAAACTCTTATAAAACCATCACCACAACTTTTAAAATGATAGGAAATTGAAAAGGATCCCACTTTCGTTTCTAAAAACTCCAATACCTAGTTGTTCTAGAAAACCACTATACCACTAGCTGATGCCCTAACATCCATAACTCCCTACTTTAGAAATCTCCTCACAAATAGGCTTCTCACTAATTGCAACGACATCTCTCGCACCTTAGTTTCTTGCAAGAAAACCATATTAGCCTTCTGCATTTGTATCAAGAACTTAATTACCTTATGTTTCTTCCTGTCATTAACCACTCTAATATTCTAAGACAACTATAATCTTTATTAAGAAAGCGTAGCTAGTTCCCACCCCTTGTTGCTACTTCCCGTTCCTTTCCCCACTTTTCTTGTTGTACCATTATACTTCAATGAAAATTCCAATTTCCAAAGCTCACTTTCAATTTTGGATGAGAAAGCTATCCTCCTTATCTTTGCTCCATAAAGGACCCTTTTCCAACCCTTTTGTATCCAGTCCCAGAAATCTACTGAACAGAGGCAATTCACTATTTTACCCATCATAAGTGAGATCCATCCCCATCCCAATGCCTACAACACTTTTCCCTACTATTGTTTGACCCTCATGCAATCATCACCCTCTAAGATCCCATGGCGGTTCAATCCATTCTTAAGAAACTCCACTAAACAGCCATCTTGTAGGATCATTCCTCATGCCAAGTAGTGACAACAAGCCCCCTCAGACAATTTTGACTCGGACTTCTATCTACATAAGACTTCTTAATGACAAAGATTCTTATAAAGGCGATATCTTGTTTTGAGGTTTCCTTGTGAAAGTAGAATTCCTTATTTATTATGGAATTGGATTAGGAATATCTATATGCATAGCCTAGATCATGAGCATAAAACACATGAGACCCTACACAAGGTATATACAAATATAAGTTTTATAGATATGTAAGAGAATATTGACACCCAGTGGAGCAAGGCAACATGAGATTACTTTTGAGTTAGGGTTTTGTGTCTACAATCTCTTTCTTCAATAACGTTCACTGTAGAAGAGTCCGGAATAATTCAAATTATTCAGATCTGATTAGTTAGGGATTATCTTATTTATTTTATTTCTTTTTATTATTTGCATAGGGTTTTATTATTTGAATCAGGTTGTTATATCTGGTTGTTTTGGAATTTGAAAAATCCTCCAGATTGTTAGGGTTGTTTTTCAGTTTCCTAGAATAAAGGAGATGGTTGGATAACCTAGTCTATATATCAGAATGTAATATCTTTATTTTCTAGTATGATAATTAAGAAAGCAGTGTTTTATCCGTTCTTTCTCACTTCTGGTTACATTCACTATTATATAGTGGTGTGAGTTATCTCATGTGTGGGAATAGGCATGGTTTTGCATGACATTAAACCTCAAACTCTTTTGAGTTAGATTGTTTCTTCTTTATTAGATTATACAACACTAGCCATCAAACTTATGATACCACAACCGCTTGTTTGCAGGGTGGTTGGAATTCTTTTGTCTTGTCTTTGCTGTATGGTTGGTCTTTCATTTTTGGTTCTTTTTTTGTGTGCTTCTTTTGGTTGAAGAATCTTTCTTTATAAGAGAACATTATGGTCTTTTACAATAAAGGTTTTCTCTTTGTTCTTGGCACTTTTTGTTGTTTTAACAACCTACCTTCTCTTTCATTTATAAAGTGTCTCTTTTCAAAGAATAATGATATTGTCTTTTTATTAGGATACATAAGATAAAACTACATATAAATGTTTCATTGTTGAAAAACAAGAAATGGGTAATGCAAAATATAATCCTATGGACAATGCTAGTGAAACCCCATAAGAAACAAAGTACAAAATATACTTGCCAAAATTTCTAGCCACTCATGCCTTTAACACACAAGAAAAAGTTGCTTCAATCATAAATGGGTTAAAGCACTTTAGTCAAGTTGATTTTTTGTCATAGAAGCCTACTACTAACTGCATTGTCAGCCCATGTCTCCTTGCCATCCCAAACATTCTAAATTTCACAATAACTTCATTCTAGTTCTGCAACATGTTATGATCTAGTGTTAAAGTAATTACCATTTTGAGCCATTCTTTACATTTGAAATGGTAAATAAGTCCAACGAGTTATTTGAAAAATCAGAGAAGTCTATGGACTTAAGCTGATCTCCCACACAATTCACTGGAAGAAGAACAAAGATCCCTAAAATCCCAGCAACCAGAAATACTCTGAAACTGCAAAAAAAAGAATGCCAATAAAAGCAAGAATGAAGATGTATCATGATGAAATATACATATATTGTTATCAATCAAATCCAAAATACACACAAACACACATCAAGAGGTGCCATCCATATATATATATGGCAGTGGGATATGGCAATGGGGCAGATTTTCCCGAATACCTGCCCAATCCCACTCCTAATGGGAAGGGTTTAGGATAAAAGACAAACAAGTTCCAGGCGGGTTTGGGAAGACGGGTTTAGGGAGGGTTCGGGTATGACTTTGTCCCACTCCACCCCATCCCGATTATATATAATTTTAAATAAAAAATTACTTTAGTTGATTTTCTTTCATTTTTCAATTTTTAAAAATAAATAAAACATTGCTTTTCATAAAAATAAATTATAAATATTTATAATATTTTTTATTTAAAAATTATATTTATTTTTAATAAAGTTTAAAATTTTAAAAATTAAAAAATTTTGAAAAATGTTGAAAAATTTTAATTGGCATAGGATAGTTATGGGAATTTTCAATACTCGTCCTACCTTACCCCACTTAATTTTTTTTTTTTTTTTTTTTTTTTTGAGCAGAGATGAGAATAAATATAAATAAACGGGACAAGATTGGGATGGGATAGCCCGTTCTATTTCCATCCCTATATATATGTTAAATTATTCAATTATTCTATCAAATTCAAATCTTTATAATCACCTTTGAAACCTTCATAATCACTTTTGAAATGTATCTTTTAAGAGCTATCACTGATTATTACAAGGTTTGTTTATTTAGACCATTTTTTGTTTTTATTTTCAAAGAAAACAAAAATCAAGTTTACAAATATGTTTGGATGATATTTTTTATTTTTATTTTCTAGAAAACTAAGCTCAAAAAATGGAAAAAAGTAAAAACATCATTTTCATATTTTGAAATTTTTCTTAAAAAACAAAAAACCTTTTTAAAAAAGTTGAAACCAATATAGAAGGCTTTGTGAGACCAATATAAAGGGAAAATAAATATTATTCGTATAAAAGAAATATTAATATAAATATATAGTCTACCAAGAATAAAAATAGTTATATCTTATATGAAATAAAGATTCTATTTTGTCAAAACCAATTCTAAATTATATTAATTGAACAAGAATCATACACATATTTATACAAAGTTGTTACCAAATAAGGCAAAGATTCTACAACCATTTCTAACTATAATACAATTGTCCTATAAAACAATAATAATGGGCTAATCTAACAACTAATTACTAGGAATATACAAGGTAACAAATTAACAATCAATTAGATACTTAAAATTAACGAATTACACAGATCTCTAATACTCCCCCTCAAGTTGGTTAAAAAATATATTGCATGCCCAATTTGCTTGCTTGCCATAGACATGAAACTTATTCCCGCAATTCCTTTAGTAAACAAATCTATTGAAGTTTAGTAAGAATGTTAGGACTACAAACAATCTCAACCTCAATCTTCTCTTTAATGAAGTGTATATCAATTTCAATATGCTTACTTCTGTCATGTTGAATTAAGTTGTGAGCAATGTTGATTGCAACTTCGTTATCAAAAAATAGCTTCATAGGTTCTTGAATCTTTACTCAAAGCTCCTCCAGTAGAGTCTTAATTCACATAAGTTCACAAATTTCGGGCAATGAATCATTTGGTCAATTGGGATCTAATGTGTAGGTCTAAGGAGTTCAGTGGTTTAGGGTTTGGGAAAATTGCTCTGAGGAATCAAGTTTTATTAGGGAAGTGACTTTGGAGGTATCCTAAGGAAAGTTTCGCCCTTTGGCATAAAGTTATTTTGAGTATTTATGGGACACATCCTAATGAATGGGACGCTAATAATATAGTCAAATGGTCACATTGTTGTCCCTAGAAAGCCATTGCACTTATTCTCCAGGTTTTTTCTATATATACTCACTTTATGGTGGGTGATGAGACCAGAATTCGTTTTTAGGAAGATTTATGGTGGTGGGATCAACCTTTGTGTTCACAATTTCCAAAACTTTTTAGAGTCACCACAACTAGAAACCTATCCATTTCGGTCATCTTAGGTAATGAAACCTCATTGTCTTGGGATCTTATTTTCCATCGTAACCTAATTGATTTGGAGATTGAGGATCTTGAAAGACTAATGACTTCACTATTCCATGTACATTTGTCTCCATTTACTCCAGATGCAAAAGTTTGGGTACCTTCTTCTTTAAGAGTATTCTCAATAAAATCTTTTTTCATAATCTTGTCCAATTTATCAGATTTAGTTCCTTTCCACCTAGCAAAATTTTTTGTGAAAATCAATAGTCCCTCTTAAGGTCATGGACTTTTGCTTGGTTAACGGTACATAAGAAGGTAGATACCAATGGCATGCTACAACTAAGGTCATTCAAAGCCCTTAGTCCTAATTGTTGCATCCTATGTAGGGGAGAGTTGAGAGACGATTGATCATCTCTTCCTACATTGTCTGATTATTTTGGGTGATGGCAAAAGATATTCTCACAAGCTGGGATGGTGACAGTATTCGCAATATGATGATGATCTCTTTCATGTGTTTTGGGAACTCTACTAGAGGAAAGATTCTTTTTTTTCTTATATATCAAAAACAAACATATGTATTAATTGAGAATAAATAAAACATGAGAAGGATGAGAAATCCTCCTCGTGAAATACAAACTTTGATAAAAATGATATGAGTAAACCTCCACTATACAAGGGGTTATACAAAAAGTACAAAAAGCCTATACAAGTGTAATAGCTCCTAACCCTGTAGACCCAACCTTAAGGTGTACAAATCGAAAGCCAACTAAGTTGAATTACACTCAAAAGATAGGATTTAAAAATGTTCGTACAGTAAGCCCAAAAAAAAACAAGGAAATGAAGCAAATCCCACATAATCTCCAACATCTTCCAAGTATCATCAAAAATCCTAGTGTTCCTCTCTCTCCACACAATCCATAGCAAAGCAAGACACGCAATCCTCCAAAGAGTCTTACCTTTAATAGAGTTCCCAAAACACTTGAAGGAAATCATCATCATATCACGAATACTGCTTAGTTGAACTCATGTCATCCCCACCTGTGAGAAAATCATATGTCATAATCCCAAAGTAATCGGACAATGTAAGAAGAGATGATCAACGTCTCACTATTCCTCCTACATAGGATGCACCGATCAGGGCTGAGGGCTTTGAAAGGCCTTCTCAACTGTAGCATGTCATTGGTATTTACCTTCTTATATGCCACTAACTAGACAAAGGTCATGACCTTAGAAAGGACTTTTGATTTCCACAAAAAATTAATTGGGTAGAAAGGAACAAAATCTGATAAATTAAATAAGGCTAAAAGAAAAGATTTTACTGAGAAAACTCCTGAAAAGGACGATGCCTAAGCTTTCGCATCTAGAATAAAAGAAGTCAAATGAACATGGGAAAGTAAGAACACTAGTTTTTCAAGATCCTCAATCTCCACATTTGTTAGATTGCGGCGAAAGATAAGATCCTAAGACAAAGAAGTGTCATTACCCAAGATGGCTGAAATGGGAAGGTTTTTAGTTGTGGTGACTCTGAAAAGTCTTGGAAATTTTAAGCATAAAGATTGGTCCACCCACCACAAATATTCCCAAAAATGAATTCTGGTTCCATCACTCACCACAAAGCAAGTGTGTGTAGAAAAAATTTGGAGAATATGTGCAATGGCCTTCCAAGGGCAACGATGTGACCATCTAACTATATTGTTGGCATCTCATCCATTAGGATGTGTTTCATAGATACTCGAGATAACCTGATGCCAAAAGGTAGAACTTTCTTTAGGATGCCTCCAAAGCTACTTCCCTAATAAATTTTGGTTCCTCAAATTAATTTTCCCAAACTCTAACCCACCAAACTCCTTAGGTCTACACACTATGTCCCAACTGACCAAGTGATCCCTTTTACCCTCCCCAGAACCTGACCATAGAAAATTTCTTTGTATCACAATCCTTAAAGTTATTGAAGTTGGAATCTTGAAAAGAGATAGAAAATAGCTTGGGATGTACAACAAACAAGACTGAATTAGGGTAATTCTACCTCCTAAGGACAAGAAAACTGGTTTCCATCCATCCAACCTCCTAGAGACTCTATCCAACACTGGATCCCAAAAGGAAATTGATTTTGGGTTCCCTCCTTGAGGAAGACCCAAATATATTAAAGGTCATTCAAAGACTGCACAATCAAGCAAAAAAACCAAATTGATGGTTTGATCCTGACTAATGTTATTCCAAAAAGAGTGTTTTTATTTAGATTGATCCTTAGCCCTGACAAATGCCCAAACACCAACAAAATTTGCTTATGAGATTGCAACTCTCTAGTCCTATTTTTGCCCACTAAATTTGCTAGAAAAACAGAAGGTGTCGTTAGCAAATGGTAAATGAGACACCCTAGTCCTATTTTTGCCCACTAAAAACCCCTCGAATAAACCTCTTTCCTCTGCTCTCACTATCAACCTACTTAAAACATCATCCACAATGGTGAAAAGAAAAAGGGAAAGGAGACCTTGTCTTAGACCTTGGTATGCCTCAACCTAACCCTTGGCATTTCCATTCACTAAGATTGCAAAAATCGCCGAAGATAAGCATCCCCTCATCCAAGACCTCTATCTTGAAATAAACCCTTTTCTTTCAAGTGCATGGTCTAAAAAGTCTCGATCAACATGACCATAAGCCTTTTCAAAATCAATTTTGAAGACTACCCCTTTCTCTTTTGATCTCCTTTTTTCATCCACCTCATTAGCAATCCAGACAACATCCAAAATCTGTCTCCCCTCAACAAAAGCACCTTGAGTAAAAAAAATAGTGCCCTGAAGGACTTTACACAATAACCCTAAAAGAACCTTGGCTATGATCTTGTACAAACTGGTAACCAAACTAATGGGTCTATAATCTAAGATCCTGCTTGTTTGACTATTTTTTTGGCACTAAAGCAATGAAGGTAATGTTCGTGTTTTGATTAATTATCTCATTATTGTGAAACTCTAAAAACACTCTTAAAATATCCTCCTTAATCGTCTCCCAACAATGCTAATAAAATCCAATGGTGAAACCATCTGGCCCGAGGGCCTTTTCCGTATTTAAATGCAACACAGCATTGTGAATCTTCTCTTCCAAAAAAGGGAAATCCAACCACTCGGCACTTTTTGCTAAAATAGGAGACCAATCCAAACCTTCAATCCTCCATGAGCTTCCTAAAGACTTGAAGAATAAATTCCTAAAATGGCACTTGATCTCCTTTGAAATGCTTTCAAGATGATTTGGAAGATTGTTTGTCTCACTTTGTTATGGATTGTGTGAAGAGAAAAGAATGCTAGGATTTTTTAGGATACTTGGAAGATGTCTGAGATGATGTGGGACTTACTTCATTTCTATTTTTTTTTTGGACCTACTGTATTGATGTTTTTAAACCCTTTCCATTAAGTGTCATTCAGCTTAGTTGGTTTTCGATATGTACATCTTAGGGTTGGGCCTACATGGTGAGGATCCCAAATGAATTTCAGGAGATGTTATACTTATAAAGTCTTTTTTATTCCTTTTGTACAGTTCTCCTAATAAAGTAGAGGTTTTATTGGATCTTTTGATCAAGTTTGTATCTCACAGGGAGGATTTCTCATTGTTCTCATGTTTTCTTCACATTAATTTATACATCTATTGTTTCTGATTGGGAAAAAAAAGACCTCCAACAAAGGTATAGCCAATAGTTGACCTTTGATCAATTAATGACCATGCCTAATCCGCATTTGTATAGTCTTCAACATGTAAATGATTATTCTTTGAAAATAGGAGTACTTTCCTTGTGGTAGACCTTAGGATCCTTATCACAACATTTGTGTGTTCTTCAAGCAAACAATGCATGAATTGACTTACAACTCTAACAAAATATGCAATGTCTAACCAAGTATGATATAGAAAAATCAGCCTTTTTGCCACAAGCCTTGATATCACCCTTTATCTAAAAGAACACTACCTTCTTTGGCTGCTAACTTTTGGTTTGGATCAACAAGAGCATCTACAAGTTTACATCCTAACATAACCCTTTCATTACTTCAATGACAAGAAAATACCACAAATTTCCTAAATCTTTCATTTCAAATTCCTTAGCCAACTTGCTCTTCATCTAATGAATCTCTTCAAAGGCATCACTTGTCATAATAATATTTTTAATATAGATGATAAGTATGGTTAATCTTTTCTCAAGGGGTTGTTTAATGAGTAGGGTATGATCATCTTTTCTCAAGGGGCTATTTAATGAATAGAGTATTATTATTATTTTTTTTTTATCAGAAACGAAGAAGAATATATTAATAGAAGAAAAGATACAGGAGAAAGAAAAGTTACAAAAGAAAGAGAATAAACCAAGGGAAGGATGAGAGATCCTTCCTACACAAATTGAACAAAGGAGAAAACTCCCAACAATAGAACTCTAAAGACAAAGAGAAAGCCCAACAATCTTCAAACTTTTGAAGCGCAAACCGCAATCCAGTTGAGTTGTAAAACACTTAGAGGAACTCCTCTAAATGCTTCAGTACAAGAAGCCCATAGAGAAGAATAAAACCGAATCAAATCTCATAACATCTCTTCCATTCTCCCTTTATCCTCAAAGATCCTATTGTTTCTTTCTTGCCACACCATCCAAATCAAGGTAAGGCAAGCGATTTGCCAAAGTGTCTTGCCTCTTAATGAGTTCCCCAAGCCTTTAAAAACAATAACCAACATGTCCTCAAAACTCGTTGGAGGGACCCAAACCAACCCTGCTAGATTGAACAACTTGTGCCAGAGTTCAATGGTAATGGGACAATGAAGAAAAAGGTGGTCAATCGACTCTCCATTTCCTTTGCAAAGAATGCACCATTGAGGACAGAGGGATTTGTAGGGTCTTCTCAATTGCAACTTATCATTGGTGTTTACCTTCCCATGTGCTACTAACCAAGCGAGGGCCTTAACCTTTGAAAGGACTTTTGAACTCCACAAGAACTTGGCCGGAAGGAACAATATAGGATTTGGGACTTTTGACAAGGCCAAGAAAAAAAATTTCACTGAAAACAATCCTGACGAAGACAAAGACCACGCTCTTGAATCTGCCGAAGAAGGAGAGAAGCGCACAGAACTAAGAGAGTACATTAATCTCTGAAGGAGATCAATTTCTAAATCCGTAAGATTGCGGCGAAAGTTAAAATTCCAAGATAGTGAAAAGGAATTGCCAAGGACATTTGAGACAGTGAGGTTTTTCACAAAAATAACTCTGTAAAGATCAGCGAATTGAGAACACAAAGTTTGGTTACCCCACCAAAGATCTTCCCAGAAACGAATTCTCTCCCCATTGCCCACCACTAAGCGGACGAAAGGGGAAAACACTTGGAAAACTTGAGCAATAGCCTTCCAAGGACATCTGTGTGACCATCTAACCACCATGTTGGCGTCCCATCCATTAGGATGTGTCCCATATATACTCGCAATAACCTTATGCCAAAGACCACTCCTTTCTCTAGGAAACCTCCAAAGCCATTTCCCTAAGAGAGCAATATTTCTCATAGAAGTCTTCCCAAAGCCCAAACCTCCCAACTCCTTTGGTCTACTAACAACCTCTCATTTGATAAGATGATCTTTCTTCCCTTCCCCCGCCCCAGACCAAAGAAAATCCCTTTGCATCTTCTCAATCTTTGAATAGAGTATTATCACTCTGACTTTATCGATAACCAAACTTGAGAAGAGATTGAGTAAATCTCCCAAATCACGCACTTAAAGATTGTTTTAACTCATATAATGCCTTCTTAAGTCTACAAACTTTCCCTTTGTGGAATTGGTCTTTACAACCAAGTGGAGTATCCATAAGACTTCTTCTAAGTTGTTGTATAGAAGTGTATTCTTCACACTAAATTGTTAGAGTAGCCAATCACGGTTTGCTACTTGAGATAGTATGATTCGAATGGAATTCAACTTTTCTACTTCTGTAAAAGTTTCTCCATAGTCAACTCCAAATGTTTGTGTGTATTCCTTTGCTACAAACCATGCCTTGTACCTTTCCATGGTGCCATCAGCCTTGTACTTGATGGTGAACACCCACTTACATCCAACTAAATGTTTCCCTATAGGTAAATTAGAAATCTCCCAAGTTTGATTCTTGTTTAGTGCCTTCCTTTCTTCATTTATAGCATCTTTCCATCTGGGATCAACAAGGGCTTCCTTCACATTCTTCAAAACTGTGTCCTTAGCTAATTCAGTTGTAAAGGCTTTGTAATTGTTGTTTATCTTGTCATAAGACATAGAATTGGACAAGGGTGTTTGGTACAACTCCTTACACCTTTTCGGATTTCAATAAGAATGTCCACATCAATATCAGCAACAAGAGTGGAGTTAGAAGAATCTGGTGTGGAATTTAAAGGATTATAGTTGGAAGTTGTATCTTCTTCTAGAATGAGTATGGGTCGTGCATATGGAGAACAAACTCTTGTACCAATCTACATTCCAAAGGTCATTTAGAGTAAATGAGTAGTTCAACATCTTTTTTAGTATCTTTTTCTCCTTATCGTATTGTTTGATTGCCCTCATTTCTTTCATTTTCCTAAGTAGGCATAGGTAAAGGAATAGAACATGATTGTGATTTGATCTTCACCTTGTATTTTCTCCCCTTGCTAAGCACCTTTCTTCTTCAAAAAAAAAGTTACATCATTAGTAATAAATTTCTTCCTAGATGGAGGATGAAAACATTTATATCCCTTTCTTGTAGGTGAGTATCCTAGGAAAAGGCATTTGATAGTTGTAGGATCAAGTATAGATCTATACTTACTAGGAACAAGAGCATATGCACTATAACCAAAGACTTTGAGAGAAAGAGAACCAAGACTTGGAATATGCAAGAATTGACTCTTCAAGATTGTTAATGGAATATCAAAGTCGAGGGTTTTAGAGGGCATTCAATTTATAAGTAGTAGTGCAAATAGCATTACCCCAAAATGTTCAGGGACATTTCTTACAAAAATTAATGCTTGAGCCACCTCAAGTAAGTGCCAATTTTTCTTTCCACCACTCTTTTTTGTTCAAGGTTCAAACACAACTAGAATGGTGAACAATACCATTTTGTGCAAAAAAAATCCAACTTTTTCATTGAAGTATTCTCCTCCTATTTCAGATCTAATCACCTCGTGCACAAAATTGAGTTTGGAATCATCTTGTAAAATAGCTTGAGTGTAGTTATTGCCTTAGCTTTTTCTTTTAAGAGATAAATCCATGTTATCCTGTAGCAATCTTCTATAAAACTTACAAACCACTTAGCACCACACAAACAATGAACCCAAGAAGGTCCCTAAACATCAAAGTGAATAATAAAGAAAGGAATATCACTTGGTTTATTACTCAAAGGGTAGGAAACACAGTGATTCTTTGCTGACTCGGACACATAACATCTAAGTTTGGAAAAATCTAGGCTATTGCATATCCTCTATGTTAAGAGAGAGAGAGAGAAGAAAACATTGATTCTCATTCATTTAGTGTCTACTTACAATTGAGAAAATATATATATACAAGGCTAGGAGTCCTAACTACCATACATGTGACCTATATTAAAAAAAGGAAAGATTGTACACTATAAATTCATTATATTCAACACTCCCCCTCAAACTGGAGCATATACGTCATATGCACCAAGCTTGTTACAAATGTATTTAATCCTAGGACCTCTGAGAGATTTAGTGAAGATGTCTGCTAGTTGATCATTTGAATTAACAAAACTTGTAACAACACATCCTGATGCGATCTTCTCTCTAATGAAGTGACAGTCAACTTCAATATGTTTGGTCCTTTCATGAAAGACTGGATTGGATGCAATATGTAATGCAGCCTGGTTATCACAGATGAGTTTCATCTGTTCATCCTTTCCAAATCTCAACTCTCGAAGAAGATGTCTCAACCATATGAGTTCACATGTTGCCAAAGTCATAGCTCAATACTCAGCTTCAGCACTAGATCTGGCCACTACATCTTGTTTCTTACTCTTCCAAGATATTAGATTACCTCCAATAAAAACACAGTACCCTAAAGTGGAACGTCTATCTGTGGGTGAGCCAGCCCAATCTGCATCTGTGTAACCAACAACCTGAGTATGACCTCTGTTCTCGTACAACACACCTTGGCCTGGTGTACTTTTGATATATCGAAGAATGCGGATTACGGCATCCCAATGGCTATCACATGGTGACTGTAGGAATTGACTAACAACACTCACAAGAAAAGAAATGTCTGGACGAGTAATGGTGAGATAGTTCAATTTACCTACGAGCCGTCGATATCTCCCAGGGTCTCCTAAAGGCTCCCCCTGTCCTGGTACAAGTTTGACATTCGGATCCATAGGTGTGTTATCGGTTTACAGTCTAACATACCAGTTTCTTCCAGGATGTCTAAAGCATACTTCCTTTGGGAAAGGACCACACCGGAACTGGATTGAGCTATCTCAATTCCCAAGAAATACTTGAGTTTCCCCAAGTCTTTGGTCTGAAAGTGGGTAAAAAGATGTTGCTTTAGTTTCTGAATACCATCCTGATCACTGCCTGTAATGACGATGTCGTCCACATAAACAACCAGATAAATACACTGCCCCAAGGAGTTATGATGATAGAAAACTGAATGGTCCGTTGTACTGCGAAGCATGCCAAACTCTTGAACAACAGAACTAAAACGGTCAAACCATGCTCGAGGAGATTGTTTCAAGCCATAAAGAGAACGGCGTAACCTGCACACTAAACCAGACTCCCCCTGAGCAACAAAACCAGGAGGTTGCTCCATATAAACTTCCTCGGCAAGATCACCATGAAGGAAGGCATTTTTAATATCCAACTGATAAAGAGGCCAAGAACACATAGCAGCCATGGAGAGAAGCAAGCGGACAGAAGCAATCTTGGCAACAGGGGAGAATGTGTCACCATAATCAGAACCATAAACCTGAGTATAGCCTTTAGCAACTAAGCGGGCCTTAAGGCGATCAACCTGACCATCAGGACCAACCTTAACTGCATAGACCCAACGACAGCCAACTGTAGATTTACCAGAGGGTAAAACAACAAGATCCCAAGTGTCATTAGAGTGCAGAGCAGCCATTTCATCCACCATTGCCTGTCACCAGCCTGGATGGGAAAGAGCTTCATGGGTGCTCTTTGGAAGAGAAACAGAGGATATAGCAGAAACAAAAGCAGAATAGCGTGCAAAAGGGAGAGGAGCAGCGACACAAGGGCGACGATGATAAACCTGAAGTGGTCGAGGAGGCACAACATTAGATGGGGAGACAATGGGAAGGGGCAAGACTTCAGAAACAGGAAGAGACTCAGAAGTGGTGGAAAAGAATGGTGAGTCCTCAAAGAAAGTAACATCAACAGAGATAAAGTATCGATGAGTCTCAAGGGAATAACAACGATAACCCTTCTGAAGTCTGGAAAATCCCAAGAAGAGGCACTTCATGGCTTTGGCGGAAAGCTTGTCCTGTCCAGAAGTGAGAATATGAACAAAGCAAGTACAACCAAAGACACGAGGAGGAAGGAAATAAAGTAATTGGTCAGGGAAGAGAAGGAAATGAGAAATCTGATCATGTAAAACAGAGGAGGGCATACGATTAATCAAATAACAAGCGGTAAGAACAACGTCCCCCCAAAAACGAAAAGGAACATTACTATGGAGGAGGATAGTATGAGCTGTCTCAACAAGATGTCGATTCTTGCGTTCAGCTACCCCATTTTGTTGAGGAGTATGAGCACAAGAAGACTGATGAAGAATCCCATGATGAGACATAAATGAAGTAAATGGGGCTGAAAAATATTCTCTGGCATTATCACTGCGTAACACACGAATAGAAATATTGAACTGGGTCTGGATTTCAGCATAAAATTTCTAGAAAATAGAGAATAACTCAGCTCAATTTTTCATTAAAAATAACCAAGTACATCGAGAATAGTCATCAATGAAAGTGATAAAATACTGAAATTCTAAAGTAGACACAGTCCGACAAGGACCCCAAACATCAGTGTGGACAAGCTCAAAAGGAGACTTTGCCCGATTATTCAAACGCTTTGGGAACGAGACACGAGTATGTTTCCCAAGCTGACATGACTCACACGAAAGCGACAACAAAGTGGAAAAACGAGGGACCATCTTCTGGAACTTGGAGAGACTAGGGTGGCCCAAACGACTATGAATGAGGAGAGGAGCATCAGTGGAAATGCAAACAGTAGGAGATGAATCCGAGGTGAGGTGATAGAGGCTTTGAGACTCACGTCCTATGCCAATCGTCTTCCCCGTACTCCGGTCCTGCAAAGTCACAAATTTATCAGAAAAGGTAATAGAGCAATTAAGAGTACGAGTGATTTTGCTGATGGAAATAAAATTAAAAGGACATTCAGGAGTATAAAGGACAGAAGTGAGAGGTGGAGAAGGCAAAGGAAGGGTCAAACCAATACCTTTAGCTACAGTTTGAGAACCATTAGCTAAGGTAACAGTAGGTAAAGCAGAGGTAGTAGTAATAGAGGAGAAAAGATCCTTATTACCAGATATGTGATCAGAAGCTCCAGAATCTAGAATCCAAGGTCCAAGAGAAGATGTGTGGGTAAGGCAGGCAGAAGCATTACTAGGCTGGGCAATAGAGGCAACAGAAGCCTGAGATGCCTGAGATGCGGAGGAGCTCGGAGGCTGAGGCAGCTGAGAATCCGAGGACTGGGCCATATGGGCAGTGCGAGGAGGCCGTCCATGTAACTGATAGCAATGATCGCGAGTGTGGCCAAGTTTATTGCAATAGGTGCAATGAGGACGTTGGCCTCTAGGTTACCACTGCGTCCTCCTCGAGAGGTAGTGTGAGAAACTAACACAAAAGAATCTGAAATGCTATCAGATGGCAAAGTCTAAGTGGACGAGATACGAAGGAGGCGAGCAAACACATCATCCAAGGACGGAATTGATGTACCACCAAGAATTTGATCGCGGACAGGCTCAAGATCCGGACAGAGGCCAATAAGAGTAAGGACCATGAAGAACTTATCAAACTGTGTTTGTTGAACCCCAACATCAGGAGTAAGAGGCATCACAGTCAAGAACTCCTCCTTAAGAGAGGCAATCTGGCCAATATAAGTAGATAGATCCAAGTCCTGTTGGCTGATATGGACAATAGCAGAAGCCACCTTATAAAGACGTTGGATATCATTCGTGTATAATCCTTTGGCCTGAGTCCAAAATTTAAAACAAGTTTTGTAGGCCCGAAGATGAAGAAGGATCTTGGGATCAACTGATTGCCATAATACACTACATAACTGGGCATCTATCTTTCTCCACTATACGCGCTCAACCTCAGGGATATCTGCCTCTTGTGTAACCAAGTGATCCTCATATCCTTGTCCCATAAACCAAAGTTCAACAGAGGCAGACCAAGAAAGATAATTTTCACTGCCAACCAATTTCTCCGAAGTAATCATAGGAGATCCAGATATGACAGAGGAAAAAATGGAAGTTTTAGTAGCCATATCCACTTATCTGGAGAATGAAGTATATTTGGATCGAAGAGAGCCCTAATACGGCTTCAGATGCAGCTGAAGAAGGAAAAACCAAAGAATCGCCCGTGTGAGAGACCAAATAGAAAAGAAAAACAACCGTGGCACCACCGGAAAGGTAGAAGAACGCTTCCCAAGGCACGTGCAGGGATTGGTGTTGAGAAAAAATAGCCGGAGGACGTTGGAAAAACTGTTCGGAGGGCTGGCGGAGGCAAAAGAACCCCAAAAGAGGCACGTGCAGGGCTCGGATGGCAGAAACAGGTATGAAGGGTGGCTAGTCGGCATCAGGCGAGGCTGGAGGAGGAAGCGCGTCGCCGGAAAGTGGCTCACGCGCCCTCACGTGCCGGCGCGTGAGATGAAGTCGCCGACCGGAAAAACGCGCGTGGCCGGCGCGTGGGTGGTTTTCTAGCTCCGGTGCTTTGGGAAAAATTGGAGATCTCCTCCAGGCACTCCTTGCGGTGTCGGAAAAAGACGTCACCGGAAAAGTTCGCCGGAAAATCGGCGGCGGTGAATGTTTTCTGACGACGATTCGACCGACCGGAAAGCTTTAGGATCTAGGGAAGGTGACCGGAATGAAACATGGTCACAGGAAGGTTTCCCGGAATTGATGACACGGGGAAACTGGAAAGAATTAGGTTTTCTCCCTTGGCTCTGATACCATGTTAAGAGAGAGAGAGAAGAAAACCTTGATTCTCATTCATTTAGTGTCTACTTACAATTGAGAAAATATATATATACAAGGCTAGGAGTCCTAACTACCATACATGTGACCTATATTAAAAAAAGGAAAGATTGTATACTATAAATTCATTATATTCAACACTCTAAAACAATTTCAAAAAATAAATTAATTAATTAATTAAAAGGACCTAATCTTTCATTTAGCAACCAATGTTCTTACTCAGTTCTTTCCGGAGTTCCCTTTATTTGATAGGCTTGAAGCTTTTTTCTTTGCCTATGTTTTAGATAATAAAGTTCATCTTTTTTGTTAGCATTGCCAATCATCCTTCCCAAAGACACAACCTAAAAAACATAACAATTAGGATAGAAGATGACTGAACAATTACTGGTTTTTGTAAGTTTACTCATTGACAAAAAATTGCATGTCATTTTAGGAACATTTAAAACTAAACTTATAGTAATTGCTGGTGAGAAAATCACATTTCCTTTTCCTTTTACAAGAATAAAACAATAATTAGCAACCTAAACCTTTTCCTCAGAAGATGTACATTAGGACACAAAAGAATTAGATTTTCTAGCCATATGGTCACCAGCCCCAAAATTATGAATCTAGGTGTTGGAATTAGAAACCGAACCGATTTTATAGGCCTTACCATGTGATCCAAATTGTGCAAAAGCACAGGAAGATAAAGGAAACTCATATTTTAGCATGATCTTGTAAAAAAGATCAATTTATTCCTTAGTGAATGGCATGTCCTCAGTAGGTGGAGTATTCATAGTAGCATCAGTGGATGTTGTATTTGCAATAGGTACAAACTTAGGGTTCAGCCTTTTGTTACTTATAGAGTATCTTACTCCCTTGTTTCCTTGTTGGGGCCTTCCATTCAATCTCCAACATTTTTCTCAAATATGCCATGATCTCTTGTAATAGTTGCACCACCTTAGATCCATTTCTCCTCCTACAATGCCCTTCTCAACCATGATATTCAGGGCAAAGATTTTAGTTGATGGTACAAATGGTGTTTTCATCATGACTTCCAACCTGGATTCCTCAATACATACAAGGGAAAAAGCTTGATGTGAAGAAGGGAATGAATTTTTTCCTAGGACACGACTTCTTACCAAATCTAACTCAAAGTTTAGACCAACAAGGAATTCAAATACACATTCTTGTTCAAGCAAGTTAGCAAGTTTAGCAGCATACGCAACAGCTGATAAATGTCAAGTTCCTTACATAATACTTCCAGGCTACTATGATATGAAGTCACATCGAGAAATACACATATGTAAAGTTGATATACTTTTTTTTTTTTTTTTTGAAAAAAAAAGGTCATTTTAAGCCTTTAAAGCTTCATTTGTTAGTAATAAACTCTTCTTTAGAAACAACTGAACTTACCTAAAGATGAAAATGCGCATAAAAACCACTGTATCCAAGCCTGAGGATGATAATAATTCCTCCTCTGAAGGCTGCCATGCCCTTCTCACCCAACCAGGAGAAGGTAAGAGCCTCTCTAGGTTGAAATGGCTTATCCTTTTAGACTTTCCTTCAGCCAGCAAGCGTGGTGCATAAACTTCAAAATTACCTGGCTGTTTCTTCAGTATAGAATACAACATAAAGAATAAAATACACAGGCCGAAATTGATTCCCAGAGACGTTAGAAGAGAAGACACAAGCATTTCTTCAAGGTAATCTCAAACTCTTGGTAAAGATAACCAATCAAATCCTCATAACCAAAAGATTAACTGCAACAGCACAAAGGAAATACTTAGGAATGCCAAACTAAAATTCATATGGACTCTACAAGGCACAGGTTGTAAGGTGCAGAAGGAACTGTCTCCATAAACCAAGACCTAAAATGAAAAGAAGTTTGTTGCATTTTACTCATTTTTCTGACTTCTATAACAGAAAAAATAAAAATAAAATATTATCACTCCCAAGAGAGATAGGTTAATGCACATGATAAGCAAGAGGTATACAGCAAAATATAAAATCCTCCAACCTTCCCAGCCCCAAAAAGATAAAAATAAAAATAAGGGATGAAAATAAAACAACATTGTTTTGCTTTTCTTGATCAACTAGAACTTATGGTCATCTTGGTGCATATGTATTCCTTGACCAAAACCAGAGCATGAATCATGTTATTTTGTACTTAATTTACTAATCCACAGTATAAATGCTTCAAAAATGAAATGTATGGAACAATTATTCAAAATTTTGAAGTAGTAATGAGCATGGGAGCAAAGTTGCAAAACTCGGCTTATACTTCAACTACTTGAGGATTAGAAAAAATCATTAGATAGTTCATGCAAATTTGAGAAATCTTGAATCCAAAGACTTAACTTAGGCATACAAGATTTTAAGCTAAGACTTCTTATGAAACTTATGGAGAGATTCACTAAATCCAATAAAGTTTATGAAATTTTGTAACCATGAATGAGATGTCACTAAGACTGTTGTTGTTTTCTTCAGATTGTTTTTCTTTTATAAGCCTTATCCTTTGTATACCCCATCCTTGTTACCTACCAAAAGAGAGAAAATAAAGGTCGAAAAAAAATATCACCCAAACAAACAAAGAAATGATCACATACTAGAATTCAAAGCAAATATCCTGCTATTTACACCCAATAATTAAGATAAGCTAGCTTGGTATTGTACTACTAAGTTATCTCACATACTGTGACAAACAGAGAATTTAAAAGCTGTATGGCCTGTCAAGCATTACACCTAATCATGCATCCAAAGTTCTTTAGTCAGAATGCACAACATTCAGAAAACTTTACCATCATGCATAATTCAACAATGCTGACTCACTGATATAGAAAGGTATATAATTATTCAATTCATCAAATCCAAGCTCAGGCAAGGATTACTGATCCAAGTATTAGGGTCAAAGACCCTAAGCTCCAAACTGCCAAAAAAAAAAAAAAAAAGAAGCGCCCTGGATGGACTTCAATTTAATCAATCTCACCACACTTCATTTCCCCTCCGTACAAAAATTGCCTCTTTCAATCAATATGAACATAAAAATCCCATACATGAACTTCAGTAGCCCCAACAAGAGGGTAATCGAAAGACCGCCACAAGAGAGACACTTACAAACACTATGGGTGACCAGAAAAACAAAAGAAATAAATTAGGCACACAAAACTATTACCATGCCCATGACCCAAGAAATTAAAATATCAGGAACCAAATCCAGTTTCCTTCATTCAAAAGAAAAACAGAAGTTCTTAGTTTTCTGAAACCCCAATCCACCTTCCTCTAAACATGCAGCCAACTTACCATCCATCAGAACCCAATTACCAGAAACCAAAAGTTGAGGTTTTCTACTCCAGAGAGGGACAACAACATAATGCCCATTTCACAGACTTTGAACAAGATCTTACCATGTATAGCACTCTCTTGCCAACCCAGGCGCTTCAGACCATTCACCAAACCCAGACCCAAATCTAGCTAATAGAACCCTAAAACATTAACCAATTAAAATAAAAGGCAACGAAGCCCAGAAATTTCCACAACAGTGAAAAAATTTAAAAGCAAACGAAAGAAAATCAAATCTCGTTTACCTACGCGGATTGATGACACGTACTGAGCAGCAGTGATCTATTTACTTTGCATAAATAGTTTTTCAAAAAGCAGCAACCCCCTGTTGGGAAAGAGGCGGTGAATCACAACGTGCTGTCCAAGAAAGAAGAAAAAGAGCGGAAGTGAATTGGCATAATTCCATTGGTTGACAACGACTGATCGGTGGACCGGTTCCGTTGTTAAGGCGGGGAGGATCAGTCGGCCAACGGCCAGTCAAAACTATGGTCAATCCAAACCCTTTCACATTTGGAACAAAGGCTTGGCGTGTTGTCAACGGTCCAAATTCAAAATTACAATGGCCACCTCACCAAACTTCACATCATATACTTTGGAGGCAGATGAGAAAATATATATTATTTTAATACCATTTCATATTAAAACATGTCCATTTATGCGCCAAATGTAAAATTTTTAGAGCACGGCATCAAAATGGTTATCTATACCACACTTTTTGTTTCTAAAAATATCTTTGTCAATTTCTATCATATACTTTTCTATCTTATCATTATTATATGTAATTAATTCAGATTTCTTATCATTATTATATGTCCACTTTCTTTTCCTTAAATAACATTATCATTTGTATTATATGTGTTTATATATCTTATCATTATTATATATAATTAATTTAGATAATGTTTTTAGACAACCCATTTAAATAATATTTTTCTTTTATAAAAATTATTATAATTGAAAAAGAAAACTTGATTCTTATAATTATGCTAAGGTTCTTACTTCCTAATTCTATATCATAACATTTAATATTTATAATTATTTTTATTTTTTCTATGAATTCCTTAAGATCTATACAAAATTGAGGTATATAGCTAATGACAGCTTAATTTTGGTTCATATTAACTTCTGTGTTAACTAAAATAGCTTGTCCTGCTATATTATTTTTGGTATCTAAAAGGTTAATATTTATAAGCACTTCAATTTCTTTACAATTGAATCATATTATTCCTATTAGAATTATTCCTAAATGCGTATATTTATTGGTTTTATTTTTAATAGTTTATGTTTTGTTTTTGGAGATACCAAGTCTAAATATACAATATTTCCTATTGAACTTATAGTATGTTGGTTTAAAAATCTAGTTATTTTAGAATTTTGAACTAATTGTTTTTTATAAGGTGTTACTTTTTTTGCTAGCTTTTTAAATTTTTCTTCGATAAATTCTTTTACATTATCTTTAGGGTTTATAGCTTCTAATATTTCCATGGTTTTATTGTTAAAATTTTTGGTTCAAAATGATTTATTTTCGTTCCGTTCTAATTATTGGTTTTTCTCCTAAACTAAAGTTTTCAAATTATTTTAAAAGGTTATTTAATTTTTATTCTTCTGATGATCCCGTCTTTCTTTGTTCTAAAAGTTTATCTACCTTTTGGTTAACCTTTTCTTTAAATCCTAATATATAGTTAAATTTTTATTTAATGTGTATATAGTTAAATTTATTTAAATCCTAATATATATAAAATAAATTCTAATGAAAATGATTTTTTATTAAATATTTTTTTAGTGATAGGTTATCTTCTATTTCATTTTGAGATTTTTTTAAACATTTGGAATTACTAATTTACGAATAACTACACAATTATTTAAGTTATACGGTTATGTTTGATTACCGAAAAATTTGAGGGAAAATGTAAGAGAAAGAAAATAAAGTGGTAAAGTGGAATGAAAGAAAAAAATGAAGAAAAAAAAATTAAAATTAATAAATTATTTTTATATGTTTTTTTAAACTCATTTTACTTAATTTCGTCCATTATATAAATATTAAACAATTTTAAAATGTATAAATTTCTAACTAATTTTAATTATATTTAATTTAAAAAAAAAAATTATAGTGAAACCAAATATGAGAAAACCATTTTCCTTTACATTTTTTTTTTCTTTCTACTTTCCAAAAACCAAACATAACTTACATGTTATTTAATTGTTAATAAAATTAAATTTTATTTAAATATTTGATATTTTATCAAGTGATGCATTTTGAGATTTTTGCCAAAGTTTCAATGATGACAATAAATATCATCGTATTATATAAATAACTTTAAATAAAATTGATCATTATCAAGTGATTTATATTTAGTAATTTCAAAAAAATCTAAAAAGTTTACTAGTTAAATACTTAAATCTTCTAATAGTCCAATAGAAAAAAAAAATTATAAAATATATATAGTTTTTAGTAGTGAGTTATCTTTTATTTGATTTTAAAATTTTTAGGTTAAATCATGTAGTTACTAATAATAATTATTATTTAAGTGGCATGTTATTTAATTGTTGACAACACGTCTCCTCGCATTTTTCAAATATACTTATATTTTTTTCGTTTTAATCCAATCATCCAATCAAATATCTCATATCATATACATATACTACATTTATTTATGATAAGGGAATTTTTTTTATATCATATAAATTTGACAAAAAAAAAAAAGTCATTTTAATATCATTAAGTTTATCCCAAGTATTTGGGTGATAGAATTTCACTCATTCTTATCCTTGTAATTTAATTCTTTTATGACTTTTTAAAAAGGATTTATCAAATAACTATAAAACATCTCATGCTTACGTTTTAAAAATAGGAAAATAAAATTTTTTTAACAAATTTTATAAAGTTAAATATTGGTAAATATCTAAAACCTCAGTCTTTTTTTTTTTTTTTGTCTTTTCAAGGAATCTAATCTAATTAATAGTCTGATCTTTTATAAAACAAATAAGAATGAAAGATATTAACTAGAAAAATTGAATAACTTTTACTCATGGTATCACGAAAGTATCTTTTGTCGAAGAACCATGAATCATACAAAATGATGATAAAAACTAATTGTCATCTAGATAAATAACAAAACTTTATTTCTAGATAATAACATTTAATCCCAAAAAAATAAAAATAAAAATCTAGATGATAAATATACTAGAATCTCATACTAAATCGATAGAATAATAATATCGGACAACATACTTGAATCCATTGAGATGTTGTATTTGGGTCTTGTCTTCCACATCTGAAACGAGTATTACAGGAAATCTTCAAATCACTTACTAATGAGATGTGTATAATATGCAAAAAAAATTCTCCTCGTTTAGACTAGGTACCATAACCCATTTTATACCCCTTATTATTTTATTTTATTTATTATCACATTATTAATAAATAAAATAAAATTGGTCTTTACACATTGTAAAGCCCATATAATGTATATAAGAAATGTTTTGAGAGCCCAAAAAATAACTTAATTGATCACAATTAATTAGGCTAAAATAAGATATCTTAATGTACAGTGTTAATATGTAGCCCCTAAAATACCAAACAATCTCCCACTTGGGCCACATATGTCATTAAACAATTATACATTACAAAAATAGTGAGCTCAATATTTGCTATCTTAACTGTAAGCATCTCAAAATAATATGGACCATCAATTATACCAATATAGAATCAAGACGATCGTCGTTACATATTTCATAACTAGACTCATCAATGATCACCACATTAATACAATCAACGAAATAGATCAAGTATGGATGTGTAGCATGGAAATTTCATATAATGTGATCACATATCATGCCTATTTCCAATTGGTCCAACTTTATCACTCAAAATAGTTCAACACACTTTCAAACTTTATGCAATACTGCAATTGAAAGAATATAACTTTATTTCAGAGTTTTCAATAAACAAAATA
This sequence comes from Vitis riparia, assembly GCF_004353265.1. Classification (NCBI taxonomy): domain Eukaryota; kingdom Viridiplantae; phylum Streptophyta; class Magnoliopsida; order Vitales; family Vitaceae; genus Vitis; species Vitis riparia. Next base: position 12,255,798 of record NC_048433.1, on the reverse strand, counting down.
AGAATAATATTTAAGTCAGATAAGAAAAACCTGTCATTAACTAATGAACATCAATTAATAGACTCCCACTATACAAGCATATATCACCAAGATGAACCACAGCCATACGAGCCACATGCTCATGAAACAGTTTAGGTGGTACACCTTTGGTAAGCGAATCTGCAATCATGAAGTTTGTACTAGTATGTTTAATAGACACCTGAAAACTTTGAACTCTCTCCTTAACAACCAGAAACTTCAAGTCAATATGTTTCGACTTTAACAAGCTTCTGTTGTTTTTAGAATATAATTTTATCCTTAATGGTCTCTCAATGCCATCAACAATACGCAATCCACTGATAAAATTTTGCAACCATATTGCTTGGTTCGATACCTTATAACAAGCTATAAATTCTACTTCCATGGTGAAAGTAGCTATGATTGATTGCTTAACACTCTTCCATGAGACATCTCCTTTAGCCAACATAAAAACATTGCCAGAAGTGGATCTTCTGTTATCGAGGCAACTAACAAAGTCTAAGTTGAAATACCCTATGATCTCTAAATTAATGATCATATCTCTGATATGTGAACAAGAAATCTTTTGTTCTTTGTAGATACCGCATGACCCATTTTACTGCCTTCTAATGAACCATTCCTAGGCTACTTAAATATCTGCTAAGCATACCAACTACATATGCAATATCCGAACGAGTACAAACTTGAGCATACATAAGATTCACTACTGCTAAAGCATAAGGGATGTTCTTCATTTCTTTTTTCTCAATTTCATTCATTGGGAATTAAAGAAAACTAAATTATCACCCTTAGCAATGGGCGTATCTCCTAGTGCACAATCCTTAATGCCAATCTACTAAGCATTTTATCAATATATGCCTTTTATAATAAGATAAGAATACCATGAGACCAATATTGATAGATTTGTATGCCCAACACAAAGGATGCATTACCAAGATCTTTCATTTCAATTTTTTTTGAAAGAAATCTCTTAGTTTCATGCAACAGGTTGATATCATTGCTTGCTAGCAGAATATCATCAACATATAACACTAGAAGAATAAATTTACTCCCACTGATCTTGTGGTAAATACATTAATCAACAGTGTTTTCCTTAAAACCAAAAAAAGTAATCACTTGAACAAACTTTTGATACCATTGATGAGATGCTTGCTTTAAACCATAGATGGATTTCTTTAATTTGCATACCATAAGTTTGATTCTTTGGATTCAAAATTCTCTGGTTACACCATGTATATGGTTTCTTTAATGTCACCATTGAGAAACGCAGTCTTCACATCTATCCAATGTAACTCCAAATCATAATGAGCTACAAGTGCTATAATGATTTTAAAAGAGTATTTCAATGAAACTGGAGAGAAAGTCTCTTTATAATCAATGTCTTCCTTCTGAGTGAAACCTTTGGCAACTAGACGTGCTTTATATCTTCAACATTGCATTTTGAATCATGCTTGGTTTTATAAATCCATTTACAACCAATTGGTTTTGCTCTTTCAGTTAATTCGATAAGATCCCAAACATCATTATCTTCCATTAATTTCATCTCATATTTCATGGCTTCTATCCATTTTTTGGAGTTTACACTTTGTTTAGCTTGATTGAAAGATATTGGATCATCTTCTAGTCCCATATCAAACTCATGTTCTTAGAGATACACAATATAATCATCTGGAGTTGTCATTCTCTTCTCCCTAGTAGATTTTCTTAATGACACTTTCAATTGAGGTTATTGTTGTTCATTCTCATGAATAAGAGTAGGTTTTTCAATATGAGTAGGAGATAACTTAGGATTGTTTAGATTTGCATCTTGAATAATGTCAGGCATAATTACTTGATCATTTTCAGTTGCAACTATAGGAATAATAACATATTCCTCTTCAAAGACAAAGCTCCTAAGTCCAGTACTCCCACAATATTCAACATCCTCAATGAATTTAACATTACCCGTTTAAAAAAAAAAAGACTTAATCGAGGGATCATAAAAATTAAAATCCCTTGACCTTTTTTAGTACTAACAAAGTAGCAGCTTACTATTCTTGAGTCTAGTTTTCTTTCATTAGGCTTATATGACCTAGCCTTAGTTGGATAACCCCAAACATGAAGATGCCTAATACTAGGTTTTTTTCTAGTCTATAGCTCATATGGGGTTTTAGCTACTGCTTTGCTAGGAACTCGATTAAGGATATAAATTGCAATTTTTAAGGCTTTTCCCTAAAGTGATTATGGCAAAAAAATAATGATTTATCACACTTCTTACCATATCCTTCAAGGTTTGATTTCATCTCTTAGCTACACCATTTTGACTTAAAGTCCCTGGCATGGTGTACTGAGGAACGACGTCATATTCCTACAAGTATCTCGCAAAAGGTCCTAGACGTTGTTCACCTAATCCATCATATCTACCATAGTACTCACCACCACAGTCATATTTAATGGCTTTAATTTTCTTTCCTAGTTGATTTTCAACTTCAACTTTATAGAATTTGAAAACGTCCAATGATTGAGACTTCTCATGAATCAAGTATAGGTACCCATAATGAGAATAATTGTTTATGAAAGTAATAAAATACTATTGACCATTCCAAGAAGTCGTAGGGAATGGACCACAAATATTAGTATGAATTAATTCCAAGACACCTAAACTCATGTTGGTACCAACTTTTCTGACGTTTGTTTGTTTTCCCTTAATGCATTCAATGCATTTTTTCAAATTTGAAATTTTAAGGGAATCGATAATTCCTTCTAACACAAGTATGTCCTAAACACGTGTGCCACAACATGGAAGACATCAGTTAATTTACGCCTTGTACCACAATTACTTGCATGCAAGAATTTATTAATATGTGAGACATTAATATCGAATTTATATAGATCATCAACCAAAGAACCTGTACCAATCATATTTGAATATTGAAAGAAAAATAACTAATTTTTCCATTTCCAAATGAACAAAAGTAACCAGATTTGTCCAAACAAGAAATGGATACCAAATTCCATCCAAATGACATTACATAAAAAGTCTCATCCAAATCCAAATAACAACCATATTCTAATTGCAATCTAAATAAACAAATCACCTCAACATGAGCTTTGTTGTCATTTCCCATATAAATGAATCTTTTAGCATCAATTGATACTCGACTCCTTAGACAACTCTGCATTGTAACACTTATGTGAGTAGTTTCACTTGTATCCATCCACCAAGTGTGATTTGGTATTAAAGTTGAGTTAACCTCATAACAAACAAAGTTAAGAAGTTTACCTTTTTTGATGAGTCATTTTGCATACTTAGAACAATCTTTCTTCGCATGTCCACATTTCTTGTAAAAAAAACAAGTGATGACTTTATCCTGTTTCTGTTGCACCTTAGGTTGTGAGGTCCCACTGTTTGCATCTCATTTTCTTTTACCATCCATTTTCATTTTCCTGTTGGCAGCATTGTCATGAGAGGAAGTAGCTAAGTGAGCACTTTCTATATTTTTCTTGTTTCAATCTTTCTTCCTCTTACACACACTAAGTAATGAGCTCATTAAGAGTCCATTTTTCCTTTTGAGTATTATAATTTATCTTAAAAGGACTAAATTGTGTAGGGAAAGAGATCAAGACCATGTGCACAAGAATGTCATCAAATAACTCCAAGTTTAGTGCCCTCAGTTGAGTGACAAGATTAGACATTTCCATAATCTACTCCCTTATGTTCCTTTTGCCTTTGTACCGCATTAAAACGAGCTTAGATAGAATGGTGTTCATTTCAACCTTTTCAGATCCAACAAATCGATTTTCTATTTGGCTTAAGCATTGCAACCATGATGGTATCTGGAATAGAGTGTTTCATGATCATAAGACTCATGCGATTAGAATGCTCCCACTTTTCAAAGTTAGTTTTTTGTTTCGCAATACTATCATCAGTAAGGGCGGGACGTTATTCAGTTCAGATTGCATAGTCTAGATCCATACACCCAAATAAAATGGTAATATGCTTTTTCCATTTTTCGAAGTTATTGCCATTAAGCACTAGAATGTTGTTTATGTTAGCAAATATAAAAGAAGCATTAACTTAATGTAGAATAAAATAATAAGCTCACAATAAACAACAATGTCATTTACTTTAAGCATGTAAGATGTAAATAAAATTAACCACATGTATACACATGACATAAAAGCAATAAGATAGGCTCTTATAATATATCTAATATAACATTGATATTTAGTTTTTGGACAGAAATAATAATTTGTAAATGGTACTATTATAAAAAATGTAGTTAATAAATATTGATAACAAATCCTGCCAACAATATGCTTATCTTTGGATCGACTTGTTGCATGCATAGACATCACCAAAATTTCACATATTTACTACTACAAGTGTCTAAAATCTAACAAAAAATAACCTTCCTTTTGGCCGATTATTTTATGCATAGATTTAGATACTATTCAATACAATTCCTTAATAAAATCCACATATTTCAAGATAAACAAATTTACATAATAGAGCTCACTTTGGTGATATATAATTTCAATTTAATTTATATTGAAATATTGGATTTTAAACATGCAAAGAAGGTTTTTTTTTTTTGTCAACAATCAAAGTCAACGGTCAAATCGAGCTAGTCAAAATGGTAAGCAAAGGTCCAACCGAATCGGGTAAACAAGTTGATCAAATGTCAAATGGGTCAGTCAAAAGCCTAATTCTACCCATCACTTGACTCAACTTAAATAGACTTAGGTCCAACAATCCAAAATGACCCAATAGACTAAATGGCTTAGGCCCAACATCCAAATGACCCAATAGATTAAATTTATCTATATGCAACAAGATAATGGCGAAAAATAGGTCATTATCACCCAACCACTTCTTATGTATTCCCAAAATTCTCAAAACACTTAAATTATCTCCCAAAATTATGCAAAAAAATCCAAGAAAAAATAGTTTTCGATAGAAAATATTGATATTTACTGGGAAAAATGATTTATGAAAAATTATTTACAACATAAAATATGAGGAATTTGGGTTAAAAAAATAAATAAATAAAATCCTTACAACCAAACATAAAAAAACAAGGGTGGATAAATGAATGGAAATCAAATTCAAAAAACTCTAGCCACCATGAATCACCTTTAATTAAAATAAATAAATAAAATCTAATCCTGATAGATTTAACAAAGGTGGCATTGATACCACTTGTTGGAGAACCATGAATCATACAGAATGAAGATAAAAACTAATTGTCATCTAGATAAATAACAAAACTTTATTTCATGGATAGATAATAAAACTTGATCTCATAAGATGTTGTATTTGGGTCTTGTCTTCCACATCTGAAACAAGTATTGTAGGGAATCCTTAATCACTCATTGATGAGATGTGAATAATATGTAATTTTTTTTTCTCCTGGCTTAGACTGTGGACCATAAACCATTTTATACCCCTTATTATTTTATTTTATTTATTGGCCCATTATTAATAAATAAAATAAAATTGGTCTCTACACACTGTAAAACTCATATAGTGTATATAAGAGACGTTTTAAAAGCCCAAAAAATATCTTAATTGATCACATTTAATTAGACTAAAATAAGATAGCTTAATGTACAATGTTAATATGTAGGCCCACAATTACCAAAATACCCAACATCTTTTTGTTTTTATTAATTAAAAATGACAAAAGAAAAAACACTTATATCCCATTTTTAAAATATTTCAATTGAGCATTATTTTTCATTAACTAATTAATTCTACAACATATATTTTCATTAACCTTTAAATATATATATATATTTTATTCCAAGAATAAACTCATAAATGAGAATAAGAATTTAATGATTTAATGTATACTTTGAAATAAATTCAAAGTTGATGAATTAAATATGAAAGTAGAGGGAGAGGTTTGGATCATGTATATTATGAAGTGTTCTTTGTGAGAAAATGGATTGATTTGGTAAGTTAATAATAACATCATAAATAACTTTAATTAAGATGGAAGTATTAACATTGATGTTGGTTTATGAAAAGTTGTGTATTGAACTTCACTATCATTTATTTTTTACTTTAGTTATTAAGCATCTTGCAAGTCTTCAAGAGATAACCCATAGGAGTGTAAGACTTTTAAAAATAAAATAAATCACACAAGTATTTTTTATTTAAAATAATAAATTCAACTACTCAATATTATTAATTATTTTTTTTGAATTTACCAACCCACAAGAATAGGATGAGATATGATGAAAATCGCTATTACTTAATAAATTTTGATTCAAAATAATTATTTATAGTAATTAATTAAAAACTAAAAATCTAGATGATCACCAAAAACAAATATATGAACTATGACTGTCTCCTGTCTCTAATAATAGATAAATGTTATCTATGCCTTTCTCTAAGACTATGATTACCTCCTCTATGGCTTTTTATTTTTGAGATCAATAATATTTTTTATGGATTGATTTCGTAGAGAATTATATTGTATTTTCTCGAGGATTGTATTGAATTTATTCATAGTTCTTATTATTTTACAAATAAATAAATTTCAAATTTATTTTAAAATATTTTTCCTTTGGTATTTTCTTTTCTTAATCTTGTAAAACTAACTATCTAAGAATGTTGCGTTATCATTGTAGCAGGCAGATGGTTCCGGTAATTTTATAGTAAGTTCGATTATAAAATCTTCTTCTTGAGGGATTGTAAAAGGTTTAGGAACTATAGTATGTTCTAAAGGTTGATTTCTCCAAATAGACATTGTTTTTGTTTGTCCAATAAGATGAAATAATTATTTCGAGTTGGTCTATGGTCATAAATTTGAAAAGCTCTAAATCAAGAGAAAAATTATGGAAATTCATTTGAATGAGTTATTTCCCATTCTTGTTCTTGTTGAGAAATGAGTGATTCTTCATTATGTTTTATATAAACATGGTGGTAAGTTGATAATATTGATCCAACAGTTTGGAATAAGGGTGAAATGGTTTTAAAAAAAATGTCGATCTGAATTTCGATTTTAAAAAAATAGATTAAAATATCTTTTAATTTTTTCAAAAAAATTTCAAGAATTTAAGATATAAGGTTTATGAAAATAGTTTTTAAAATTCCCCAATCTATGAACTGAGGTATAAGATAAAAAATTTCTTTATTTACAATAAACATATTTACATAAGCAAGATATATAACAAAGAAGAAATCGAGGTCTTGATATGCCACATACCCTATTTTTATTCCAATATGTTTTGTTTTAAAATGTTTATACAAAAGTTCTTGGTTTTTAAGAGTTTCAACTAAAGAGTAATTATCATTTCCGATTATATTTTTAACAACAAGTTTTTCATATTGTTTAGAAATAAGAGCTAACTTCCTAATTAAATTAAGCATTTCAGGTTGATTATCGAAATTGGTTTGATTGGTTGATGTTGTGCTAGTTTTCAAATCTTTTATCAATTTTTCTTGGTTTTCTTGAATTTTAAGGTTTTGAAAATTTTGGGTTTCTAGGACAATAAGTTGATTTTGAAGATTTTGTAGGTGTTGGGCTAAGGCTGACACAGTTTTTTCATAGGCTTATTCTAGATTTTGGTTAAAAAAACATTGCGATTTTAAAGGCAAAAAATTATATACAATAACCTTATCTTCTTTAAAAAGGTTTTGGGAATATAAAAACTTAAATCTTAAATTTGGAATTAACACTTTGTTCAAACATATGGTTCTATATTAAAAGGTTCTGGCTTTAGTTTGTTTCCTTTGAACCATGTTCTTGTAAAATAAAATTAGTCATCAACAATTATTTACCTACTTAACCAATCTGTTCATATATTATCTTTTCTCTTAATATGATCAAATTTAGGTTTAAAACCAATAAAAGAGTTTTCAAACTTTATCCATATTTTTTTTAGAATATTATGAAGATTTTTTATTTTCAAAGAATTTTTTAATATTTGCATAGTCAGTTCTTAAGGTAAACTGTTCTTGGTTTAAAAATAATTGAAAATTTTCTAAGACTAAAATTATTACTTCTATTTCTAAGTTTGTAGAACTAAGGTTCTTTTAGTAGTCATTGAAAGTTCCACTATAATATCTACAAAGTTTTTTTTTCTCCATTGTTAGTTATTGCTAAAAGTACACCTCCCTACCTTGTTTGGCTATAACATCAGTTTGGATTATTTTGTATTCACTTTTTAAAGGTAAATGTAAGGTTGAAAGATGTTTTATAAGCTTCTTTATTTTTCGTACAAGTTTAATATCTTCTTGGTTAAAATATTTTTGGCATCTTCTTTTAGCTTTACTATAAAAGGGTCTAGCTAATCTACTAAGGTTTTTTATATAAGGTCTAGTATAGTTTAATAATCTTAAAAAGTTTTGAAGGGTTTTTAAATCTTCTAGTTTGTTCGAAAAATTATTTATTTTTTGCATTACATGGTCTTGCAATTTTATTTGTCCATTTTCTAATTCTAATCCTAAGAATTCTATTTGGGTTTTGAATAATTTTAGTTTCTTTTTACTTACTATTAATCCATGACTAATTAATTCGTCAAAAATAAATTCTAAATGTTTTATATGTTCCTGAAAAGTATGTGAAAAAATTAGAGTATCATCAATATATACAAGAACAAAGGAATATTTACTAAAAATATTATTCATCATTCGTTGAAATATTTGTGGAGTATTTTTTAGTCCAAATGGCATTACATTCCATTCATATAACCCACAAGGACATGAAAACATTGTACATAGTTTGCTATCTTCATCTAATCTAATTTGCCAAAATCTACTTTTAAAAATCTAACTAAGAAAAATATTTACATCCTTGAATAAAATTAATTAAAGAATCTTTATTTGATATTTTATAGTCATCATCGTATGTATTATAATTTAATATTTTATAATTAATAACCATCCTAGCTTTTCTTTTTTTTTTCTTCATTAAGGTTTCTAACTAAAAAGCTTGACAATCTATGAGGACTAAAGCTTGGTCTAATGAGATTGTTTTGCAATAGTTCTTCTATTTGAATTTAAATTCTTTTGTATTTATAAAGTTACATGTTACATCTATTGTTTTTATTTGTTTTTACAGATTCCTACTCCAATATTTTTTAGGATTTTCTCCTATAATTCCCATTTTCTTTTGCTTATGATATTAGGTTTTTTTTTAACTTAGTTGCATTCTCTAGTTGTTCTAAATAATCATTTATTATACTATTCTTTTGTTCTTCTATTTTGTTAATTTGGTGAGAAATAACGTTATGAGATTTATTTCACATGCTTTCTGTATTTGTATAAACAATTGTTGTGGTTTTAGAATGAAAACTAACAAACTTGGTTATTTTGTTTTGTTATGCCTCCATGTAAAGAAAGTACAAGATTTAAGTCTAAAATAAAAGGGTATAAACTTATAATGGAAACAAGATAAGTCCGAGGTAGTATTCAGGTTTTATTATTAATTATGATAAGTATATTTGAAATATACTTAGTTAATATTAGTTTTTCTTGGTTATATTAGACTAATTCTAATGGTTGGATTAATATTTGTTGGTCTTCTTGAGGTACTAAGGTTCCAAATAAAAGATTTTTGTTAGCTCTAGTATCTAACATTACATCTAGTTTTGATTCTAAGGTTTTTAATTTAATTGTTGTTGGAAATATAATATATTTAACTTTATTCGCCGTATTCACTTGTTCTTTTGTCTGTATGGTTGTATTTACAAGATTTATTGGTTCTCTCATCTCCCGAGAGTTTGAATTGTTTTTCTTTTCTGTTGGGATATTCCCTTTTATTATTATTTGTAAATATTTTCACAATGTTTATTTTACTTTCTAAGTGTTGTTTCTAGATTTAAAAGAGTTTTGTTAAGTTGATTTTCTTCATTTTCAATAATCATACAAACTTCATCCTTTTCAGTTTCAATATCATTTAATATATATATATACACTTAAGTTTTCGCTTTCAAAATCTAATTCATTAATAAGTTCTTCTTCACTATCTACTTGATATTTATTTATTAGGTTAATTTTTACTTTTGTTATTTCTACTTCATTCATTTGGTGGTTTTTTAAGTTCAGAACATTTGGGTTTTCTGTGACCTTCTTGACCACAAAGATAATATTTACACTGTCTTTTCCTTTCCTTGGTCCTTTTTTTTGTCCAAAAGTTTTCGGGTTTTTATACCTTGTTTGAAAATGTCAGTTTTTATAAAAGGTTTTTGACTTCCTTCTTAAAAATCTTTTGTAATTCTTGGGTCTTCTAAAATTATATTCTCTACATCACATGTCTAGATTTTCTCCTATATGTAAATTTCTATAAAGTTGTTGATTTATATCTTGTTTATTTATTTGACTTCTTCCCCCTATACTTATACATTCTCTTTCTAACCATTTTTTTACAAATTCTATTCTAGCACCTATAGAATGAGAGTTTTTGTATTCAAAGGTTGAGAATTCATTCCATAATCTAAGTCCAACAGGTTCTTGTATTTTTAATATATTTATTTATTTATTTATTTATTTACATATTAGGTGTTTTGTCTACTCTAGAAAGAATTGCATATTTCTTAAATTTTTGTTCATACTCCTTTATATACGACAGGTTACACAATTTCAATTGTTCTAGCTTATGGAGATATATTGCATGTTCGTTTATATCTTCTTGGGTTGTTCCTAAAAACTATAGTCTTATTAAATTTATAAACACAGTTATGCTAAAATTATTTCTAATTTTCTAAAAATAGCTATTGTTTTCTTGTTCCATGTTTTTAAAAAATTGTAACACATTTCCTCTAAGGGTACTTTTACAAAATTCATAAATTTCTTGTTGATTTTCAAAGAATACTACTATACCAGGTAAATTTAAGGATTGTTCCCAATTTTCTTAAGGTCTTGAGTATTGTTTATATGTAACATTGTTCTATATTCATATATTGGTTGCAAAGAACTAGAGGGTTATGTTTGTGTTTTCCATTGAGGTCTCTTTGGTTTACTATACCTTACTATTTCAATTTTTACATTTACCAATTCCTTTTTATTTTCTTCTTTTATCGTATTTACTAACTCATCTAGAAGTATTTTTTGTTTTTCTTCAACCCTTGGTTGAATAATAAATTGATTTATTGTTTCTATATCTACAAGTTTTTTAATCAAATCAATTTTATAAAGTTGTTCAATTATTTGTTCATCTGTATAGTTTTTACACATTATGTTAGCAAAAATTTCTTGATCACATGTTCTATTAATAATGTTGGGTTGCTAAATTTTTCTAACATTATATTATTTAGTTCTAAATTCCTATATAGATTTTCTTCCATTTCTATGTTTAACAAAATATTTTCTTGCATTGTGGTAGGATTCATAGATTTGATGTCACTATCTGATTCCTATCTCTACATTTACGATTTTATAGTTTCCAAAAATTATACTAGCACTCCCATCTTTATTTTCATATAGACTACTAGAGGTTGAATATTTTATTACTGGTTTATTTATTTAGGGTAATTCTCATTCTCGTCCTAATAAATAGTCTTCTTTTACAGGTTTTGCTTCTACCATATTTAAAGTTCTACTTCTATAGGTTTTTACTACATCATCAAATTCCATCATGCATTTTAAACTTAAAGCATTAGTGATTTTTCCTATAAATCCTATAATTATACTAAGGTTCTTACTTCCTAATTCCATATCATAGTCTTTAGTATTTATAGTTATTTTTACTTTTTCTGTGAATTCCTTAAGATCTATACAAAATTGTGGTATATAACATCGCATAATTTTGGTTCATATTAACTTTTGCATTAGCTAAAAGAGCTTTTCCTATTATGTTATTTCTAGTATTTAAAAGTTTAATATTTACAAGTGCCCCAATTTCTTTACGATGGAGTAACAAAAATGTTTGTTACAAAATTTCTCTTTTTCTTGTAAAAGATATGAACAAAGAATTGATTTTAGGAACACCTTTCTTAAGCCTTCTCTATCCTCTAACGGTTGATGAAGAAGGAATTAAAACAGTTTATAAATATCAAGAAATTTGTTTATATTTTCTAAATACTCCAAAGATAAAAGAATTAAACTCTATTGATAAACAAATAAATTTAATTCAAAAGAAAAAACAACAAATCAAATTTCTAGGAAAAGGAATACATCATAAAAGAATAGAAGAAAATCTTTTAAACAAAGATATTCAAATCAAAGTTAAAAAGATTAAAAATCAAATAATTTATGTTTTATTTATGGAGAGACTAAATCTAGATATACAGTATTTCCTATTGAACTAATAGTATTGGTGTAAAAATCTAGTTATTTTGGAATTTTGAACTAACTATTTTTTGTAAAGTGTTACTTCATTTACTGCCCTTCTCAATTTTTCTTCTACAAATTCTTTTACATTTTCTTTTGGGTTTATAGCTTCAACTATTTCCATATTTTTTTTGATAGTATGTATATGAAATTCATGATTATCATAATGAGTAAATTTTTTTTGAATAAGATTCTCTATAAAAAATATGAACATTTGGACTAAAGTTTGAAAATTTTGACAAATCATGCAATTGAGTTTTCATTTGTATTCATTCTAAGCCTAGTTTTAATTTCGTAATAGAGCCTTAATTAAATAAGGAATCTATATTTATAGCATGTTGACTAGAAATATATGTGTAATCATCTAAATTATATGTAGAACTATCCATTATAACAAGTCTAGAACTATATTTACTTAATTTTCTTATAATATTATTCATTGTTAAAAAAAAATCACAATCTTATCCTCTGTTAAATTCAAATAATATTTTGAATATGGACCACTAGCACATCAACACGAGACTTATACTCCTATATTTCAAACACCGTCATCTAGATTGATCAAACCATTTATAGAAAATTCAATTTAAACTAACTCAAAACTCAATCAATAAGTACATGCAGTTCCAAATCATAATATCACTAAGATTTCAAGCAAAACTTGATTTTAATACCATTTTAAACCGGGATAGGAAACAATTAATAAATCAAAATAAATTCTACAAATAAATATATAAAAGCAAAAAAATAAAATAGAAAATGAAGCAAATATTGAAATTTGAAATAAACTTTGTATTTGAGAATTATACCCTAAATTTTTCTCTTTCCTTTCATAAAAAGCTTCCCATATTAAATTATAAGAGCATTTCAAGCACATTGACAATTATAACATTGTAAATAATGTTCAATGATTTATTTAGAAGTTAGGGGGAATTCTTTATAATTCCAAGCTAGATAGTATTTTTCAATTTTCAATTTACAAAAAAGTACAAAATAAAATTTATTATTGATAGATAAAATAATTTATTTTAAGTAATAAGATAATTTTATTTTATTTCATTTTATTTTTATATTGAGTTAGTTTTGTAGGTATATAATATTTTAAATTTAGAAAATAAATAGAAATAAAAACATTATTGATAATCTACTCATGATAATTTTGTATTATTTTTCTAAAAAAAGTTATTCAACTAAATAAATAAATATTTTGAAATTATTTCATAATTTTTATTGAGTAGATAATAACATGGGCAAATGTGTATTTGTACTTAAATTAGATTCACAATGACAAAAGTTCTTAAGTGGAATGATGAGAGGGAGAGAGATTAGGGCTTGATGTAGGTGGAAAGTATTTGGAATATGAGTGGTAAGGTGCTTGTGTCGTTTGTGGGAAAGTGCTCTAGCGGTAGCAAATAAAATAAAGAGGATGTTTTAAAAGACATTTCATGCTAGAGTACGCCACTATTTAAATATTTCCAAACTTGATTTTAAATGCATAATTTTATATTTTTAGAATAAATGAGTAAATTATTATAGATATTAAATGTCTAAAAGGCAATTACTCTAAAAAAAATAAATAAAAATCTCAAGGCATGTTTGAGAACTATTTTTGAAAATCATTTTCTGTTTTTCAAAATAAAAAATACAAAAAACATATTTAACAATAAAAACTATTTTCAATTTTTTATTTTTAAAATCAGAAAATAAGGTACTTTCAAATAATATATTTTAGTTGTTTTATATTTTTTTCACTTATATTTAGAGGATAATTTTAAAAAATAATTATACAAATATATAGAATGATTAAAAATAAAATATTAGATATAAAATTATTTTTAAAGCATATTTAAAAATATTAAAAATAGGCTAAAAATATTTTTGGTTTTCAAATAGACTTTTATTCTACAAAAATTAGAGAACAGTTTTCAAAAATTATTTTCCAATTATTTTTGAAAACAGTTACCAAACATACCCTTAAAAACATTATTTTTTCTATGTAAATATCTAAAAAAAGTTATAATATGTTATACAAAAATTATTACTATTTTTTAATTTTAAAAATAAAAAATAGAAATTGCATCCTAATTGTTTCGTTTTATTTTATCTTTTAGTAAAACATAACTATTACGAGGTTTTTTCAGAGCATTTTGAAAATATAATTTTTAAAAACATTCTTAAATATATTTATCAACTGTTTATATGAAGAAAAAAATTATTTAAGTACTCAAATATTAAAAATATTTTTTTATTTATCCTTCATGAAAGTATTATATATTTAATGTAAAAGATTTTAAAGCATTTTTTAATATTTTTAATTATTTTTTAAAATATTAAAAAATAAATATTTAAAATCTATTTGGTTACTGTTTTTGAAAATAGTTATAAAAACCAGTTTTTTGAAAATAGCTTTTGAAAACCGTTTTTCGATGTAATTTAGAGAACAAAAGCCTATTTGAAAACTTAAAAAGTTTTTAATCTACTTTTAAAATAATTTTTATATCTAATGTTTTATTTTTAACCGTTTCATATATGCTTTATAATTATTTTTGAAAACAACTCCTAGAAAATTGAATGAACCAACAAAAACAACTAAAAGATGTTATCTAAAAGCATCATATTTTTTAATTTTTAACAACAAAAAACCGAAAATGATTTTTGATTATCAAACATATTTTTAAAATTTTTTTTATTTAATTTGAAGAGTAGAAAACTATTTTGAAAAACAGTTGTTAAATAGTCTTAAAATTTGCTATAAAAAATAATTAATTTTTAGAATAAATTATTGTAAAATTAGTTTTAATAAAAAAATTTGTGAAATGAGGTTGAAAGTTATTTTTGTTTCCAAACACAATTTTAGGGTTGTGAGCTTTAAGGAAATTGAAATAAAAAGTTAAAAACAAAGAAAGCCTTTATAAAGGAGGTTAAAAATGGAAAAGCCGAGAATAGAACAAATGCAAGTGACCTAATCTCGATTATTGGGAGGAGTGGAAGCGCACTTCGTATGAGGTTGGGCTCAGGCTGTTTAAATCTTTACAATTAACAAAAGCCCAAAACCGAAAACCCCAATTCAAATCTTAAAAATTCAAAACCACAGAAATTCCTCACGAGAAAATCACTCCATTTTCTCTCTCTACTTTTTCATCTCCTCTCTCTAAAACCTTCCACAGCCTCTAGGGTTTTCCCCACTTCGATCTCTGCAAATCCATGGCGGAAGAAGCTGTCTCTTCTATTCCAACTCATTCTTCTTCTTCGGCTGCTCCTCTCGGTCACTCCGTGATTCCGATCGTCAACAAGCTCCAGGACATCTTCGCGCAGCTCGGCAGCCAGTCCACGATCGAGCTTCCGCAGGTGGCAGTGGTAGGAAGCCAGAGCAGCGGCAAATCCAGCGTTCTTGAAGCGTTGGTTGGGCGAGATTTCTTGCCCAGGGGGAGCGACATTTGTACTCGGCGGCCGCTGGTTCTGCAGCTCTTGCAGACCAAGCGGAGGCCTGATGGATCCGAGGAGGAGTACGGCGAGTTCCTGCACTTGCCTGGAAAGAAGTTCTTCGATTTCTCGGAGATTCGCCGCGAAATTCAGGTGATTCATTTTTCTATCTGGTGTTTGGTTTGGATTGTCTTGTGTTGGAAATGTAGGGAAAGAGAGGGTCTGCAGTTTTGAATAATAAGGTTTTGTTGTTGGGACGGTGGAAGCAAAAAGACGCGTTTACTGAGTTGAAGTTCAATTTCTCAATGAAATTGAGAAGAAATCCGTTTGCTGGGTAGGAAGGTTTGGGAAAAGGAAATAGAGCACTAAATACAATGATCTTAATGTCTTTTTTATTACTTGGGAATCGATTGGTTAAAAATTTCCGCTCAAGTAAGCTTATCACAACCGTTTCCTTGAGTTTTGCTTTTCAGTGGTTGCGATATTCTCTTAGGTTTGTGGGAAAATGAAGTATAAGAAAAGAATAGATGTTCGACTTTAGCCTCTTTTAATTGTTTGTGACTGAATCTCCTACTAACTGGCTGTAAAGCCACCATTTGGTTTACTTGGCTTGAGTTTTCATTGTTCAGAAACCAAAAAAAAAAAAAAAAAAAAACATAGAATATGAATATGAATATGTTTTGTTTTGTTTTATTATTTCTTTTTCCCTCAAATTTCTTGAAAACTGAGAAGTGGGATGTCTTAGGTTATGTTTTTACAGATGGAGAACAAATTGGGGCAGAATTATGTTTGTGCTATTAGATGAAGATGCTGTAGTTGTGATTGTGAAGTTAATAAACTGTTTGAAAGCTATGTCTTAATAAGACTGGTATGTCAAGTTTATTTATTTTGTTAAGTGGCTTCCCAAGTAATAGAAAGGAAGATTCTCCCAGTCATTTTGAAGCTGTAAAACTGTTATTGTTAAAGGCCAAGGTACTTGTGATCTTTTTCTGTACAGTAGGGACAATGTATAAAGGGTTCTGTGATATTATTTTGAGCATATACTTTTCCCAAACTCTAAGCAAAGCCTTAGATTCTCAAGAAACATGAAGTATTAAAATATGTTTATATGAAGTTGAGAATCCTTTTCTCATTTCATGCGCCTGAGTTGGTTTTGACCATTTATCATTCAGGAATTATGGGTGCTTGTTTGGCATTTGAAACATTTTGGATGACAATGCATTTTTGATGAAATTTTGGGTTTGGTTCTTAGGGATAAGAATGAACTTTCCAGTTTAAGGCATAGCAGAGGACAGTGGTGGTGATCTTGATTTACCCTTTTTTCCCCCAACACAACTTTGTAGTTTTCATCTTTAAGAAAAGCATAACAGAATTTTAGAATAGAAAAATAGAAATAAGACCTTTATAAAGTGTTTAAAGGCAGACATCTTGTGTAAAAACCGAATCCATGTTATCAAACCTCATTTTTTTTTATAGGAACCTAATAGGTCTCAATGCAGGATGGCACTGTTCAATGATTAAAAATCCCTAACCTAAATCCCAAAAAGAAAAATTAGAATTACAGAACACCTTATCATGGCACAATTTCTTCCTCTCTCTTTCTCTCTCTCCCCTTTTCCATTTCTCTCTCTCTAAAATCTTCAAGAGCCTTAAGTTTTCGGTTTTCACTCCGATCTCTGCAAATATATGGCAGATGAAACCGTATCTTCAACTCCTTCTGCTGTTCCTCTCAGTCATTCTGTGATTCCAATAGTGAACAGGCTCCAAAGTGTCTTCGCATGGCTCAGTTGCCGATCCATGATCGAGCTCCCTCAGGTGGCTTTTGTTGGCTGCCAGGGCAGTGGCAAATCAAGCATCATTGAGGCCATGGTTGGCCGAGATTTCTTGCTGAGGGGTAAAGACATTTGTACTCGTCGTCCACTGGTTCTGCAGCTCTTGCAGACAAAGCAAAAGCCGGATGGGTCTGACGAGGAGTATGGTGAGTTCTTACACTTGCCTGGGAAGAAGTTCTTTGATTTCTCGGAGATCCACCGCGAAATTCAGGTGATTTTTTGGTGTGTTGCTCAGTTCTCGTAGTTTTGGTTGGAATTGGAAATTAAGAGGAAGGGACTGAAGTTCTGAATTGTTTGGTTTTTACCATCTGGGACTGGAGAAAATGAAAATCTTTTCACTAAACTGAATTTAAGCGTCAATTTGGCTTTCATTCGTCTTTGTGAGATTGAGGCAAAATCTGTTACTTCTTTTTCCCCCTTCTATACTTTAGGAAGTTTAGGAAAAGGGAAAAATTTAGTCTCAGACCTTTTTAATTGGTTGGGAGCTGATTGGTTTAGAAACTGCGTGGGTAGTTGGAGTTGTGTTTGTCACTGGAATTGCGAAATTCTACTTTGTTTCTGGTAAAACAAACTATACGAAAAGAATTGCAATGATTGGGGGAGAAACAGAAACGTCCCCAACTCCCTTGTAATTTTTTATTTTAAGGGATCCCCTGAACTGGCTGTAATACCACCATTTAGCTTACTTGGTTTGAATTTTTGTTGTTTAGAAAATAAAATAGCACAGAACATGAAGATTTTGCGGTTGTTTATTATTTCTTGTCCTTGATTTTCTTATGGTTAAACAGGAAATAGTATCTTCTAAATCATGGAAGTTAAATGTCCTGAAATATGAGAAGTGGGATGGCTTGGGGTTTTTTGTGCTGATGGAATACAAATTGGTGGAAAATTGTGTTTCTGGTATTAGTAAAGATGCTACATTTGTGGTAGTGAAGTTAATCATCTGTTTGAAAGCTATTTGCATGATAAGAGTTAATAAGGCTGGTTTGTCAACCAATTTGTTTTCCCCAAAATGGTGTCCCAAATGATAGGGAAGAAAGTTCTATAATGTGCATGGTAAATCGTATTTCATAATTTATTTGTTGACCTGAAAATTCATTCCAATGCTGTGATAGTTGGCTTTTGTATTTTGACCAAGGTATCCGTGTTGAGACGACATGGTGCAGGTATAAGGTCCATGTTAAATATGGTTCTCTTTCTTTGAACATGATATTGGCTGTTTGAGAAGATTGATGTTTGGTTATTAGAGAACATGGTTTTCATCAATCTATGCATCCAGAAAAGTGAAGAGAGAAAATCTTTACTTGAAACAGCATAGAGGGAGACAAGAAATAAGTGTGTTTTGAAAAAAGGTGAAAAAGACAGGAATTTCACTTTATATAGGGAACTTGTAGTGTGGTGGAGAAAGAGAAACTGTGCAGTTTGGATTGGGAACTAGGGTGAAAAAGTGGCATTGGAAGTGAATTTAGATTGCATGGAAAACTAGGGTAAGGAGAAGCAGGATGAGTAAACTTGCAAATATATTAGGCATTGTATAGAAGAGGCATCAATGTTTATGGTGGATTTTGTTGATTAGTTAGACACTGAGTGGAGGAGGGAGTGTTTTGTTTTTCTCTCCCTATTTTTATTCTTCCTTTGTGCTGGTTGTAAGGAAATATAAGTTTACAAAAAATGGAGCAAATAAAGAGTACTGTTATACAGGAGCATGTCTTTTTGCTGCTGTAGCTAGTAAACATCTTTGTGTTGTCTCCCCCACTCCTTTTCTTGCTGGTCATAGTGTGAGATTTATCACCTCACAATTCACTATTATGCTTCCAATTTTTTATTTATGAGATGTGTGCTAGTGTCTTTAATATGATTAATTTGTTTTGCGCTATTTCATGCTATACTAAAGCTTGTCATATCTTATTTCTCTGCAATAATTCCTCATAATCAACCTAGGGTGTGAAGTTCTTAAAAAACACTTGGATATGGAGTTTTTCAGTTTTTGTCATAGAGGAGAAGACATTGTTGGTGGTTCATCAATCAAGCAACATTCAAAGTACAAAAAGTGATTATAAACATATAAAAACAAAAATAATACAGTTTTATGATTCATTAGTGCAGCTATAATAAATTTAAGTAAATGATTATTTTTAGATGACTGTTCCACGGAGAGGGTGGTTGCTTTTTGTTTTCGTCTATCAAAAGAAAAGTTACCTTTTGTTTTCTCTCCTCCCTTTTGCTTTCCTGTTGGTGGCTTTTGTATGCATCATGTGCATCTTGTGTGCATGGGTGCAACCCGTTTCAGGTGTATATAATATATTTTCTTGTTTTGCCTATCAAAAGGAAAAAAAAGATGATTATTTTTAAATGCATTTAGAAGTAAATGCCATCTTTAAAGTATTTAATTAATTCTTCTTTTCATTGTTCTATGTCACAGTGAGTTTGTGGTTGTTTGGGGTTCTACTAGTTTATTATGCTCAATAAGTAGGTGATTATTTATATCATCTCAAGCTTTGCATGTATGCCAAAGTAATACTTAAAACTTTGAAGATAGTTTCCCCCCCCCCCTCAAAATTCTTTCCAATCATCTTCAGGCTGAGACAGATAGGGAAGCTGGAGAAAACAAAGGTGTTTCAGATAAGCAGATTCGTTTAAAGATATTCTCGCCAAATGTTCTTGATATCACACTAGTGGATCTACCAGGCATAACCAAGGTTCCAGTTGGTGATCAGCCATCTGATATCGAAGCAAGAATTAGAACAATGATAATGTCCTATATCAAACTCCCAAGCTGTCTGATATTAGCTGTTACACCGGCGAATTCAGATTTAGCCAACTCAGATGCTCTTCAGATAGCGGGAAATGCTGATCCTGATGGTAAGTTCTGCTGCTGATGCCTCCATGGGGTTGATGTCTGTATATTTGGTTGAAAAATTAAAATGGGTCATGATCTGATTTTACATCTTTCATGTGATATTTTTCTGTGGACAGGTTATCGGACCATTGGTGTAATTACAAAGGTGCTATATATCAACTTGATTTTTTTGTCTTATGAATGCCTGTGCAACATTTGCAAGCTTTTATCATTTTCTAATGAGGTTTGGCAAATACCCCACTTGTAATTTCAGTTGGACATTATGGACAGAGGTACCGATGCCCGCAATTTATTGCTTGGAAAAGTGATTCCCCTTCGACTTGGTTACATAGGTGTTGTGAATCGTAGTCAAGAGGTAATCTTGGAATTTTGTGGTAGTGAAAGATAATTTTCTATTTATACACCTTTTGATATGATTGGTTTGGGGCAGCCAAAGGGTAAGGTTGAGTTCCTTGTCTTATCTTTTAAATCATTTTTCTTTCATGAACATGTTAGATTTTTTGCCCTTTAAATCTTTTTTATTTCGCCATTTTGTTTTTATTCTTCCATCTATTAAACCTCATGAAAGTTCATCTACTATTTATTCTGACATTGATGATCTTTTCCTAATCTTTCTTTTCAGCAAATAAATAAGAAATATCTTAGGCAATGGACTGTTGAAAACACCACGAAGTGCAAGATTTCTCTTTCCCTCTTTTCAATCTTTATGTTTCATCAACCTTTTTCTGCTAGACTAGGATTCCCTTTACATGATTTATCTTTTCTTGGTGGTTTATTTTACCATTTTATATATTGTTTCTTATTTTGTTATGCAGTACCTTCCGTTTTCTTTCACATTTTTTTCGTCACTAAAGTTGTTTTGGTTGGTTTTATAATATTCTTGAATCTCAGACATTGTCTCAGCAATATTTTCTTTTTAGGATTTACTCGCATGCCACTTTTTTTTTTTTTGATAAGTAAATAGGAAAATATATTAAATAGCACTAGCAAAAGGCACAGCCAAGTACACACGGAGTATACAAAAAAGACCTAAAGGCTAGCAAGAGAAAAAAGGGCAAAGCTGATACAAACCATATGTACAACAACCCAACCTGCTAGAGAACTGGACCACTATATGTTAACTAAATAGCTATCAGCCTTTTTGCCCCCAGTAGCTGAAAAATTGATCTACATAATTTGCATCCCCCTCAAGAAATTCCATTGTGGGGGTCCTGGGTTTGCGCCCTGGGCTTATCTCCTTGGAGAAGTATTTTATCCATGTTGTTCCCACTCTTGCAAAACAGCGTTAGTGGTTTCTGCATATTAAAAAAGCTACACGTCATTCGCATTCGTTTCAAGTTTTAAAAATTCATTCAATCTCTTGTTTAGGATTACTGCTTAGGCAAAGTGCAAGATGGAAATGAAGGCAAATCACCTCCACAATGCCTTAAGAATGTAAATATTTGGCCAACAAACATTGATTGTCAAGCTCTGTGTATTTGTCTGGCTAATGAAAAAGGAATTGATCATCTCCATGCTGTTGGTATGAATTTTTGTTATTCCTGAGGTTGCCAATGGCAATTAAGTGCCACGTAATAATGCTAGTTTGTAGATTTTTGCATAAACCAGTGTCTTTGAGGTATATATTTATTTTAGATCCCACATGTCAAGAATTTCTTGATGATCATGAGCAAGTATGTTGTAAGTTGGCTAAGATTCTGATCTTTCTGTTTGATGCTATTCTTGTAACAGGATATTATAACGAACCGAAGTGTTAAAGATGCGCTTGTGGCTGAAGAAAAGTTCTTTCGCAGTCGTCCAGTACAATCATACTGTCCCTTAACTGATTTTCCACCTGGATTTCATTTGCAAATTGTTTATCTATTTATTATGCTATTGCAGGTATATAATGGCCTTGCTGATCGATGTGGTATCACTCAGTTGGCAAAAAAGTTGAACCAGGTAGAATATTTGTGGCACTCTTGCATGAGTGTCTCATGGAACAGAGTTTATTCTTTTAGATGATTCATATCTGAAATATGATTCTATCTTGTTTTTTTCAACATGTTTCTCCATTGTGCATATGGTTTGTGTGGTCTCTTATGCTTGCAGAGCCATTCCCCCTTTCTTCCTTCCTCTCATATGTTTCATTTAGCATGTGAGGACTGGCTTCTTTTCTAGTCCTC
This sequence comes from Vitis riparia, assembly GCF_004353265.1. NCBI lineage: Eukaryota > Viridiplantae > Streptophyta > Magnoliopsida > Vitales > Vitaceae > Vitis > Vitis riparia. Next base: position 12,233,238 of record NC_048433.1, on the reverse strand, counting down.
TTAAGTTTATTGGAAATCTGCACTTTTGTGAATTTTAGACCGATGCTATTAATAAATTCCACAATTACTTTTCATTTACTACGACTTATTTTAATTTTTATACAGATTTTAGTACAACATATCAAGACAGTGCTTCCTGGGTTGAAGTTGCGTATGAACTCTGCGCTGGTTTCTGTTGCAAAGGAGCATGCAAGCATCGGAGAAATCCCAGAATCAAAGGCATGTTTTATTTTTATTTTTTAGATTGCCCCTATTTTACTGGAGATCTTTACTGAATGGACTGGGATTATATTTCCTGTTGTGAGGTCAGTTCTGTCTTATGCATTCTGGGAGGGGAGTTGATAAAGGATTGTGCTGCCATACTTCAGGCAGAACAGTGGGTTGATAAAGTTCTAGTTTTTTAAACTTCTTTTGTTCTGGTCTTCAGTGATATTGAATGGATCATATGCAGCCCTGAAAGCAAATTGATTTTCAGATGATAAATAATTTGTATTTTGTCTTTCACCAAGTCTAGAACTTCCAATTATGCTTAAATCGACTGCATTTTCTATTATTTCTCAAAGTTGATCTTTTACTGGTCAGGCTGATTTTCTTTTATTAATTTGGTGCATAACTCTCTTATTTAATGTCTTGGCACCAATAGGCTGGTCAGGGAGCTCTACTCTTGAACATTCTTTCTAAATATGCTGAAGGTAAACATGGTTCTGCCTTCCATATTTATATTCTATGGACTTGTCCTATATTTAAATTTAATGTTATTGGATCATGTCATCTTTCTTATGGTATACCTACTGGTGTCCATACTTGAGCTTATTTTATATAACTAATAATGCATTGTTTAAAACAGCATTCTCTTCAAGGGTGGAGGGAAAAAATGAAGAAATGTCGACTGCTGAGTTGTCTGGCGGAGCACGCATTCACTATATTTTCCAATCCATCTTTGTGAAGAGTCTGGAGGTGTGTATTCTTGATTTTGGTGTGGGTTTTCTGTTAGAATGATTGTGTTAATGGGATGCCCAATGCAGCACTCTGTTGGGGGCACTTGATTCAAGTATCCTTTTGTTTGATTCTTTCCATGATTGACTAAAATGTGAGTGTATGGTTCTGTTTTCAAGTATTTTCTCCAATGTGCCACCTTTGTTCTGGAATTTTCATTGATGAAGGCTTGATTTTATCCAGTAGACAGGAAAGAGGATCAGGAAATATGAAATCTTACAGCAAGAATTTTAAATCTAAATTTTTAAGATTCAATATTTACTCTTTTTTTCCCCCTCTTTATCTTCTCAGCAATTAAGCTGAACATAATGGTGAAGATATAGGAAAATGTCTTCATGCTTTGTGGGGGTTTCACGTGCAGTAATATTTGTCTTTCGTTGGGCAGGTTAAGTTGAAGTGAGGGTTTAGTAGCAGTTTTGCCACTTTTATCCTGTGTGATTCCATGGTTGAGCTAGCTAGCTAGCTTCCATGGAGAACCTTACAATTTTTTATTGGTAAATCTGATGTTTGCTAATTTCATAGCTGCTATGAGCTCATCAAGTCTGAGGAGATTTGAATATCTGTGCAGGAGGTGGATCCATGTGAGGATTTGACTGATGATGACATTCGAACTGCAATTCAGAATGCAACCGGCCCTAGATCTGCATTATTTGTGCCAGAAGTATGTCTTATAGTGCTCTTGTTTTTTCTTCCTAAGTTCTCTGGGTAAATTTTGAATTTATTTCTAAACTTCAAATTGTTTTGCCATTATTTAGCATGCGATTTTCCTTTTTTGTAAGCTCTATCTTAACATATAGTTAGTGCTAACCCCAAAATATCTTCAGGTGCCGTTTGAAGTTCTTGTGAGGAGGCAAATAGCTCGTTTGTTAGATCCAAGCCTTCAGTGTGCTAGATTCATATATGATGAGTTAGTAAAGGTAGAAAATTCTTACTTGGCATTTTATGCTCTTGGGGGACTATTATATGCACATCTAAAACACTGATCAAGTGATTCCACTCCAGATAAGCCATCGCTGTCTGGTGAGTGAATTGCAGCGGTTTCCTATTCTGAGAAAGCGCATGGACGAAGTTATGGGAAACTTTTTGCGAGAAGGCCTTGAACCGTCAGAGACAATGATTGGGCACATTATTGAAATGGAGGTATGATGAAATCAAAATATTTAATCATTCTGAACTGTTGACATTTGCAGTATTCTAGTTGAAAATAAAAACTATTTCAAGTAATTGTATAAACTCACCTATCAAACCAAAAAAAGAAAAAAAAGTTAGCAATTGTATGCACTTCATCAAAGTTAAGTGTTTTCTTGACAATGGTCTCAGTCTAAGCAATTCTATTCTGTAGATGGACTACATAAATACTTCACACCCAAATTTTATTGGTGGAAGTAAAGCTGTGGAGATGGCATTGCAACAGATTAAGTCCTCTAGGCTGCCTGTACCTGTAGCCAGGCAGAAGGTAAATGCATGCAGTGCTGCTGGCCATTTTAATTTTAAGTGTTGTATGTTCTAGGTCTAGTTTGCAAATAGTTAGATCACCCATTTTTTTCAGCTTTTATTCTTTATTGTTGTCAATTAGGATGGTTTAGAGCCTGACAAGGCACCAACATCTGAAAGAAGTTTGAAAGCTCGAGCTATTCTTGCCAGACCAGTAAATGGAATTGTTGCTGATCAGGTATGGATATTTGTGTTTGCAAGACTGTGAAATGTGTTATTGCCAGCATTATACCTTTAGTTTTAGGTTTTCTGTTACCATTTCAGACTTACGGATGCAGTTAAAATTTTATATTTGATAAGTTTTCAGTTGGTTCAATTGCTCTTGTGTTGATGTTTCCAGGGAGTTCGGCCTGTGGCAGATGTTGAAAAATTCACATCATCTGGTAATCTGTTAACTCTCTGAAGAATGTATTTTCTGCTATATAGTGGTATTTGTTTTTCAATTCTTAGTAGTCTCAATAACCTGATTTGAAAGGCAGTTTAACACCACTGTTGTTGGAATAAATTAGCTCACCCATTTTTTATTTTTTTATTCACAAATTCTCATCATCTTTCTTGTAAGACATGACATGCTGCATAATGATTGTAAAGTGCTCTAATTTTGTAATTCTTGATGTTTATCAGGAAGCACTACTGGTTCAAGTTGGGGGATTTCATCAATTTTCGGCGGTAGTGATAACCGTGTATCGGCCAAAGAGATCCCAACCAACAAGACATATAGTGAACCTGTCCAGAGCATAGAACATTCAATTTCTATGATCCATTTGAAGGAGGTATATTCCTGATGTCACTTTAACAGCCTCAACTATAGCTATTATGCATCTAGCTCACTTTTTTATTCATCCTAATGAACATGCACTTGATTTGTTTTCTTTCCCATTAAAAGCCGCCAACCATCTTGAAGCCTTCTGAAAGCCATTCAGAACAGGAGGCAATTGAAATTTCAGTCACTAAACTGCTGCTACGATCATATTATGACATTGTCAGGAAGAATATTGAGGATGCTGTACCTAAAGCCATCATGCACTTCCTGGTAATTGTTTTAATCCTATCTGCTCACCATTTTCTGTTCGTTTCTTTTTTTGTTCTGTTATAACTAAAAAAATGTTAACGTTCATGAGATCCTGCTGTAGGTATGGTACTTTAATTAGGACTTCATGTGGGGTGAAAATAGACCTTCATATGTGCTGTTATACTGGATATGAAGCTGACTAACAAGTTGAGGGTCATGATGGAGAATCAAACCAAATAAGACTTCAATAAAATTATAATGGTTTTGAAGGATGTGAATCTTTGTGGTAGGGGTAGTACTAGGTGTGGTTTTTATGATACATGCTGATATTGTCCCAGGTACCGACCAAAAATCCATCCATCTCAACATGGAAAACTTGCCCCTCCGCATCCTGTTTATTCCTACCACTGTCTCTATCATACTATGAAATGATTGAATATATGTTGTCTTGAACAATTATCCATTTTCAATTTAAAAGCTTATGAATTGACTAACTGTAAATAATGGGACAAATTTATTTAGGTATTATGGCCTGACAGGCCCGGGTTAATGGAATCTAGTCTGAGCCTCATAAGTAGGTTGAAAATGATTTAATTTCAATATACATTTGTTCAGACATTGGAAGCTTGTGAGATTGTTAATATGCGGCATTACTTTGGCACACTTTTAGGACTACAAATTTCAGCATTGGTATTCTGAAATGCCTTGCTGCTTATTCTGTCATCCTTATTTCATTTTGATTGTGTTTCCTCAACTTCTGATAGCTCTTTTTCTTTCATCGACTAATTTCCAGGTAAACCATACAAAAAGAGAACTTCACAATGTCTTCATTAGAAAGCTTTACAGGTAACAAAGAGCGCATTAACAACTACCTGGACTTGCTTTTCATGGTTTTATATCTAAAATGTGGACTAGAGTAATTTGCCTGTGCTTTGAATTGTTACTTAAGCTCAACATTGCTGGTCTCACCCGATACTCTTGTCTGAGTTGATTGTGCTTCTCTTTTTGGTCTTATGATAATAAACAGAGAGAACCTGTTCGAAGAGATGTTGCAGGAACCTGACGAGGTGGCAATGAAGAGAAAGCGCACTAGTGAAACACTCCGAGTTCTTCAACAAGCTTTGCGGGTAGGTTTTTGATTTCTTGCATCCAATGGAAGGTATCAGGAATGGGAATTTAGAGCATCATCTCATTTCCTTCTTTTGTGGACCTTTTTATTTTGTTCTCTCTCTAATGGTGCCGGTTTGTTGTTCGTTTTGTGAATGGGGGAGGGAGGGGTTTTTTGAATTTTAAGTGCCACAACTTTTGGCAAGTCAAAGGGGCCTTGTTGATGGTGGAATGTGACAGACGGTTCCATCTCTCTAAAAGGAGACTTTTTAACACCCGTAATTGACTGATTGTACTTTACAGATTTCTTTGTTATCAAACACGAATTTGCTTCAACTTTTCTTAGTTTTGGGTAAAGTTCCATGAGAACCTTAAAAGACAGCTGAAAAAATTTCCTTCCCTTGTCACTGACATTTTTTTTCTTCAATGTAGACCTTGGATGAATTGCCACAGGAAGCTGAAACAGTAGAAAAAGGTTACAGTTTAGGTTCTTCTGATCCAACAGGGTTGCCAAAGATCCATGGGCTTCCAACATCATCATCATACACCACAAGCGGTGGTTCAACCCAGTCCTACACAGCTTCTCCCAAGAACCCAAAGTCCCGTAAATCATCTCACTCGGGTGAGCTACAATCGCCTTTCTATGGTAATGCAGATAGCAATGGAGGTGGACGCAGTTACATGCCTGGTCTCTATCCTACACTTGATGCATAAAAGCCGCTGGAAGATGGTCCGAGGGCCTTGTGGTAGATCAATAGTAGTAATCAAGTCATTATATTCATTCGATTACTCTCTGTCCAACTTTGTCACAAGATGTGGGTATATCCACATGGAGCTGGCTCGATGGGGAGTGGATATTTTCTTCTAACAGAATATGCTACGCCAGATGTAAACCATTCCTTTAGCCTCCATATATTTCCTTTTGGTTCCTTCCTCAAATATAGTTGGCTATAAAATGTATTGTTTTGCACGGCTCCTAGAGAATAATACAGGAGCTTGCGATGGTTGCACAAATAATTGCTATTATTATTATTACTATTATTCTTTGCCCGCTTTTTTGTTGTTTCACGGGTTTTGCAAAACTTGGATGATTGTTGGATATTTCTTTGGCACGGTAAGCTGGTGGGAAGGCCAGTGTATAGCAGGGATTTCTTTCTTTGAGGTGTGTAATTGAATATCACCATCAGTGATGATAAAATGATTCATGTTTGGCTCAATGAATGTGTGTTTACCCAGAGATATCATTTCTTCTTCATGGGTCTTGTGAGCATGGGAATTTGTGGTTTCTGGGGAAAGCCAAAAGTTTTAAATCAATGTTATCTTATTATGGTCTTCTCATGATGAAGTCGTGAGAGTAGAAATTGCTAAATGATACAGCATATATGACTTTGGTATAACGATACTACACGATGCAAAGATTAAGTACATGTAGAATTCAGGTGGACGTGTGTTAACAGGATTTTCAATATGAGATTGTATGATAACGTTTGGAAAGTAGGCAGTCAGAACCATTACCCAAAAAGCATACGGTTTGGTGGTGCTCTGCTACCACCTTTCAAAACCTTTGGAAAATCCCAATTTGACCCCAAATAATTGTTGGGGACCTTCACGAAACATGATTGAATCAACCCTCGTCTAAAGGTAAGATTTTATGGGGCATGGGATAGGGGATTTGTGAAGGGAAACATTTAGGCCTGAACAATTTGTGGCCATTTTGATTTGAATTTGAACATTTGGCTCTAAACACTTGTTGATCTCCTAATTTGAACAATTGGGACCTCATCAACCATGATTGAAATTAACCCTAAATTAAAAGGTTGATGATTATATTTTCATCGGTATTGTAGTGACAATTAAAGTAAAGTTAGCAGGTTTATTTAGCCCTTTAATGGGATTAATTAGGATATTTAAATCAGAAATCAAGTCAACAAATAAAGAGGTGAATTTCTAGATTCCTTCTTGTACTGAAGCTCAGGTATATGAGATTTTGTAAAATGAACCTTTTTCTTTTACTATTTCTATTTCTATTTCTATTTCTATTTCTAAATAATTATGTATAATATTTTTTAAATGATAGGGCATATTAAATGAAATTCTAAAATATGAGTTGTTTAACTCCTCTTCTTTTCCCTACACCAGCGTTAATTTGAAGTTTATACACTTGGAATTTTTGGTCCTAATCAATAAGGACAAATTGTTGACAATAACAATCTGTTCCGCGACCGATACATATCATTATATCATATTTGATTCCAACCACCACATTGAGAAATATTTGAAACCAGCTGCTTCTATAAATCTCATAAAATTGGGCATTTTTATCTATATTGTTATTATGTTTGAAGTATTCTTTGAGTCTTGAGAGCATCATGTTAGGAGAGGAATTACTGGGGTATAATAATGCTGCTCTTAAGCCTCGAGGATGGGTCATTTAAATGATGGTGGTCAAATGTTGTAAAAGACTTACCCTAATGTCCCACATCGCTCAGGAAGTGAATGAGAAAGGAGCTTTCATAACACACCATTGAGGCCTTTTTGTGAAAGCACAAGACTAATAAAGGAGAAAAATCGAAACTGGCTAGTGGATTGTGTGCGCCTCTATGAACTCAACAATATTGAGTGAAGAGTGAAACTATAACAAGACATCAATTGGTTTTATCTAAATATTGTTTTAATTGATAACTAATATTTTATTTTTATTTTTTAAATTCAAATTAATTAATTCTAACTCAATTACTACCCATTAAATTCAATTTAGTTCTTTTAACTATGATGAATTAACCTTTTTTTTCTTTATCCAAATTAATTAAAATTTTAATTTAATTATATGGATCTGTGAACTATCCTTTTTATTTTTTATTTTTTTTCATTGTTCCTTCTTAAGCTTAAATGGCCTTTACTTGCCCTTAATCTTGTTTCCTTTAGATCTTTGTATGGTTTGTATGACTTTTTTCTTGATGTTCTCCATTTAGTTTAAATGACCTTCATGTGCTCTTTTCCTTTTATGGTTTATTTGACTCTTTTCTTGATTTTCTCGATTTACATTTAAAATTTAACTCGATTTTTCAACATTAGCACACTAACCATAATCTGTTACAATCAAAACACATTTGGAAGAACCCTTGCGTTAACAAAATTTAATAATTTTTTAAAATAATTTGAAAGTAAAAAACCATTATTATATGAAATTCTCAAATAAAACACTACATGTAATGAAAAATTTAAACAATAAAAGAAGTTTACTTGTTTTTAATTTATTTTAAAAAATATTATTAATAATTATTTTTATGTATTTTTATTTATTCTTAAAAAATATGATTATATTTTTAATAAAATGTTAATATCTACATTTTATAATATTTATTAAAATAACATCTTTATTTTAAAAATAAGACATCTATAATTCATTTTTAATTGTAATTTTTTATTTTAATAATTATTATAAAGTGAATTTATAGACTTTTAATAAAATTAAAATAGAATTTTTTTTTTTAGAAACTAACTCAAATTTTATTTATTTAAACAACTCTACCAATTGCTTTTAAAAACTACTTAAATGCTCTTGTTCCTAAAGATAATAGAAAATCATCTTCATTCTTTAATTTGCAAACAAAATGTGAAAAAAAAATATAACCTTCAATTTTTATTTTCAGATATGCCCTCCATTTTATTAAAAATTTGCTGCATTTTTTTTTTCACTCTATTTATAAATTAAAGTACATTTTGACAATTAAAATCCATTAATAAATTAGACAAAATGATTTTTATATATGGAAAAAGGAGGAATTTGTTTATTATTATTTTTTTGTAACATGCATGCTTTAATAAGTAAAATGGTTTCATTGGTGAATTAAAATAATTTATATAAAAAATTAGGATTAATTTCATTGACACCTAAGATTTGATGTAAATAAACTACACCACCATTGGTTTCAAATTTCATCAATTAACACCCTTATGAATTTATTTTGTTTATCAAATTTATTTTTTAGAGAGATTTTAAATAAATATATTTTAAATAGAAGTATTTAACAACTTTCTAAAAACTAAATTTTATTATTTAAAAAATAAAATTTATATATGAAATACATTTATAGAATTGCTAACAGTGTATTTACATGAAACCTTCGTGAGGTCTCAATGAAATTAATCCAAAAACTTAAAAACATATTTTTTATTTTTAACTTGCCAATTACTATCCATTAAATTCAATTTAGTTCTTTTAACTATGATGAATTAACCTTTTCCTTTTCTCTACCCGAAATTAATTAAAGTTTAATTTAATTATATGTATTATTGATTTTTTATTTATTTATTTTCCATTGTTCTTATAATGTTATCATTAGGTTTATATTGCCTACCTTTTTTTAACATTTAATATAGGATTTAAAAAATAAATAAAATTGGGATAATTTTTCTAATAAAGGATAATAAACATCAATTCATGCTAATATTGATTTTTTAATGCATGATTGTGTTAGTTTAATATTTACTTTAAGTTTTTACATTATTTTACAAACTATTTCTATATATATATTTTTAATTATTATGTTTTTTGGAACTAGTGATTTAAAGATACCTCATCAACTTCTATGAAATATATAGAAATATATACAAGTTATATCAATTTACAAAGCTATTTTTTATCCAACTTGATACCAACTCATAATACCTAAAACTTTTGACTTCAAAATCTTCATGGGCAAATGTATATCCATCCACAAGTCAATAATTTTAATTACCTTTAAATGTTGTTTATTAGTTTATAAATATTAAATAAGTCCCTAATAATAAATTCCTAGAGGATCAAGAGTAAAGATATAAAACATATTTTTCTTTCCACTTTTTATTTAATAACCTAACTATTAAAATTAATTTTCAAATATGAAAATCTATACCTATAAAATTATCATAATAAATTTTAAATTATATCAATTTGTTTAAAATTATATCAATTTTATTACATTATTTTAAATTTTAAATTAATATTCAAATATGAAAATCTCTCACATCTAATTTAAATTATTTTATTATGTATGGTAAAAAGTAATTTACAAAAGTTTCATGCCTTTGAAATAATAAAACCAAATCTTCGTCATCGCTAATTATCTTTTAAAGCATTATTTGCTTCGTCAACTTTGCCTATATCACATACTGAATTATGCAAAACAATGTATATATATATATATATATAGAATTAATAAAACAATCTTTTAATTTTTTTTATTAAAAAAAGGTCAACACTAATATAAAAATATAATACAAATCATTACTAATTATTATGAATTAGCAATTAAAATTAATTTTCAAAAATTAAATGATATGAAATCTAGAGTTGTCATAACAAAATTCGATTTAAACGATTTAGTTGAAATAGTGATTAAATAAAAATATATATGATTATAAAAAACAAATACATAGGTTAATTTTAGTTTTTATAAAATAAATTTATAATTTAGAAGTGATACATTTGAAAATGACCATATGTATGTAATATTGAAAAAATAATTAAATTATGATAACAACATTATCAAGTAAAATTTGGTCAAATTTTTTTGATCATTAGGTTTTGTTAGCTATGGAGACATTTGCATATAGTCGACCAATTGAACCCATAACATATATAGTAATGTACATCACTCACATGCATTACCCATGTGCATAGCATGTGACACCTTTGTTCATGTGCATTGCCCATGTACATATTGCGTATGTGGACCCGCATTTTTCATCATGTCCTTATTCGAAACGATAAAACTCGTTTTTTATTTCTGAAAAATTGATTTTTTTTTTCCCTTTAAGTTGGAGTCACCACTTATTTTAGTTAATTTTTAATAAGAAAACAAAATAAGAAAAAAAAAAAATCTTACGTGACTCATTTTTTTGGAAGGTACAATTACCTATTGGGAAGGTACAGTGAAAAAATGCAATACCTTTTTAAGTCTGTATATCAACGTTCTTTACTAAACAAATTGAGGGAATTATGAAAATTAATTAATTAATTATAAATATCAAAATTAATGATACAAATCAAAATACAAGAAAATAATGATAAAAGCAAGTTATAAGAATGTACAAAGTAAATGATAAAAAAATTATACAAATTGATTTATTAAGCTAAAAAATATTTCAAAAATTACTTTTTTAAGAAATTCCAAATGAGTTTATTAAAACTAATTTCAAATTAATGATTTCAATTTATTTATTTACGAAAATATTTCAATTTATGTTCAATAAATGACTTGATTTAATTTTATTTGTGATCAATTTTCAAAAAATGTTATTTACACTTCTTGTTGCTAAAAGTGACCTTGATTTTATTTGTAGGAAAATGATTCTTATTTACCTTTTGTAGACATAAAAAAAATTAGTGGATTAAATTACCACTAATTTGGTCTTCAAAATGAATAAATAAAAAATAATAATAATAATAGATATCATCTAATGGATAAGTTTATCTAATCTCCAACTATAAAAATGATAATAATAATAATAAGAAAATTATTATTATTATTATTATCATTTTGTTGGTAAAACCTCTTGGAAGAAGAAAAGTTGTTAAAATCAATGAACTAAATCCCTTGAATTAGTAGAGATTGCAAGTTTGATGAAATATGGGATTCGTATGTCAAAGAAGATGACTATGAATTTCTTCCTTTTTTTTAAGAAGAAGAAAAATGAATAAAGAGTTGTAAGAGATCATTACTCCTCTTCTATCACCACCATCTACTTATGAAGACTCATCTCCATCATCTTTATTGAAAAGTACAAATAAAAGTACATAATATTACAAAAGCCTATAAAAATGTTTTGAGGTAATATATATATATATATATTAATCTATTTTCTTATTATGACCAATCAATAAGGTTTGAAGAAGGAATGAAAAACAAAGAGATGGAGAGATGCTATCAACAAATGATATATGGGAGTTAAAACCATTACAAAGCAATATTAGTGGCTAAAGGTTACAAATAAGGACAAAATATTAATATGATAATTGATTAAAAAATTACAAATCATGCATCAGACAACTCTAACAAATTAGTGGAGAAATGTCATCCAATGGACTTTATTTTATTTTATTTTATTTTTTTTAATACTTTTTCATCATTTTTCACGATTTTTTTTCCCCTATTTCTTGATATTTTGGAAATTCTTCAAATAATTCACTACCGCGCATGAAATTAGCTCATTGTGTGTCATGTTCTCACCGTTTGTGCTCCATATTTGGCATGAATTCCTTAGTGCCATGTTTGGTAAGAATTCAAAGGGCAAGAATGGCAAGCATCTAGCTAAAACCTTATTACATTTTTTGTAATTATGTGTATAATTATATCCATACAATTTTCAAATTTCATTGAACTCATTATCAATTATTAAAAATATAAAATACATGATATTAAAAATAATTAAATATAAAATAAATATAAATTTATGATATAACTACAAATATTTTTTTAATAAAACATTATTACACTTATACCATCATGTTTTATATAGTTTACTATTTTAATATAAAATATATTGGCAAGTTCCATATATTATTGCCATATATATATATATATATATACACACACACACACACATTTATCCTTCTCTATTCTAGGAAAATTCCTTCTATACATAGTAATTCAAATCAATTTCAAATTTCCTACTAACTAATTTATAGTTGTACATGAAGTGTTTTAAAAGGAGAAAAGTCCTAACTAATTTATAATTGTACAAGAGAAGTCCTAAAAGGAGAAAAAGTCCTAACTAATTTACAATTGTATAAAAAGAGTCCTAAAAAGAGAAAAATCCTAAATTATAAGACCCAAACTTGCAACACTTTCCCTCAAGTTGGTGAATAGAGAGTCTTTATTCCCAACTTGCCTATAATTCCTTAAAATGTGGTATTAGCCAATCTTTAGTTACAACATATACAAGTTAGCCATGTGTCTCAATACCTGGAATTCAAATAAGACCACTATCAAGCTTATCCTTTATGAAATGTCAATCTACTTCCACATGCTTTATTTGATCATACTATACCAGATTATGAGTAATGTTGAATGCAAACTTGTTATCATAGTAAAGTCTCATAGGGTGTCTCTACTTGATTTTAAGATCATCTAAAATAATCTTAAGCCATAATAGTTCACAAATTCCATGAGCCATTACTTGAAACTCTGCCTCAACACTAGATCTTGTGACCTCTAGTTGTTTTTTACTCTGCCAAGTATCAAGATATCCCCTAAGAAAAGTATAGTCCCCTAAGGTTGATCTTCTATTTAAAATTAATACAACATAATCTGGATCCATGTAGGCTTTTAGGCACAACTTCATAGCTTGTTTGAATAACAACCTTTATCGAATGTTCATTTAAGGTAGTACATGATTCAATAAATAGCTTAAAGATGAGTGTATTTGGGATTGTGCATAAATTGACTAACAATGCTCACAACATATGCAATGTCTAGTCTAGTATGTGTTAAGTAAATTAATTTGCCCACTTGTCATTAATACATGGCACAATCTACAATCCTATCCTCCAAGGCCTCTGCTAATTTATGGTTTGGGGTTGTCCACTAGCTTGCATCCAAGTTTCTTGGTTTCTTTAAGAAGATCAATAACATATTTTGGTTGTGAAATAAAGATACCCTCCTTGGAATGAGCCACATTGACTCTTAGGAAATACTTTAATCTAACAAGTTCTTTAATCTCAAATTCTCTAGTTAAATGATGTCAAAGAGCCTCATTTTCTCTGGATCATTACCAATCACAATAATATCATCCACATACACCAACAAAGTTATCACTCCCTTTAAAGTCAAATGCTTAATGAACAAAGTATGATCACCTTGACTTCGTTTGTATTTCATTGCAAACATTACTTTAGAAAATCTCCTAAACCATGTTCTTAGAGATTGTTCTAAGTCATGTAAGGCTTTCTTTAATTTTCACGCATTGGCTCTACCAAGACTTTTGGAAAATCCTAGAGGAATTTCCATATAGATATCTTCTTCTAAGTCCTCATGCAAAAATACATTTTTTTTTACATCAAATTGTTGTAAGCTCCAACCAAAATTAGCTACCAATGATAATAACACCCTTATGATATTTATAATAGCTATGAGAGCAAAGATCGCTCAGTAATCAACCTCATAGGTTTGTGTTAGCCTTTTATTACTAACCTAATCTTATATCTTTCTAGTTATACTTGATTTTATAGACCCATTTACACCCAAATGGTTTCTTCCTCTTAGACACCTATGTTATTTTCCATGTTCTATTTTTCTCTAAGGTCTCCATCTTAACCCTCATGACTTGTCTCTAATTCTCATTATTTAATGCCTCGAAAAGGTTTTGTGGAGTGGTGATGGTGTACAAATGAGTGAGAAAATTTTTGTGGGAGTGGAAGAAATTATCAAATGACATAAATAATGACAATAGATGCTCCTAATGGTAATGGTTAAATCAAGATCATTATCAACATTTGAAGTACTAGGAGAGATAGAGCTATTACCTAGTCTTAGTTCAGATTCTTGAGTATACACGGGTTCAATGGTGATTGTTCTTCTTGTTGAGTAAACTTGTAATGGTTTTATAACAATAGTTTCTAGACTAATGTTAGTAGAAAGATCCAATTCATTTTTTTTGAAAACTAGTTTAATTCAATCATTGTGGCATTAGGAAAAGATTAGATCATGTAGTCTATGTCTCTTGAGTCAATTACCCAAGAGCCAATGAAGGACAAATATGAGGCCCTTAAAGTATGAGAAATAAAATACTACCTTACAGTATGAGAAATAGAGGACTTACTTGTTTGTGCCAAAGAACACATAATTATTTATTCAGAGTACCAAAAAATATCTTAGCCTTTCTATCTCTTCTTTGTTTAGTTCTCCCAATTCTTCACTATTGAAACTATGTTTTTCTTGAGTGTCTCCTTCAAAATTTGCCATAATTTCTTGATTGTGTTTTTTCCATGCTTTATTTTCCCTATTCTAATCCAAGTTTTAAGGTTTTCCATTAAGTTTCCTACACTTCTCTTTTGTGTTTTAGGGCTTCTAGTAGTAAGTACACTAAAGTCCTTCACGATTGAGAATTTTCAACTTATCAAGTTGCCTAGTTTCTCTAACAAGTTTAAGTTGAATTTGTTTGGCATTATAGCAGCCATGGAAAAACCATGAATAAAATACGGTTCAAGCATCACACCTCTCTAATTTTATTTAGCACAAATGATGGAGATGATTTCATTCATGGCTAGAGGCACCTCTTTTCCTAGAACTTAGACCCATACTTGGTCAAACTATAAATTGAGCCTAGCAAGAAATTCAAAAATTCATTCTTTTTCTATAATTTTTTTTGGCACTATTTCATCTTCATCGCATTTAATTTGAATTTTATGGTAGTAGTCAATTTCCTATCACAAATTCTTCATATTATTGGCAAGTTTAATTACAGATCTAATTCCTTATTTTATAGTTGAAATAGTCACCTTGATTTGAAAATTTGAGTAGAATCTCATACATTTGAATAGGTTTGTCGAATGGCTTTGTAAACCTCCCTAGTTGTTGTAAAAAACATACACGTTCCACTAAATTTAGGGGACATTGAATTCCATAACAAAGACATGATTGTAGAATCCTCTTCATCCAAACTCCAAAATTTTAGATTTCCAGGTTTTAGTCCTATGCCAATTAAATGGTTCAATTTTCCTTTACCCTTTAGGGAGGTTCACACTAACTAAGAATATTGAAGATAATTCTTCTCAATAGGGTGCTAAGTAGCTTGGAAGTTCTACAATCCCCTTCTGGTTTAGCTTAGCAACACTTTGAATGTCGCCTTACTAGAACTCTGGTAGCAGGAGTATGGTTCAATATTTCAAACATAATAGTAGTGATGAATGGAGACAAAACGAATAAAAAATAAATCAACAATGAAACTCAAGGAATCAAAACACCACAAAAAACTTCAAATAAGGATAGATAGCACTCAAAGTTTTCACCAACCATACAAAGAAACCAGAGAAAGCTTTGATACCATGTGAAATTCTAAATTAAAATAAAGAGAAACACAAATATATATATATATATATATATGTATGTATGTATATATATATATATGTATGTATGTATGTATGTATATATGTATCTATTAAACCAACTTCAATGTGTATTATTATTATCTATTTTACCATATTTTTTTCCAAAATTTTGTTCAATTTTTTTATATTTCCTAATATTTCTATAAAATTTAACTATCGATATTTTCATAATTTATGATATTTTAATCCTTGATCATGATGTCATAATTTTCTTTAATTACCATCTATAGAAACCATAAGATTATAATTTCTTTCATAGCTTAAAGTACATGGAAGTTTTACTAAAAGTGTGATCAAAATCAATTTTTTAAAATGAATACCATAAAAAAAAATTATATATGAAACAAATCATGGGTTATAAAGTAAAAGGAAACAAAAATAAAGTTTTGAATTGTAAAAAAGCTTTGTATAACTTAAAGTAGTAAGGGGTCAAGATCATGGAATAGTATTTTGATAGATATTTTCAATATAGTATTCTTACTAAATATCATGTGACCATGTGCTCTACACAAAGAAAATAAAAATATGAAATACTTGATTTTTACCAAAAATTATCTAAGCACGGAAGTGTGAGATAGAGGAAAACATCCAAATCAAGATTACATCAAAAGGGGTCTACACTAATCTAAACTAAAACATGAAGAAATCTAAACCCTAAAAATATATCAAAGAGGCCTTAAGACAAACCCCTCTCCAACTGCAAAATGGGATATTTATACCATTCCAAGGTTGCCTTAACGTGGAGACATGTTGAGGCATTTTAATCCCAAAGATTTAAAGGATAGGAGAAAAATACCAAAAAAAAAAAAATGTGTCCAAGCATAATCAATTATTTTAATAGAGATGGTGCCACCCTTAGGAAAGCATGGCACCCAAAGTGGCAATAAGCAAAGGGGAGGTTGCAAATTTGGGCACCATGGGTCATCATCCCAAAATGGAAAATGGCATTGTGTATTCTCTCCTCCTCCCTTTCCCCTTCCCCTTCCACCCCCCCCCCCCCCCCCCCCCCCTTCCTCTTCCTATTTCATGTCCTTGTACTCTTCTCACTCCATTTCAATACTTTGACTAAGCTCCTTTACATGCACTTATTCACTCAAAATAGTTGCAAGACATTAAAAAATAGAGAAAAAAATGTAAGAAAGTTAGAGCATATGCAAAGTAGCACAAAATTGACTGATTGGACAATACAATTGATGCAAATATCACACAGAATTTGATTTCTACTTTATTGTCCCAACAATATTTGACATCAATCAATGTGTTTGTTAGGTAATTTGACAAAATTTTAATAAAAAAGCCTAACATGCTATAAGAAAAACCAATTGAGATCCACATGGACCATAAATTAGCATCTACATTGGCAAAAAATATGATGTTCCATGATCAAAACAAAATCATTGACAAAATATATCCTTTCTTAAAAAAAAATATATAATGAAGAAGTAAGTGGAATTGAAGTACCTTGGTACTCACGATTAAATTTTTGACATATTCGTAAAAGTATGAATATTTAGTAAGTCCATTGTGCTAATTGATTTTTATATTAGTTGTGGAGACAAATATTATAATATATATTAAACTTTTTAATGTTACTTTAGCTCCATTGATTGATGGTCCAAGCATATTTTTACTTGGCATTTTACTTTGATTATAGAAACTTGAATATGGAAATGACAAAGTTTATGCTATAAATTAATAAATTTACTATAAAATATTGATACAGCTACAAAAACGATCGTGATCCCAAAGCATATGCATTGTAGAAAACTAATGCATTAATTATTTGTGCAAAAGCAAAGTTCTCAATTTGCAAGCAAAATATTTGTTCTTTTGTAAATTAAAAAAATGCTATATGACAAAACGTTACCATGAGCAATAAGTCGTCTTCGGAAACATGTTGAACGCGAAGAGTATTTGGTATCTCAAGACAATCTGGAATTGATGTCCTCATTACAAAATTCCAACTGGAATAGATTCAAACTAAAATCATTTAAATTTGGCCCTTGGAAACTTCCAACAAGAATTAGAACAAGAATGTGAATTCTTAATTACCATAAAACAAAGTACTCAGACTAATCAAATATCAATTATTTAAGAATGTGTAATAATGGTAATCTTCTATTATGAAATGTATACATTAGTCAATGTTGGAAAGTAACTCAAATTTCTAATTAATATATACTCACTTCTATGAAGAATATTATATAGAAGATCTTCTATATTGCTATGTTATTACAATATTATAATTTTTTTTATAGGATAAGGAAAGTTACTAGGAACGTCTCTATAAATATTCTAGGTCATAAGAGGGAAAAAGAAATAAGATGAAATGGGTTTGTCTACATGCTAGATAGAGATATGAGAAAGAATAGAAGACACCTAATGAAATGAAGGCTCAAGGTTCAAGATGTGGATATAAGGAATAAAGAAATATGAGATTTTTTAGGACTTAACATTGGTATATAAGGAACAAAGGTTAAAGATTTGTAATATTCAAATATCACAACTACTCAACTTACCACTTCGATAGCCTTTTAAATGTCATCTAATGGCAATTGAGGAACAACCTCTGAAATGTCACAAACCTGAAAAGTAAAGTTATTCAAAGCACCACTAAAACAAATCCTCTGAATGAATCTTGAGGGTGCTTTAAAATCTAACCAATTGTTTTAAAAATATGCTACGATTGGATGCAAGAAAATCGTTCCCCTGATTGGCATCATCTTTGGGGTTGATCATTACATAAACTACTACTTTGCCATCTCCCATGAACTCAGCTATGTGCTTGAAACTGCCACACTTAAAACGCATTTAGTATATGAAAATAGGAATTGGAATAGACATGAAGTGAATAGAGATGTGAAAGACAGGAATTGAAATCTTAATAAGCATGGGTTTTAGAATAAATGGATTTTTCTATTCCTATTCCTATTCCTCATTTGAAAAGGAATTCAAACCTATTAATGAATGGAAAATTGAATAGATTTCTCATCACAATTCCAACATTTTAAACATGTGTTTAAGGTTGTTTTTTTAATTAGTATGTGGAGAATGTCGTGTGTATAGTTATCACAAGTTAGTACACAATAATTTTAAACTCAGGGTTACTTTTCTTCACATGTCCTAAGGGTTGGTGTAATTACATTTATAGAGTGCATTTGAGAGTTATTCTACAAAGCGTTTCTAGTATTTTTAATACTTGAATGATAAAAAATTTAAAGTATTAAAAATATTAAAAGCGTTTCCTAAAATTACTACAAAACAAGCTCTTAGTCATTAATGGTTTAAAACTTAATACCCCTATAAAATTTCTTTTATAAAATTTCTCTTTTAGAGGAATTTTAGATTGAAAGATTTTATGTATATGTTTTAAAAATTTCTAAACAATAAATTTATTTTCTAAAGGGAAAATTTTATAAAAAGAATTTTGAAATATGAAATCAACAACGATCTTATGTATTTATACTAAACTTAAGAGGGTGATTCAAATAAACCCTTTAAAATCATTAACAAAAAATATAAATATATATTAAGATTAAACCCCTTTTCCATCCCATTAATCCTCCTATAGGCCAGTGAAGGTGTTATAGTTGAAAGAGGTTTTCTGTATATATATATATATATATATATATATATATATATATATATATATATATATATATATATATATCTTCCATTTTTAATATATATTTTCACATTTAAATATCATGTATATTTTATTTAATAAAATAAAAAAATATTAATACATTTATATAAAAATATGAAAAATAAATATTATTGATTTTAATTTTTTATATATATTTTAAATTTCTAAAAAATATTTTTAATTTAATAAAATATAAATTATATATTTATAATATATCTATTCAATCTTCAACTATTGGTTCAACTATTAAATTGTAAATCGATAACTTTTTCAATTCAATACTTTCAAAGCATTGTATATAAATTTAAGTAATTCAAAACAAAATTCGAAAAAAGAGGCAAAATTCTTTTTGTTATATGTGAACACAATTCTTAGAAACTTTAGGAAAAATCAAATAAAAAAATTTTAAAAGATAATTTAAAAAAAAAAAAAACTAGTGTGAATAATCAAAAATTTTTTTTTATTGAGAGGATAATTTTTTTTTTAAATAATTCATAAATACTGAAAAAAAAAATGTATCAAAATAATTATTTTAACATTTCTAAGAAATGAAAAAAAAAAGTTACAAAAGTATAAAAACCTTTCAAAAAATAGTAAAAGCAATATGAAAGAGAAAAAAACATGTAATTCAAAAAAGATATTAAAAAATTAGACAAGGGTGCTTTTTGCCTTGTGAATATGATTTTCCATTCAAAACACTTAGAAAAAAAAAGTTTAAAATAAAATAAGGATAATCTTTTAAAATAAAAAATTTTAGCTTGCTCATTTTATAGTTTCCATAAAATCTAAAGAAAAGTAAAAGAAAAAAAAAACAAATAAAAGAAACACCCACACACGCTACAATAATTTCTCAAAAATAAAGGAACAAACTCAAAAAAATACTAACTAAATAAAACCAGTTACAAAAATAAAATGAAATTAATTAAAATTATAAATTAATAGACTCTAATAAAATCACTTTTGAAAAATAAAATAATCTAAAATATGATATATCTTTTTTATATTTCTATAGTATAAAAAACGTGACACGGATATATATCTAATTTGATGACTAGATTAAGAAGAATGTGACCGTAGTAATAATGTATGAAAATTATAATGTAAACACGAAGAATATAATTAAGATATGAAAAATATTATTAGGGTATGAAAAATGTTACAAAAATATTAAAATATGAAAATAAAAACCTATTTAAAAATCTTGTGACCATGATAAAAAGAAAATATAACCAAAATATTAAATTAGAAAGGTGGTATATAAAATAAAAAAGATAAAATATAAAATACAAAATAAAGAAAATTAATAAAATATTATGTAAATATTTGTAGTCTCTAAATAATAAAATAGAATATATTAAATTGTAATAAGTGTTAGACAATATATATTTAATTCATTTTTATATCTTTATATTATTTTGTCAACTTATCAAATTGCACTGATAAAATATGTTCAAAATAACAATAGATAAATGAATTAAGAAAGGGTTGTAAAATTTTTAAATTTATGCAATGCATTCCAACCAAATTCCTATTATTTGTCCCACTATCAAATATTTTTTTTTTCTTTTTTTTTTCAATTTTATATATTGTTTAAAAAACCTCATCTAATTTTGCAGGGAGCGAGTTATTTCTTTCTAAAGCTTATGATGTAAAAATAATAAACAATGATATTATGATTAATTATATACTATCAAAGCAGAGGCATGCACATGTAAAAATCAAGATGAAAGCATAGAAACTTACTCCCCTCTATAGATTCGGTTCACCATGATAGTGTGGAGCGTTGTTGCAGTTAACGGGAGACCATGACAGTGGTATATTATTTCATCCTTCGTTTTCAACACAATGGGATGATCAAGCGGAAACCCAAATGTATCTGTAAAAGTCTCAATGTTGAGCCAAATATCCTCATCGGAAAAGGGCTGTATACGATATAAGTTATTGGGCCCAACCATCCTCTTTGCCACACCATCGAGTCTGGTTGTAATGATGATGATTCTGCGCCTGCGCCTTCTACTCTGATTTGATTTGTTACACCACTGGAGTCTCTCCTTTAACCTGAAGTACCAGTCCAGGTTGATATCCCAAATTCCATCAAACACTAATAAATAACTCTTACTCCACAATGCTTTGCAGAGGGCCTCCAATAGCTCCTCCACCTCCACACTATCTCTTTGCCCACCATCACACTGCTTCAGCATAGCCTTGAGAATCTTCTTAAAATCTATTTCTCCTTTCTGTATCGCTTGTAAGTTGATCCAAATTCCCACAATCCCCACAGGACTTTGGTCGAAAACTGATTGGGGCCACAAGGGTCTCACCGTAACCCCCAATCCCCACAATTCCAATTTCCTTACTAAATCCTTCTTCATCCAATTCACTTGTTCCCAAAACCAAATTTACTATATTTTTTACTAGGTCTTCATAGTGATAAAGATAATTCGTTGGTCCATGAAATGGTAAAAAGCCAGAAGCGGTAGAAAGGGAAGTCTGCTCTAGTACTACTGGGTGGCTTGTAGCAACAAACAGCTTTTTCTGACCTAAACCCTGTTTATTATACGGACACAACAAATTCACTGGTTGGTTTGAAAATTTTGCCTCATCCTAAGTTCAGGTTCTGGTAAGATTAGGATGCGCTAAATAGGCATAATCTTTCTTAGTCCAATCTTGAATTGAGGCAATGTCAGTAGATTTGCTTGGAAAGAACTAGGGATCCCAGTTTTTCCAGAATGCCCGACCTGCACTGCTCCTATTACTGTTAGTCATATTTTCAACCCATGATGTAATACCTTAAGCTTTTGCGTCAAATTGTTTTCTTAACATGGTATCACAGCCTTGGTTAACTGGCAGTTTTCTTGTTTGAGTTTCTACTTAAGGGACGGGTTACCAAACCCAACAAAGTGAGGAAAACACTGTGATAGAAGATTCTTATAGTCAAGATCTGAAAAAGGCAGTCAATTGATGAGATGAGCTGTAGACTACACTGTCTTTCCCCACTGGGATTTAGGAATGTGTATTTGGAATAATAAGCCTCTTGCTTGTTCTATAACCCAATTCCTACAGTGATGAATATAAGCGCAATTGAAATTCCTGGGGAGTTATACATTTGTGTATTGATAAGACCATTCACTATTTCTTGAAGCTCGATCTCTCCCCCGGATGAACCATATAGCCAAGAGAAACCATGAACCAGAATAGAAGAACTTGCCCCACCCATGAGTAAATATTTCGTAGTAGCCTCATTAGACCGTACATCTTTCTTGGTATATCCAGATAATAGGTAGGAGCATAAAGTGACTGTTTTTCCTCTCGGCCGCTTTATTTATTGGGGTGTATCAATGTATGAAGATTGGGGGTAGGATCTATTAGTTTTGGAGGTATCCCCTTCTCCTAGCATGAAATTGTATCGAAGAGTGCTAAAATGGTAGTGGCATAAGACTTATTTTTCATGAGATAAACTCACTTGACCCTTGTGGTATCATCAATAGAAGAGAAAAACTACCTTGAGCCTGAAATATTAAGAATTTGAGGACATCTCTACACATCATTATAAATCAAAGTAAAAAGAATATAAACCTTTTTATTGCTTAATGGAAAAGGTACATGATGATGCTTAGCATACTCAAACACCTCATAATGTATTGAAAAGGATGGCCTAATCTTAAGTGCCATACCCAAATCTCTTCTTGGGATGAAATTTTCCTAAACAAATAGGAAAGAAGGGTGAAAATATCTTGCTATTTTTGGTTTCAAGTAAGTAGAGCCCTCCTTTTCTCCTAGCATGACCAATTGTCCTCCCTATAGGGAAATCCCGTAAGAGACAAGGAGTTGGAAAAAGATGACAAAAATTTAGATCATTAGTAATTTGATGAATGGACAAGAAGTTTAGGAACGTGCAATAGATATTAGAGATAGGGAATGGGTTAAAGGGACTGTTCCCCAGCTTGCAGCCGTAGCAAGCATTCCATTGCAATTGTAATTTCTGATTTACTGGATAGGGACTGAAATGTTGAAAAAATCTGGGGAATTTGTTGGGTCCTCTGTGGGGCCCCTTGAGATGATAAGAGCCTAAGAAAATTCACTTGCCTAGGCCAAAGAACATGAGGCACCAGGTTTCTCCAACTGTGCAAGGAAGTTTTTGGGCTTGTCTATATCTTGTTGAGTCTTCCTTTGTCTTGTTTCCCTTTTCTAATTAAGAATTCTCTTCTGAATTCATGAGATGTGCTTGAGCAGGTTTCTGACCAGATTGACTTCTTCTTCCATCACTTTCATTTCAACCAAACTGGGCTTCCTATGAATTTTCTTGCAAGTTTCTCTAGTGCGCCTGGCTTTTTTGCAGAAATTGCACCAAAGGATATCCATCTCATTTGGTTTTCTTCAACAAATTTCTCACTAGTAGCAGCACTATTTTTGCTTTGAATTCACCAGAGTCGAGCCATTTGATGGTATTATCAAGCACAACACAACGATTGTAGAAGGAAAAAGTTGAGTCATTAGGGATTTTGTTTGCAGATAGAGTCTACATTTGGTTCCTTTTTCAGGAAAAAGTAGTGTTGGGTCGGCTAGAAATAGAGAATGGGCATGTTTTCCTACATATGAAGCTGCAGGGGGGGTTTTGATCATTTGAGATTTTAAGGCCTTCCCAATTTAGTAAACTGTGGCTGGTTCCTTTTTTATAGCAGTTTGTCTGTAAAAGGAGAAAGGGGTCTTGATTTCTTCAATTTATAAGAAAATATTTTTAAGAACTTGGAAGGATTTTTGGGTGGAATTGGAAGACCATTTGGTTTAACTTATCCCACTTAGTGTGTAGGGAGCAAATTTAATGTCGTTAGAAGTGAAGGATTTTGGAAGAGAGAGATTGAAGAATTATTGCTTGTGATTCTCATTGATATGGTTAGCATATATACAGATTGCATGAGCACGAAAATAGGAAACTGATTACAAAGAAATAGGAAACAAAACAAATTGAGTAACTATCTAAATAAATGGTATAACTGCAGATATTCAAACGTGGAAATCCCTTGATTTTCTCCCTTGACTTTCTCAACTTGATTGTATATCCTTATCATGCCCCCGCAAGATGGACGACCGTGGAGCAAGTCCAATCTTGGCCTTGAGTGAGTCAAACTGAGGACGAGCAAGAGGTTTGGTAAGAGCATCGGCGAGTTGATCAGAGGCAGAGATGTGTGACACTCGTAGCAAACCATTTTGAACTTGTTCTCGGATAAAGTGATAGTCGAGGGCAACATGTTTCATGCGTGAGTGAAAGATCGGATTGGAACAGAGATTTGTTGCACCAACATTATCACAATAAATAACTGGTTGTTGGGGAAGAGTGACACCGAGTTCGGTGAGGAGAGAGCAAATCCAACAAATTTCCGCAGCAGTAGAGGCCACCGATCGGTATTCAGCCTCAGTGGAAGAGCGAGCCACATTTCGCTGTTTCTTAGAGCTCCAAGAAATAGGATTGTGACCTAAATAGATTATGTATGCACTGGTGGAGGTGAAATCATCTTTGTTACCTGCCCAATCAGAGTCAGAAAAGGCATGAAGTGCTAGTGGGGAGGTCCGATGAAGTGTGATGTCGTGGTCTAAGGTGCCACAGAGATACCGCAGCAGACACTTGACTGCATTCCAGTGGTCACTTGTCGGTTGATGCATAAACTGAGAGAGTTTGTTCACCGTATAGGCAATGTCCGACCGAGTGAGGGAGAGATACTGGAGGCTACCAACCACTGTTCGATACTCGGTCGGGTCAGATAGTGGGGTTCCTGATTGTAAAGTGAGAATCAGACTAGTTGCTAGTGGTGTAGGAGCAGGCTTAGCTTCAGTCATGTGAGTTCTATTAAGTAGATCGGCAATGTATTTGCGTTGACTGAGAAAAAGACCATTGGTGTGGGAGGTAACTTCCACTCCAAGGAAGTATGTCAGGGGGCCAAGGTCCTTGAGAGAGAAGCGCTGAGAAAGTTGTTGAATGAAAGTCTGCGCTGCTTCAACATTATTCCCAGTGATAATGATATCGTCGACATAGACTAAAAGATAAAGAATGGTGCTACGGTTATTGAAGATGAATAAGGAGGTATCGACAATGGAATTGATGAAGCCAAATTGGAGAAGAAATTGGCGCAACTCATGATACCAGGCATGTGGGGCTTGTTTAAGGCCATAGATAGCCTTCTGTAGCTTACAGACATGATGAGGATGATCGCGATCAATGAAGCCCGGTGGTTGAGACATAAACACATCCTCAGTGAGAGTGCCCTGAAGAAAGGCATTGTTGACATCAAGTTGTCTTAGTGACCAACCCTGGCTGACAGTAAGGCTGAGAACAATGCGGACAGTGGTAGGTTTGATGACTGGACTGAAGGTTTCAGAGTAGTCAACACCAGGGCGTTGGTGGAAGCCTTTAGCAACCAATCGAGCTTTGTACCTGTCTATGGAGCCATTAGGTAAATATTTAGTGCGAAAGATCCACTTACAACCAACCAAATTTTGAGTGGGATGAGATGGCACTAGGTCCCATGTCCCATTATGTAGTAAAGCATCAAACTCTGTAGACATAGCTTGTCGCCACTTAGGATCCTTGAGGGCTTGGGTAACAGTGGTGGGTTCAAGGGTAGGTTGTTGGAGTTGGGCTGTGAGGTTAAGCTTTTGAATTGGTTTATGGATGTTGCGTTTGGAGCGAGTGACTATGACATGAGGTGAGGGTGAGAGATCGGGTGGTTGATTAGGGTCATTTTGAGTAGGCGGGAGGGGTGGGTTATTGGCACAGTCGCACTTGGTTTCTGGTACGGGCGCACTGGAATGGCTATCGGGCTCTGGTGTAGGTGTGGCACAGGTGGTATTATTTTGGCTTGGGTCTTGGGATTGGCTTGGGGCGGTAGGAGTGGGCAGACTTGATGGGGGAGCAGAGCCGACATTCACGGATGGTGTGGCCACAACTGGTAAAGTCATAGAGCACCATTTAGAGATGGTGGATGAAGTGGCGCGAGGAAGAGAAGTATGAGAAGTGACAAAGGGAAAGATTGACTCAACAAAGCGGACATGACGGGAAGTGTATAGACGAGCGGTGGATGTGTCAAGACATAGATAGGCACTTTAAGTGGGAGAGTACCCGACAAAGACGCAAGGGGAGGAACGAGACTCTAGTTTGTGGGATGTGTATGGGCGAAGCCAAGGATAGCAGAGACATCCAAAGCTTCGAAGTTTGGAGTAGTTAGGGAATGTGCCAAAGAGTTTGAAATATGGTGAGAAGTGGTTTAGAGTTGGTGTAGGAAGACGATTGATGAGGTAGACGGCAGTAGAAAAGGCAAAAGGCCAATATGATAGAGGCATAGATGCATGGGTAAGTAGAGAAAGACCCGTTTCGACAATGTGACGATGACGACGTTCAGAGTACCCATTGTGTTCAGGAGTGTGAGGTGGAGAAGTAAGATGTGAGACCCCGTTGATTGTTAAGAACGTGGAAAGAGCTTGATATTCCCCCCCATTGTCAGAGTAGAGAGTTATAATTGGACGGTTAAAGAATTTTTCGACTAGGGCCTTAAAGCGCACAAAGACATCATGCGTGTCGGATTTGCGTTTGAGGGGATAAAGCCAGATATATTTTGTAAAATGGTCGACAAAGATGACATAGTATTTGAAGTTATCAGTAGAGTAGACTGGTGATGTCCATATATCAGTAAATATAACTTCAAGAGGGGAAGAGGTAGAGAGAGTAGAAGTAGAAAAAGGTAATTTATGACTTTTATTGCATTGACACGAATTACAATTAAAATTGAAATTGGACGGACGAGAGACATCTAAATGAAACGAAGACATAATATTTTGAAGATTGACAAAGAAGGATGACCTAGCCTATGATGCCACTCGGACAAAGTGGTCTTGACACTAGAAAACGCAATTAAAGGACGTGACTGGGTAGTGGAGAGTGGCCATTCATACACACCATCCTTAGTTCGACCCTGCAAAAGGATTGCCCCCGTGCGAAGATCCTTCACATGAAAAGAAGAGGGTAAGAACTCAATGGAAGTATTGTTAGACTTGCAAAATTGAGAAATAGAAATAAGATTACGTTTCATGGTGGGAACACATAAAACATTAGATAGAGTAAAGGAGTGAGAGGGAGTGGTAAGAGAGGTGGAACCAGTGTGAGATATGGGGAGGCCAGAGCCATCGCCGATCATAATTTCATCTGTGCCATCACAAGGACTGTGGAGAGCAAGATTGTGTAGGTCAGTGGTGACATGATGTGAGGCTCCACTATCAAGTAGCCATGTGGTGTTAGGGGGAATGGTGGTTGCAACATGTGCTTGAGCTTGCCAAGGAGCTGGTGGTCGAGATTGTGATGAATTGCCGGGACGAGAAGGTGGTTGCACTTGTGGAAACTATTGTCGGAAAAGAGGGCAGCGGGAGACTACATGACCTTGAGTACTGCACCATTGGCAGCGACCAAGGAATGGACGAGCAGGAGAACGGTTGTCGTGGGTGTTGGTGGGAGAATTTCTTATGATACCTTGAGTGGGTGTAGATGTGGACCCAGGGAGCCGAGGAGTGCGATTGGTGATAGACCATGGAGTGGAGCGAACATTGGTGGCATGAGCAGATGCCGGTAGGGGTGAGGGGCTTATCTTATTGCGGAAAGACAATTCTTTGTTGATGAGTTTTTCATGGAGTTCATCAAAAGAGATGGTGGAATCACGACCGTTGACAGCATCAATGATGGACTGATAATTTTCATCAAGGCCTTCAAGTACTTTTTCAATCAGATCTTCTTGGTCAAGAGGCTTACCAAGAGCAGCAAGTTCATCGGCCCGGGTTTTAATGGACTGCATGTAGTCTGTAATGGACTGAGAACCTTTGGTGATGTTTTTAAGATGGTCTTTAAGTTGCTTGACATGGCCACGAGATGGGTGAGCATAGGTGTTGGCCAATATTTGCCATGCTTCATAAGAGGTTTTTGATTGGGTGATGAGAGGAACTAGAGTAGGTGAGAGAGTGCCGACAAGGGCTCCAAATAATAGTTTGTCTTGACGTAGCCATGTTTGGTATGCAGGGTTAGTAGAGACAACATTATTGGTGGTGATGGTGGTCGGAGGAGCAGGGTGGGATCCATCAATGAATTGTTGTAGATCATAGCCGATAAGAATGGCTTCCATTTGGGTTTTCCAAGAAAGATAGTTGGTGGGTGTGAGTTTAATGGAGTTATGGATAGTAATCATGGTTAGTGGTTTTGTGGGTTCCTGGGCATTAGGGATGATGATTTGAGTATTCTCAGTAGCCATTGGAATGAGGAGGATGAAAGGCTTGCTGAAGATTGAAGAACGTGGCTGGGAAAAAAAGAAATTAAAGAGCAAACCTTTGCTCTGATACCATGAAGGATTTTGGAAGAGAGAGATTGAAGAATTATTGCTTGTGATTCTCATTGATATGGTTAGCATATATACAGATTGCATGAGCACGAAAATAGGAAACTGATTACAAAGAAATAGGAAACAAAACAAATTGAGTAACTATCTAAATAAATGGTATAACTGCAGATATTCAAACGTGGAAATCCCTTGATTTTCTCCCTTGACTTTCTCAACTTGATTGTATATCCTTATCAAGAAGTGGGGTAAAGAAATCATGGGAAACTATAACTGGTCCAAGTATGTGGGGCTTCAACAGAGTGATCAGGCATTATTTGCTCGTTGATCCTCCTCCCAAGAATGCCAATTTCACTTGCTCAAATTTATAGGCAACCATTGTAAGTGATTGACTTGATTCATGTCATTCTCATAACAAAGAACCCGCTTCCCAGTGCCTTCAAAAGGACCTTTTTGTCCAGTCCCTGACCATTATCCCATCAAGATAGACACGGATGCACCCATCGTTTACAAAAATTAATTAATGAATGGTCGAAAGGATCCCAAATCATTGATTGGGAGGCCTACGGTTCAGGTAAAAGTTGCAGTGTCTTAACAACTAGTTGAAAGTCTGGAACAGAGTTACAATCTAAGACCTAAGAAGAAAAAGTGTGAGTCCATTTTTGGGGATATTATTCTTCAAATTGATAAATGGTAGTTTTTTCATTCTTCTTTCATTTGTTCATGTACATAGTATATATAGAGGGCAATCACCATTCTAAGAATGATACAAGGAAAGAATGATATAAGGAAATAACAACTAATATCATAATATCTCAATATTCCTAATATCTCAATATTCATAATATCTCAACTTTCCTAATATCTCAACTTTCCTAATATCTAAACATTCCTAATATTTCAACATTAAATGATATAAGGAAAGAATGATATAAGGAAAACATTCCTAATATCTCAACACTTCCCTTCAAGTTGGTGCATAGATGTCACACATGCCCAACTTGTCTAAAATTTTTGAGAACACTTGACTTGAGACAGCTTTGGTGAGGATATCGGCCAATTGATCTTCTGATCGAATCTTAGGCAATTCCACAATCTTATCATCCAACTTTTCCTTAATGAAGAATCTATCCACCTCGACATGCTTTGTACAATCATGTTGTACTGGATTATGAGCAATGTCACATGCGGCTTTATTGTCACAAAACAATTGGATTAGTTGCCTAGATAGGTAACCTAAATCTTGTAAGAGGAGTCTTAGCCATAATGCCTCACAAAGTCCTAGAGCCATACCTCTAAATTCCGCTTCTGCACTTGAACAAGCGACGACATTCTGCTTCTTACTTTTCCATGTCACAAGATTACCACCTACAAAGGTAAAGCAACCAGATGTAGATCGCCTATCATCCATTGCACCGGCCCAATCAGCATCAGTATATACTTCTATACTCTGATGATCAACATTTTTAGCGAACAAAATTCCCTTCCTAGGAGCATTCTTCAAATACCTCAAAATATGCATGACTGCATTCATATGTTGCTCTCCAGGATTATGCATGTATTGACTCACTACACTCAATGCATAAACAAGATTTGGTCTTGTATGAGCTAAGTACATTAATCTCCCCACAAGTCTCTGGTATCTTCCCTTATCGGTTGATACTTGATTAGGCTCAACACACAATTTCAGACCTTCTTCTATTGGTGTATTAACAGGTTGACATCCCGACATTCCAGTCTCCTGTAAAAGATCTAAGGCATACTTTCTTTAAGACAGAAAAATTCCTTCACTTGATCGAGAAACTTCAATCCAAAGAAAGTATTTCAGAGGACCTAGATCTTTCATTTCAAATTCTCTAGATAGATAATTTTGCAAAGCTTTTCTTTCTTCAGGATCATTTCCTGTAACTACCATGTCATCCACATATACGATGAGTGTCGTAATCTTACCATGTTGCCTTTTTAGGAATAAAGTGTGATCTGAATTACTTTAACGATAGCCAAAAGCTCTCATTGACTTTGTGAACCTTCCAAACCATGCTCTCGGGGATTGCTTCAACCCATACAATGACTTCTTCAATTTGCACACCTTATGACATTGCTTTTCTGACACCATGCATCCTGGTGGAAGATCCATATATACTTCTTCAGATAACTCGCCATGTAGAAATGCATTTTTCATATCGAACTATTGTAATGGCCAATCTAGGTTTGCAGCTAAAGACAGTAATACTTGAACTATGTTGATCTTAGCTATAGGTGCAAATGTCTCTGTGTAGTCAATTCCATAAGTTTGAGTGTACCCTTTTGCTACCAGTCTTACTTTAAATCGTTCAATACTATCATCTACCTTGTACTTCACACTATAGATCCAACGACACCCAACTGGCTTCTTTCCTGGTGGACATTCTACGAGTTCCCATGTTTCATTCTTCTGCAATGATTTTATCTCTTCATTCATGGCTGCTTTCCACTTTGGATCAGCTAAGGCTTCCTGCACACTGTTAGGAATAGCTACAGTAGATAATTGATTTACAAATGACTTATTTGATTAAGACAAACGATGGTTAGACACATAGTTGCTCATGGGATATTTGACTTTGGTAGACAATTCAGGTTCATATGTGGGTTTAGGAATACCTCTATTATGACGGTGTGGTAACCGTTTCATGAATGGATTAGGTTCCAAATTAAGAACACCCTCAACAGACGACGATTGGTTTGGTATTTCAGTGAAGACATCTTCGGACCCAAATTGTTGACCACTCATATCCAACTCACCCGTTTCTTGGTTCACTAGTTCAGATTGTCCAGATTCATCCTCCTTAGAGATATGATAATCACAATCGAGAGTTTGAATTTCCTTATAGTATTCTCCCTGAAGTTCAGACTCAGATGAAAAATACATCGAATCTTCATGAAACACCATATCCATTGTAATATACATTCGTCGAGTTGGAGGATGGTAACATCGATATCCCTTTTTGTGCAATGCATATCCAACAAACACACATTGCAATGCATGGGAAGTTAACTTGGTGCGTGACATTTGTGCAGTGCATTTGAAGGTTGACTTATCAATATTAGGGCTTGTCTTAGGATGGTTGATCGCTGTTGGACTACCATAGCAACAAAATATCCAGGATTTCAGTTCCATGGCTCTGATACCATCTTCAAATTGATAAATGGTAGTTTTTTCATTCTTCTTTCATTCGTTCATGTACAGAGTATATATAGAGGGTAATCACCATTCTAAGAATGTGAAAGAATGATACAAGGAAAGAATGATATAAGGAAATAACAACTAATATCCTAATATCTCAATATTCCTAATATCTCAATATTCATAATATCTCAACTTTCCTAATATCTAAACATTCCTAATATCTCAACACTAAATGATATAAGGAAAGAATGATATAAGGAAAGCATTCCTAATATCTCAACAATTATTAATGTGGATGCTTAGCAAAGTACAGTTGGTTTGTGTAAAGAATTGGAAACTCTAAAAGCCACTAAGAAATTGGAGCCAGAGGATATTTTGTTGAAGAAAGAAGTATTTTGGAGACAATAGATTAGAGTTGAGTGAGTTAAGGAGACTCTTTAACATTAAATTTTTCCATGAAGTGGCCTATAGTAGGGGAAAGAAGAAGTTACTAATTTCTAGAACTTGTCAATTATGGATAATAAGGTTAACAATGTAAAAGTTGCAGTGTCTTAACAAGAAGCTAAAAGTCTGGAACAGAATTACAATCTGGAACCTAAGAAGAAAAAGTTACTAATTTCTAGAACTGGTCAATTATGGATAATCAGGTTAACAATGTCAAGGAGGTCTTAGGTTTGTTTGGTCACCTTTATTTTGGGTCAGTTGAGGAACAGGAAATGATTGAAGGTTGGATTGTCCCCCATTTTTTTATGAAAGAGCAAGCAAGTAAGATTGACGTTTTTAAGATGAAGTAATAAAGGAAACTGCTTTTAGTATAAAAAGAATAAGGCACCAAGTCCTGATGAGTCCTCAATTTCTTATGAAAGATCAGGCTAGTAAGAGTGACACTTCTAAGAGGAAGAAATAAATGAGACTATTTCTAGTATGGAAAAGAATAAAGCTCCATGCCCTGATGAGTTTTCATTCAGTTTCTTTTAGAAATGTCAGCTGACTATGAGGGAGGACTTTCTGAAATTAGTCTCCATGTTTCATAATGGTTGGTTTTAGAAAGCCTCCTCAAACAGGATTGTAGATTTCAGGCACATTAGTTTGGTAACAAGCCTCCACATGATTATTCTCAAGGTGCTCCCATGATGTTTTTGATTTGTCTTACAGGATAACATTTTCCCTTCCAGGGCGCTTGTGGATGGGATACTGATCTTGGATGCAATTATAATTGCAACCAGAAAAAATGGTAGATGAAAAGTCCAACCAGGAGAGGTGATGATCTTTCAAATTGATTCTGAAAATGTTTATGATCATGTGAAATGCGAATTTTCAGATCATGTTTCATGTAGGAAAGGTTTTCAATCAAGAAGATGACCAGGAATTAGGGGAGTTTTGACGGACTTTGGTTAGCTATTCAATTCTAGTCTATGGCAGCACAAGAAGATGAGGTAGGCTTCAAAAAAATTGGATGAGGGAGGACTTTCTGAAATTATTCTCCTTGTTCCATAATTAGTTGCTCCATGCTACATAGGTTGAATAGTTTTTGGAAAATTAGAAAGAGTCTATAAATATCTAACCAAGCTGCTGCTTCTTTAACCTTTTATTATTGATGAAAACTGAAAAGCTATGTAGCTACCATCCAAGTTACTCCAAACACTATCCGAGCCAAGATTTCTTAAGGAAAAATCCTTTGCAATGAGATGAAACCAGAAAGTTCTGGATAATCACTTAGTATATTTCTTCTAGGAAATCATAAAAAAATCCTTACAATAAGTAGGTTCTTCCCCTTTATAATTTTAGCCTCAACTACTTTTTGATGGTTTCCAATATACAATTAGTAGCCTTTATGTGTTCGTATACTATAGTTCTGGTAAAACTAAAAAAATAAAAAATAAACTGACCTTTTGACTTCTAATTTAATAAAAACTTTTCCCATGATAACCTTAGACTATTCCAACTTGTTATCAATTCTCTATTAAGGACTCTATCATTCTCTCCTCCTTAGAAGAAACTCGTCTTCAAGTTTGGTGTTGTTGGAGACCTCTTTTACTTTCTCATGAGTGTGCAAATATAAACTTGAAGTGTAGAATGTTGAATATATTCCCATATGTTTTGACAAATCAACCGCATAAGCATTCTTCCCAATCTTCTTGATGATTCGGTGGGGTCCCATCTTTCTTTTGCATGCTGTGTTGACTGCCTAGTGGTCTTTGCAATTAAATTAGAAGGCTGTTCAGGAGAAGAGAATTGCTGGTAGAAAAATAGGCTCTTAGATGGGCTTGTTAGGATAGGTCAGAATGAAGCAGGAATGATAGCAGAAATGGGAGCAACAGCTACTAAGGTAACCCGGACCTCGTTTGGCTAATCCCGGAAGGACAAGGATAGCATTGAGAGGTTGTAAATAAGATGGCAGGTTGGGAATAAACGCCAATTGGAAATCTTTCCTTGCGTTGGTGCACCATTACCATGTCACCTTCTTGAAAGCTTAGGCTATGCCTCTTCTAATCTGCATATTTTTTTTTTATTTTTTATTCGACTCCTCCATCTTCAATCTGATTTCTTCATGCAGTTTTTTTCACTAAGTTAACCATATTTTTTCCCTTTAAGCTATCTCTTCCCATTTCTTGTAATGGAGCTAAAACATAGAGATCCATTGGTTGCTGCCCATAAATAACTTCAAAAGGACTTTTTCTTGTGGTTCGATTCTCTACATAGTTATAGGCAAATTTGGTTTGTGCAACCAAAGCTTCCCAATGCTTAAGATTTTCTCCAATTGAGCACCTCAATAAATCTCTCAAAATTCGATTGACAACCTTAATTTGTCCATCTATTTGAGGATGATAGGAAGTACTGTATTGCAACCTAGTTCCAAGCTTCTTCTATTAAGTTCTCCAAAAATGAGAGAGAAACTTGGAGTCTCAATCTAATGTGATTGATTTAGGAACTCCATGCAATTGAACAATCTCTCAGAAGCAACGAATTGCTATATTTGATGCAGCCATAGTCTTCTTGCAACAAAAGGGAAAAGCCATTTTAAAAAATCTATCAACCGCCTCAAAGATGGAATCCATTCCCATTAACTTCAAGGCAGCCCCACCACAAAGTCCCTTAGAACTACAGGAATTAGCAGGGGAGTGTACAAACCTCTATTTTAAACTTTTCCTTTTGATTCCTTTCATGTTTGACACCTTTTAACAAGTTTGTAAACATCCCTCATTTTTGGCCAAAAGAGCTTTTGTTCAATCATAGCATATGTCTTACCTTGCATAAAATGTCCACCTATGCCTCCATCATGCATGTCTTGAATAATCTTTTCCCTCGAGGGGCAATCTGGAAACTTTTTTATTTCCTTTGAATAGGAAGTCATCATGCAACAGATACTTTCTTGGCTGCCCATTAGTATAATCTTTCCAAATTGAACCAAAGAAAGGTCACCCGGATAAAGATATTTGAAGGAATCAAAACCCCTAATAGTAATAGACATGCTAAATAACAACAAACTTTTTTGACTAAGTGCACCTGCCACTTTGTTACTTGCTCCAAACTTTGTGTTTCATTACAAATGAGAATTGTTGTAAGTAAGAAACCCAATAGGCATGCCTCTTGCTTAACTTTTGTTGGTTGTTGAGATGCTCATGATCTACATGTAAAATAAATTCTTGATGTATTGAGTAATGCTCCCAATGCTTAAGAGCCTGAATGATAGCATAAAAATTCTTTATCATAAGTGTTGTATCGCCTTGTGTCATTCAATTTTGCTCTAGAATGACACAGGCCTGCCTTCTTGACTTACAACAACTCCAATCCTAATTTTGGAAGCATCGCACTCTACTTCAAAGAGCTTTTTAAAATCTGGCAGCACGAATACAGGGGTTGGGTTGAGCATCTCTTTAACCT
Organism: Vitis riparia; assembly: GCF_004353265.1. Lineage (NCBI taxonomy): Eukaryota > Viridiplantae > Streptophyta > Magnoliopsida > Vitales > Vitaceae > Vitis > Vitis riparia. The sequence continues at coordinate 12,197,472 of NC_048433.1, read as the reverse complement.
TTTAAAAACTTTCTTTAACTTGTTCTGACCATTGAAACCTCTTTTTCTTCATGCAATCAATTATAGGAGCAATTATGGTGGTGAAATTCTTGGGGAAGCATTTATATAATGAGGGTCAATAGTGTCTTTTCTTTCTATCCTGAATCATGTGTCTTTCTCCTAAGAATGAGAGCGGTAAATAAAAAAGTCAAATCGCACCATCTCTGTAATAGGTAAATGCCTCGTTTTCTCCTTAAGTAGTTGGAATTATTCGTAATAAGATATTGGGTACAATTGAAAAGGTTTTATCAATAAAATTTCCATTTATCCGCTATCTAGGCATAGGTAGCAATCCATTCTATAATTCTTTTCATTACCTCTTGTGGGAAAGTAATCCCACAAACAAAGGAATTGTACAGTATGAAACTTGGTTCGAACAAGCCGCTGAGTATTGGAAACAAGCTATAGCACTTACTCCTGGTAATTATATTGAAGCGCATAATTGGTTGAAGATCACGAGGCGTTTCGAATAAAAACACTCTGTTTATTATTTAGCATTTTTTATATTTCTTATTATTTGTTGGACCTATCAGTCAAATAAAATGGATCATTCCTATGCCTATGGGAAGAACCAATCAAAGAATTTCATTATATCCCTTCTAAGATCGTTCTATTTCATTTAGTATCTCGTAGGGATAAACGATACACAGATACATTAGAGAATATATTTCTTTATTTTCTGCTATTCAATAATTGATGAAGGGTCTACAAAATGAGTCCAACTTCTAATTGCTTTAACCTTATTGTTATCAACTTTTATAATGAAGTTATTATAGCTACTATCCAAGTAGACTACAACCATGTTACTCCAAACAACTTCAAAGCCAAGGTTTCTTAAGGAAAAATCTAGGAAAAACCCTTTGCATAATAAGCTTTATCCAGAAAGTTCTGGATAATCACATAGTACATTTCTTCTTGAAAATTATAAAATAAATTCTTTTAATAAGTAGGTTCTTCCCTTTTATAATGCTAGCCTCAACTACTTTCTCATGGTTTCTGAAAGGGAAAGTTGTGTTTTCATGGCCCAATTTGGTAATAATATTGTTTTTGGAACCCAGGTTTATGAAATAGGAAAAATATTTTTCAATGTGGAAACTTATATGGGTTTCATGCACTATGAGCCGGTTGTATTTTTTCTACCGAAATTGCCCCTCCAGGTATCCACATCAGCAACCCATCTCAGCACGGGCTGAAACTGAACCGGTTGTCTTGTGCAAAATCAAATATTGAGCTTCCCACAAAAACACCCTGGGCGACCGACCGTTCATCCTCCCTTTCTCTCATTTGGTACCCACAAGAAAACCCTAGCCGATCGTTCTTTCTTCCCTCTCTCTCATTTTGGCACCCATTCCTCTCATCTGTCTTCACTCGGTCACCAAGGCGAAGCAGAAAATCCCATAAAAATAGTGTAGCCGAGGGTTCTTTCTCCCCTCTCTCTCATTTGATACCCATCCCTCTCATATTTCTTCACTCTGTCACCGAGGCGAAGCAGATTTCAGTTGAGAAGGGCTTAATCCGATTTGTCACATCTTAGATTTTCTCTGTCGAGGTAAGCCATTCGTTCCGTGTTTTGCATTCGCATTCTCATTCATGAAAAATCTGCTGTTTGTGTGGGTTTTTTCTGAACCAGGCGTGGCTCAAATGTTGGCATTTAGGAGTTGGTACTGAAATTTTAAATCTGTTGGTAATGAATCATCATCGTCTTTTTCAAATCTGATTTTGTACTGTTTTATTTGGATTGACAAATTATCGCAACTCTGTTGTTTTGATATAAAGTGAAGGCAAGAATATGGGTTGGAAATTGTTTCGTTGAAAAGGCATTTGTTTTGGTTTTGGTTTAGAACTGAGAAAAACATATTTTGAATTGATTATGGGGTATAGCGAAAAAGGAAATTTTTTTTTCCCAGTGGTGTTTTTGGGTATTGGGAAACAATGCATTTTTAGTGAAACCCATTTATTGAATTGTGTTTTTGGATTGAGCTATGCAGTGGATGACCAAAAGGGAACATTTTTTCGGGATGAAGTTTTCATTTTGAGAGCGAAAAAAGTTCTTAAGAAATGGTGATTTTTAGATGGGAAAGTTGTTCCAAATTACTCAGTTTTTTGGGTTTTTGTGATATTGATGGTTGATGGGTGCTAAAGTTTTCGTTGTGTATTTTTGTTTTTGTTTTATATGAGGACTTTATGTACAAGAATGACCAACGTGTAAGGGAAAAGAAGAGTACCTGCTAATGCTACTGCTGGAGCATATGGGATGCAGTAACCGCAATGTAATAGGGCTGTTCATTTTTCCTTCAATATTGTAAAGGAAGGGAGTAGGAACATGGACAACACTCAGTATTTGTTCTTTTATTATAGTTAATGGTGTTGGTCAGTGTTGTATTGGCGACTGATTGGACAACAACTGTGATTGTAAGATGTGATCCAAAGTGATAGGTTTATTATGGGGTATGGTACTAATTTCATAAGAGAACAACAAACATAGACTGTATCCTATTTGTTTGTACACTGATGCAGTTTCAGTTTATCCTTCTATACTGACATTAGCAATTTGTTTCACGGCTTTCCTTTCATATGTAGTTATTGTGTAAGCTTTTACATAGCATCTTCTGTTAATGTTATTGGTAAGTTGGGAGGTTTGTTTGGTTTGATTTACTACATTATAAACAGGTTATCGAATATTGTTTATGGTAGTGTCATGCTGCAATAGGTAATGAAATTAACTAATAAAAATCCGAAGCCACATAATGGCTACATTTCTCACAGGTGCGTTAAGGTAGTACCTGAGGTACATTAAGGTAGTACCTTAAGACCATTAAGATAGTACCTTATGTGCATTAAGGTAGTACCTGAAATTTCTCATGATCATTAAGGTAGCTTATGTAATCATCAGAAATTTAAGGTACTACCTTAATGATCATGATGTACTACCGTAATGACCCTGATGTACTACATTAATGTATCTCATGTACTACCTTAAGGAACATTGGAGAAATGTTGCTCTTCTGTGATTTAACTCAGAATTAGTTCATTGCATTACATATTACAACATGCCATTATTATATTCTTATTGCTCACTCATTCGGTAGCTTATGTAATCATAAAAAATGTAAGGTACTACCTTAATGCACATGAGGTACTACCTTAATGCACATGAGGTACTACCTTAATGTACCTAAGGTACTACCTTAAGGCACCTTGGAGAAATGATGCTCTTCTGTGATTTAACTCAGAATTAGTTTATTGCATTACATATTACAACATGCCATTATTATATTCTTATTGCTCACTCATTCGGTAGCTTATGTAATCATAAAAAATGTAAGGTACTACCTTAATGCACATGAGGTACTACCTTAATGCACATGAGGTACTACCTTAATGTACCTAAGGTACTACCTTAAGGCACCTTGGAGAAATGATGCTCTTCTGTGATTTAACTCAGAATTAGTTTATTGCATTACATATTACAACATGCCATTATTATATTCTTATTGCTCACTCATTCGGTAGCTTATGTAATCATAAAAAATGTAAGGTACTACCTTAATGCACATGAGGTACTACCTTAATGCACATGAGGTACTACCTTAATGTACCTAAGGTACTACCTTAAGGCACCTTGGAGAAATGATGCTCTTCTGTGATTTAACTCAGGATTAGTTCATTGTATTACATATTACACCATGCCATTATTATATTATTCGTGGTTACTCATTCGATAGCTTATGTAATCATCATAAATTTAAGGTACTATCTTAATGGACATGAGGTACTACCTTAAGACCATGAGGTACTACCTTAATGTACCTCATGTACTACCTAACTGGACATTCGAGAAATGTTGTTCTTTTGTCAATATTTTGTTGTGACTATTTATTTAAGTAAACAGTTGTTTTCCCATTTTGGTATTCATCTACATTTTGAATGGTTGTGGTTGGATATGGAATGTGATCATGTGAACCAATTTTTTTTGAGGTTTTGTAACATATATTTATTTTCCTATCACAACCTGTAGATTGTTGGAAGCAAAACATGAGCAACATGCAAAAGCATTTTGGAACCCTGTATAACTTTTTGTCTTTATTTTTCATTAGACGATTTTATCAGATTTTTATTAACTAAAAGAAAAAAAAATCGTGATATGTAACAAAGAATTATCTCAGCACATGCCAATCTAAAAAATTGAAAGGATATGCAACAAATGCCTTATCTCTATTAGGATTTCCTGTATAAAACAAAACACAAACATAGTCCTTGGAATTTGTACATCAGCAAAATGTTTCTAATATAGTCAACAAACCAAAGAAACCTCCAACCTACCTATGACATTGACATAAGATGCCCCAGAATAATAAACAACTCCTTTCCTACTCCCTTTCATATACAATATTTCACATTAATGAACAACCCTAATTTTGATCATATGGTAAACCAAGTTTGCTTCATACAATCCGAAGAAAAAGGATAACATATGACTCATTCTGATATTACTCCCTCTCGTAAGCTATAGCAACAGCATCACCATGCAGTCTTTCTTTCCCTTACGCGTTGCCCATTGGTGTACATAAAGTCCTGACATTCAGCATCACCATACTGTCACTGTTACAATGGGATGTTGTATAATTAATAAGATACAATAAATATAGAACATAAATAATGGTTTTAGAATGGGAACAAAATCACATCATCACATAACAGGATATGAATTCAGTCATTTTGTGGACAAACTACAATCAAGTATTGCTTTATATGGTAAGTAGCATCAGATAGGAAAAAAACTTATCATCAACCATAAAGTCACAAATGACAGGAGGCCATAATTTTATCTCTAACAGTGTTGCGTTCATTGAGCAATAGTTCCACAACTAGCTGGAGTCTGTACATGTTCAGCTTGTCCTACAGAAATGGGAAAAACTTAGTTCATACTGTTTTTTTAAAAAAAAAAAAAAAAAACAAAACCAATTAGGATGTAAACCAGCTCTAACCTCTGCCACTGAAGTAGTTAAGGTCGCCCCATTCCAAAATTCCATGAACTTTAGTGCAAGGATACCACAGTCGAACCTATAACACATCACATTTAGGCTTGTCATGTAGATGATAGAAATCTAAGAAAAAAAAATTCACCTCAAATGTCCGTTTTGGTTAGAATATATGAATATTTTACCCATTCAGTTGTTGCACAAGGTGTGGTTGGACATGCACAAAAGTCGAGACATCCACGTCCATATGAATTCTATATGCATGCAATGCTTGATTGATTGCCATAGATAATCGCCTTGTTGCAGCACTAATACTGTTTCCTCGCCTCAAGGGCAAAGATGAAAGAATTTCAACTCTTCCAGCTGCAAAATTAACAACATGGACGTGCCAGTGGTTGTTCTCACAAACCGGGATGAACATCTGCATTATCATAAAAGAGTTATTACATTTTATGTTATAAGATAATAGTCATGTCCAATGCCATTGCATATATTACTATGGAAATGAAATTTAACAACCATTATTTACCATGTCACATGTCCCTAAATCATGGCCCAATATACCAGCATCCAGATACATGCGACATCTATCCATGATCACCTGGCTGGTTGCATTTGTTTTCAAGTTGGTCAGAATCACCTGTTCACGGGTGGGGTTAATCAATACAAATATCAACAAATGCTATTCTATTTTGAGACTATGTCAATTTAGGATATTAGAGGGTTCACCGAGAACGAAGGATCAAAATAGTGTGTGCGCGCTAGTGGTGCTTGCTGTCCATTCATCATGCGACAGACAATCGCCACAATCTGGCAAAGTTGTGGAAATGAACATATTTTACAACCCCATCAACACTTTATACATTATATGACCAATTTATTTTGAATTTAATTCAACATAAAGATAAGTAACTTACTACTGAATTAACCCATCGCCCTGCATGTAGACAAGAAATTTCTTCTCGGGTAATGTACATCCCATACATCTCGCATAAAATCTCGCTACAATGATTGAAAATGAATTATGTCATAATGATGTAAAGTTATTCACATATTAAATGATTGCAAGAATTATTTTTAGAAAAATGAAATGTACCTAGGATCACCAATTTCTGCCAAAGCGTAATCCGCTACTACCCGATGAGCATGGGGGATTTTAGGGAATTGTTTTACACATTGGGTGACAAATGGACTTTTGCAAGTGGGAGGACGCTTCACAATCCTCTTACCAGTCCGCTTAAATCTCTTGATAGATGAAGGTTTAATGGCTTGATTACCACTCCCACCTACCCTATCACATTCTCGCGCTTCTTCTATTATCACTTGTGGTGGAAGCGATGGCTCTGCATGAGACTGTGGGGGCATTGGCTCGGAATGAGTGGCTTCTGGTGACGGTTCCATTCCAATTGGAGAATGGGGGGTTGGTGCGAGGCTATCTTGTGGTTCCATTTCGTCAGCTGACGTCTGCTTGCCCGGTGTTTCGCGCATTGGTTGATATTCAGCGTGGTGCTCTGCTTTTGGGCAAGGCATTGAAGATATCCCCTCTGATCCACTTCGGCGGGAACGTAGTGCAGCAACATCCCGCGCTAGAGAGGAAGCTAATCGTACCATACTCTCCGATGTGTCAATGACACGGGCTTCAATAACCTATTACATAGTGGAAAACAGAATAGTTTTAGAATACTATTGTATGCATTGTATAGAAGAACTTGTATGAGTGGTTAGTGAAGAAGAACTACCTCTGTAGCATCGTCATCAGCTGTAGAGGTTGAGGCTACTGATGGTAAATTCAGATTGGCTGTGCTTTGTGCTCGCTCCTGTGCCTGTGTCTTGCATCATTATTTAAATGAGAGAATCAACAAATTGGTTATTATTGGTGCGAGTCTAAATGGTAATTTAACTAGTAGGGAAAGCTTTGTTGAGTTAGAGCATACATGCACATATCCATAACCACCGAATGTTGATATTTCAGCTGCTAATCGGCGTTTCATTACATCGTCAGTCCATGCAGCAGCTAGCGGGCTGGTCACTTCAACATTGACTGATGGCATGTAGAAGTATGCCATGTAGAACAGCTGTCCAAGGGTAGTATATGAAACAAGGAGCATTAAAATAGCAAATTGCAGTAAGCATGAAATTCAAAATAAAATGTAAACTAACTTCATACTAATTGCAAAAGGGGTTGGAGCCTAAACTGTACCTGGAGGAACATGAGGCAGCCTCGGATGTAAGTAGGCTGCTTTTGTCGATATTCCTTGATTCCATCTTCTAAGTGTTTCAGCAGAAACTTTGCCCAATTCCTTTGGACACCAACATCACCATCCCATATGGTGTCCCAAAGGTCATGGCTTCCTTCAAGCTTAGAGTTAGGTGCCAGTAGAGTGGCACATGAAAAAATTAAAAATGATTTTAAAAAATCATCACACACGGCCAAATTCTCAAGGTTTTGCTCCAGTACCCTGAGAGTGTATGTTCGATTGGAGGGGGCTGTTCTCTTAAGGATAACCACGTCTAGCCCGGAGTTAGGGATGCCCATCACTCTATTGACATGTTCTTCATTGACAGTGATAGCATTGCCGGTTTCCATATTAAGTCTATGGTAGGTAAAGTCATAATGAGATATGAGCCACGCGCATAGCTCATATCTTAGTTCGCGACAAGCAAAATTCAGTAGGCCCCCAAATCCCATCTCTCTAATGGCTTGCTGTTTTTCAGGGGCTAGGCGTGCAATGGCATTTATGAATTTCTTCCCAGAACATCGGGACTTAGGAAGCTTAACCTACAGTAAAAATGAAATATGGGTTAGTGACAAAAAAATCCAATATATGCAAATTTCCAATTAAGCTGAATTTGAAGAATGGAGCCATTGTTCAATGAAATCTGTTTTGCCGACCTGTGTGCATGTTGGTGGAACATGCTCCTTCCTTTTTCTCTTTTCTGTTGCCATGTGTATAATCAGTATGTTTGGATGGCGATACTAAATCGGTGAGTTTCGAAACCTACAAAGTAATCAATGGCCTTATGAACATTGAAGCCTATGGATATGAAAGCTGTACAAAAGAGTAAAAATGAGACACGTATGAGTTCAAATAGTTCCTGTATAGCATTTCCTATTTCCTATATAGCTCACTCTTCTTCAAACTGGCCATTTATTATGCAACAAAGGCCACCTTCAACAGAAGTCAACCTCCAAAACAACCTAGAAAAAATGAAATGGAACTCAAAAGGCACCACCTTATCCTATCTATCCAAACTATTTAAAGCTTGTTTATCCATAAGTTTTTGTCCAAGGAAGGAGTAACCCACAGCATAACAATCTCAATTTGCTATTTTATTCTTTAGAAGGACCATTAATGATCCAGCCATTCCCTAAGCAGAGACCAACCTTATACCATTAGCAAAAAGAATTATGCTTAAGTATCAGGCTTCCAAAAATGTTTGCATTTAAATTGGGATTGATAAGTGAAAGTCATAACAAAGACCAATAGTAGGGATGGATAATATTCTATTTTATGGTCTTTCAACCAAAAAAACCTCTTTTGCAATTGTATCATGCATTCTAGATCATTTTTCAACAGGTAAGATATCTATTTTTGGTCCTTGTTGGGGCTTGAACTTGGAACCTCCCACCCCTCCACCCTAACCCTTGTCACTTGATCAGCCCTCAAGGGCATATGTTCTGACCTTTACCTTCCAGTCTCATAATTTAAATCTCCCCCTAGCTCAAAGTTGGAAGATTCTAACTTTTCAACGCTCAAATCTCCATTTTTTTCCTTATTTTTTTTCTTTTTGTGTTGCCTTGCCTTCAAATTCTCCATCATTCTACAAACCTTTTCATTGGATCTTCTCAAACCATAGCACTGAATCTTCGCCAATCTTAACTTTGATGAATATCTGTTGTGCACTGGCGCAAACTCTAATATCATTTTTTTAGTACCAGTAGAATCTCTGATGGATTCTGTTGTGCATGTGTATGCAATTACAACATAAAAATCAGTCACAAACCACACAAGCGATACAAACCATACAAGGTAAACTATGCCTACTTCCAATTACGAGATAAGGGTTCCATATAACCCCAACAGAAAATATGAAATTTGTGTTTTATGATCTCTAACAACACTTCAAAAAGTAGGCTCCAAGAAACTACAAAGAAAAGAAATTCTAATAAAGCAGAAACCGAATTCAAGTCAGAGACATATTTCAAGGGAAAATATATAACTCCAACAATCAGGTTGTGAAATTCTTAGTTGAATCCCACACAGCAGAAAAGTAACAAAATCGACATAGCAAGCCCCAAAGGCCAGAAAGATCTAAACTATGAACACCACAAACTAAGTTGATAGAAAAATGAATAGAGAGAAATCGATATCTCCTTGAAAAATGAAAAACTGAGAGAAAAGCTCAGACAAATTCCCTCTAATCATTTGATCATAAATTATATGAGTCGCGCATCAACCCTCCAAATAAAAGCACATTACTCCTAGTGAAAGAAAACTCGTACTGAAACTATTTTCTGTGAAACAAAACAGAGCCTAATGATAAAGAAATAATACCCAATATATCGAATGAGAGAGAAGGAAGAAAGAACTGTCGGCAAGGGTCTTGAAGCGTCGGCTGCACCGTTTTTCTGGGAAGCTCAAATCGCCTTGGTGACGGAGTGAAGACAACAATGAGAAAGAGGGAAGAAAGAACCGTCGGCTAGGGTATTTTTGTGGGAAGCTCAACATTTGATTTTGGAGTTTTGAACCGGTTCAGTTTCAGCCCGTGCTGAGATGGGTTGCTGATGTGGATACCTGGAGGGGCAATTTCGGTAGAAAAAATACAACCGGCTCATAGTGCATGAAACCCATATAAGTTTCCACATTGAAAAATATTTTTCCTATTTCATAAACCTGGGTTCCAAAAACAATATTATTACCAAATTGGGCCATGAAAACACAACTTTCCCTTTCTGAAATGCATTTAGTAGCCTTTCTGACATACATGTAGTTATTATACCTACATGCGATGCGTCACATGCAACTTCAAATATTTTGGAAAAATCCGGGAGCTTCAGAACGGGAGCTTCTCCCATCTTTGTTTTAATCTCAGTGAATACGTTATTGGCAGCGGTAGTCCACACAAATTTTTTTGACTTCAAACTCTCGGTGATGGGGGCCATGATGGTACTGAAGTTTCGTATAAAACGCCAATAAAATGTCGCCAACCCATGAAAGCTGCGCACTTCAAAAAAATTGTGAGGAGCAGGCCAGCTTTTAATTGCTTGAACCTTGGTAGGATCGGCTTCAACCCCTTGGTCTGAAATAATGAACCCTAGAAAATACACCCACTTCTTCATAAAAGAACACTTGCCACGGTTTACATAGAGTTGTTCTCTTTTTAGTGTCTCTAGGACTTGCTGCACATGGTCTAAATGATCCTGCAAACAATGGCTGAAAATCAAAATGTCATCAAAATAGACAACTACGAATTTTCCTAAGAAAGGTTTGAGTGCTTGCGTCATAACACCCATGAATGTGCTTGGTGCGTTGGTTAGTCCGAAAGGCATGACCAACCACTCAAATAAGCCATTTTTGTTTTGAATGCCATCTTCCACTCATCTCCGGGACGAATTCGAATTTGATGATACTCGCTACGAAGATCAATTTTTGTAAAGATGGATGCTCCACTCAATAGATCTAGCATGTCGTCAAGCCGAGGAATAGGAAATTGGCACTTCAAAATAATCGCTCAACTATCGACGCACATCCTCCAAGTATTGTCTTTCTTGGGTGTAAGTAAAACTGGTACGGCACAAGGGCTAAGACTTTCTCAGATGAATCCACTGTCAAGCAGCTGCTGAACTTGTCGATTCAGTTCTTCATTTTCCGTGGGACTCATACTGTAATGTGGTATATTCGGTAGAGAAGAACCTGGGATTAGATCAATGGCATGTTATACCTCTCGCAACGGTGGTAGCTGTTTCGGAATCTCATCAGGCATGATTTCCTGGAACTTCTCTAGCATCTTCATAAATTCGTTGGGGATAATGCCATCATCTTGCTTAGCCTCTCGGTTTACTACCAACAGCGCTAGTTGTTCTCCTTTTAGAGCTCGAGTAAACTGTCGAATGGTTAGCATTGGAACAACCTCTTTTTTCTTTTGTTTTGGTTGTGTGTCAAACTTAGAAATCTGCAAAGGGTCTAAAACGAATTTCTTGCCATTAAATTTAAAAGAGTAAGAATTTGCATACCCGTCATACAACACCTTTCTGTCATAGAGCCAGGGCCGACCCAATAATAAGTGACACACGGTCATAGGGACCACATCACACCAGGCTTCATCCGTATAGTTTCTTCCCAATGCAAACTTCACCAAACAACGATGCTTTACCAGGATGGGGTTATCTTCATTAACCCAACTTACTCGATAAGGGCTAGGGTGTTTTTCAACTGTCAAACCCAAACGTTCCACCGCATCACTAGAGATTACATTCATTCCACTCCCATTATCAATGATAACATTTAACGCACGACCACCATGCTTCATACGAGTATGAAAAATGTTGGTGCGTCTCCAATCAGAATCACCACCTTGGATCTTCTTCTTAGTACCAGTCAAAACTTGGTGGATCACACAACTGGGTAGAGCAGTTGCTCCCAAGTGCTCTACATCTTCACTGTCACTTTCTTCATATTCCTCTTCCTCAACTCCCTCAACTGCATCAAGAATTTTAAGTTCTTTTTCACACACAAAAGCCAAATTTTTTCTCTCGTAGGACATACTACATCGAAATGTCCAAACCCCTTGCACTTGTAGCATTGTGGTCCGTCGCCTGTAAGTTTGGTTTTTCCTCTTTAGTCACCCACCATGGCATGTCTACCTTGGTCAATGGGCAGAAGTGGTTTCTGGTATGGTTGTGTTGGTGCACGTTCCTGCCTGGGATCTGTAGATGACATGCGTCTTCCGTTAAAGAATCCCAGTTGTTTTTCAACTCGTAAGGCCAATTGATAAGCTTCGTCAACGCTTAGGAGTTGTGCTATCAGCATTTCTTTTCGCAGCTCATTACGTAAGCCCGTGCGGTAATGAGCTAGTGTTTGTTGCTCAATTTCCACCACCTTGCTGCGAACGGTCAATTCATGAAAACGGTCTGTACACTGGTCGACAGTCAACGACCCTTGCCTCAGTTGCAGCATCTCTTCAAACATGATTTGTTCGTAGTCAATAGGCAAATATTTCTCTTTCAGCTGCTCCTTCATTTCTCCCCAATTAGACATTGGGGCACGTTGAGTACGACGTAGTTGTTCTTCCACACTACCCCACCAAGCTCGTGCATGTCCTTTTAATTTCATACGGACATAACGAACTTTTCTATCCTCGAAAACAGAGAACCAATCAAAATAATCCTCAATGGTCGTCAACCAATCTTCAAAACCATTGGGGTCCAGCTTTCCAAAAAAATCTAGGACATCTACCTTCATTCCCTTGGCTAGTTCATCAAGAGGGTGACGGTCGAAGCCGCGTCCTGCTCATCCCCTGGGAAATTCACAACCATTCCGCCCAAAGCGAGCTTCATGATCACCAAATCCCCTGTTCCTCACCCTGTATTCTTCATTCTCTTCATTTTCTTCATTTCCATCTACTTCATCGTCTAGAGGAGGCCTATGCACCCTCCTATTGTGAGGTCCAAACTCATCTCGAGTTCGGCGTTCCTTCATTGTATCCAGCCTTTGATTGATCTGTTCCAGAACAGATGTGAGTTCGGTGATCTGTGTTTGTAAATGGGGTAGATCAGTGTTTGGGTTTTGGTTATTTGCCATATTGTAAGAATTACCACTGCGAGTTATAGGCATGAAACACTGAGTTCTTCGAGGAAAAGAACCCTGCTCTGATACCAAAAATGGTGCAAGCCTCAAGAGCCAACCTCACGTTGACGTTCAAGAGGGAATAAAATATAAACAGAGTCTCTCTGTTAATGAAATCTCTTCATTCTAAAATTCAATAAAAATTCCTTCCAAAATTCAACGATTGCCTTTCTTTTCTATGACTACCATATTTAAAGGATTACATGTGCTATAAATCAGGAGATAAACTAGGAAAGGATTGCCAGTAATAGAGTCTCGGAAATAAATTAGGAAAGAACTAATAACTTAGCAACGAAATTTTGAAGTAAATATAGATAAGATTGGATAAGAATTCTAGCAGCTGAATAAGTCCCCATCCACCAAGATTTAAGGAGTAATCTCCGCCTGGGAAACGTGCTCTCCATTTGCATAAAGGATGGACAACTTACCATAAAATAAATAAATAAGAAAAGCAAAAGAAGAAGATAGAAAACTTTCCATAAGCCCAGTTGTCAAACCCATCTCCTACTAAAATTTAGAGACTTCCGAAAAAAAAGGAATAAATTATCTAATAACTACATAAGAGCATCGTATCCACTATGAAAGGTGGATCCTTCAATTTCACCAAAAATAGCCGTATTGACATGAAATGACATGAGTGTGGGTGTAGTATCCTTGTTGGATACTCCTATTTTACTTTAGATGTGACTGATTTTTTTCATTGATATCATTTATTCTTTCAACTTTATTAGTAATAATCATATTAGAGAAAAAGAAGAGTTAATTGAAAAGTGAATTATTGAAAAAAAAAAAATTGAAGGATAAGAGGAAAAAAAGAAATTAGAAGGAAAATATCGCAACTTTTAAAAATAATATCTTCACTTCATATTTATTCTTTTAGTCGAGTCCTCACATCCTAAAATTGGTGAAGGATCGGACACTTAGACACATATCGGTATCTGACAATCTTACTCACAACCATGCAACATAGCTTATCCAAATAAATAAATAGGATCAAACAAGACCAAGAAGGTGAAAAGATTGAAAAAAAATCCTAATCAAGCAATTAATTTGGCATAGAACATGCAAAACATTTTTAATATTGAAAGTGTAAGTTTCTCCAAATCTGAGGAGCTAGGTAGGGTGAACGATGCCCCAACTAGAGGTACTCTATCTTGTGCTACCTATTATGGGAACCGTTGGTCTGACAGACCAACGCCCCCAGGATTTCCTTTCCTTTTAGGCAATTTTATAGATTTTTTATTTTTGGTTCTTTTGATAGGTAAACTAAGGCACAAGGAAATTAAAAGGATCAATTTTTTACATATACCAAGTTCAGGTAACTAAATCAGCCAAACAACATTATTTAATACCAGAATATCTTTGGCTTGACATTTCAATGACTGTTACCACTTTTCAAATCAAATCCAATTGCAAACAACATATTCAATTCCCCGTCCAAATGAATATCAATGTAAATTAGACAACTCATCCAAGACCTTTACAGAACTGCCCCAGAAACCAGGTAACATCATCCAACTATATTGAAGATGGTTCACTAAACCATCAATCATCACTTCCTCTTAATCAAAAGAACGATTTAGAGAAGCAAGATGCAGCTAAATCTTATAACAGCAAAGTCTGGGGCATAGCTGGAGACAATAAATTGAGAGGTTATGGTTGGTTCCCAAAAGATTTAAGAGAAAATGCGAGGGAAAAAAATATAGAAGAAAAATGAAAGAAAAAGTGAGAAAATCAAATTTTAAATCAATAAATTATTTTTTTATTATTCCAAACTCATTTAACTTATTTTAACTCTTTTATATAAAGAAAAAAGAATTTACATATGAGTTTCCAACTATTTTATATTTGATTTTCTTTCGCATTTTCCATTACAATAAAAACAAATATGAGAAAATCATTTTCTTTAATGTTTTTTTCATTCTTTAGTACTTCCCTAAAATCAAAAACTGTGGGAATATCCTGGGAAAGTGAGAAAAGTGACTTAATCAGCTTATTTTGGGCTCTCTGTGAAAGATAAAGAACACTAAGAGAAATTTAAAAGAATCATGTGTTAATAAAATATTAAATTTGTTGTCCATTGAGATAGATCAAGCAAGAAATGCTCACACTACTAATTTGGCAAACCAAAAAAGATCAAGCAATTATAAATTTATCGATATTCTGCAAGAAATTAAGGACCATTTAGTGGTTGAAGTGACAACAATTTGTTTTCAGAAATAGAGAAAATGAAAAATGACACAAAAACATAATTAGTGCTCGTTTGTATACACACCTTGTTTATTTTTTTCAAAAATAGAAAATGGTAGTAATTTTCATGTACAAGAACTCTTCGAGACTTGCCTTAAAAAGATGATAACTTAAAAAACTGTTTAAACCATTTGAGATATTAAAAAAATTTTACTACCTCAAATTTTAAAAAATTTAAAGATAATTTGAAGAATATAAGGTAAATTCATAATTTTTATATGAGTTAAATTTATTATTTTTTATTTTTGAAATTAGAAAATATGAAGTGTATCCAAACAAGCAATAGGTAACACACTTTTAACAACTTTTTCAAAAACATATCCTGAAATTGGTGCAATTTTAGTTACCCTATGTTCGGTTATTGGAAAATTTGAAGGAAATAAGAGGGAAAGAAAATAAAGAGGAAAAAAAGAGAGAAAAAAAGTGAAAGAAAATAAAAAATAGAATTAAAATTAATAAAAAAATCAAACACGAGAAAATCATTTTTTTTTTTATCAATTTACTTGGGTTACATTTGGATCCTAGAAAGTATGGAGGAAAGAAAAAAAATGTTAAGGAAAATAGTTTTCTCATGATTGATTTCACTATGGGAAATATGAAAGAAAATAAAATATAATTAAAATTAGTTAAAAATTTGTACATTTTAAAATTATTTAATCTTTATATAATAGAGAAAAATAAGTAAAATAAATTTAAAGAAACATATAAAAATAATTTATTGACTTTGAACCTATTTTTTATTTTTTTTAGTTCTTCTTTCCTTCCACTTTTCCTCTAGATTTTCTTCTCCTTAAATTTTCCCTCAAACTTTCCAGGAACCAAACATAACCTTGGTATTTTGCTAGAATCAAAGATAGCCTTAAAACCCTAAAACTTATATATAAAAGTTTCAAGAAACAAGAAATTTAACAATAGAAACCAATCCAGAAACAAACATGTCCACCATTCAAATTTTCAAAACCAAGCAAACCTGAATGTCCCACAATCAGGTAGGAAATGAACCAACCACATTGATTCCAAGGTCTAATAAAATCTCCAATCAAAGATGAAAGAACTTTGGACTAAAAGAAATACCTAGAACCTGTGATAAAATTCCCACTTATTTGCAGCATGGGAAAAAAAAGAAAAATTTTAATCAAAATTTCCACTTGTTTGCTGAAAATACATGGTACTAGAAAAGAAATCAGGAAATTTTAATGAAAATTCCCATTTGGTTGCTGAGAAAACATGGGCAAATGAAAGGAACCGAGAAGCTATAATCAAAATTCAATTTGTTGCTTAAAAAGGCATAGAAAAAGAAAAGAAAGCACGAGACTGTCAAAAAAATTATCACTTCATTGATCAGAAAATGTGGAAAAGAGAAAATAAAACATCAAATAGTAATAATATATATATATATATATATATATATATATATATATTTCTAAGCGTATTTCAAAAAAGTCCTTAAGATAATTAAGAAGACGCACCTATCCTAATCAATAGTGACCCAATCCATAAGGAATATAAAGGTCTTAACACTATCTCAATATTCTATCATAGTTGAGAGATTATGTAGCATATTAGCTTGGTGAAAATCATGATTACTCGATAGCCAACGTCACAATGCACCATACGTCTTGTCCAATGTGTAACCATACACACTAGTGCACTCAATATGGGAAACCTATCTAATGACAAAGACAAGTCATCTCTCTAATTAGAAGGTAGTGCATTACAACCTCAAATGAATTGCTTAAGTCTATGAACTAGGGGCTAATTACTCATCAAAATACAAGGAACCATGATTTCAATTTTCTATGCAATTCTTAATGCACCTAAATTATGTATATTACAAATGATGCAATCCTGAATGCTAAAATAAACCATAATGTAAAAGTGAGATAGTAAAGTGAATCTAAAAACTCATAAATACATCATGTCATTCTTTCAAGGGCTCTATCCTAACAATTGATGACCTACCAAATTAGATGCATGAAATTCAATAATAGAAACTTGAACTTTGTAACCATATCTATAATTTTATATAAAACCTTGTCAAAATGGCTTATGAAAAGTGATTGATATTACAAAAGAACATAAAACTAATGATGGGAAATGGGTGTTCACAGTTAGTAAGTGCATTAGTTATGTGAAAAATAAAATCAAATATCAAAAGTCAAAGTCAATGACAAATACTTATGTGAAGAACTTTGTGGTTATGTAGAGTTCTCTCATATTCAAGATTTCTTGTAGTTTACTTTGTCAATCATATGGTTCTGAAGTTGGCGTTTCTTTAAATTGGTACAATAGTAACTTCATCTTAACTATTAGAGTTTCTCTCATGTTGGTAATTGCGTTGATTTTTATGAAATCATTAAAATATCCATCATAAGGTTGTATAATCGACATTTCTAAATCAATACCATAACAAAGAAGTTTATATAAAGAAACCTAAATGGGTTTATAGGTTATAAATGTAAATGAAATATAATTTCATCAATATCCACCCATCAAATATTTTTGGCTTTATATATATATATGCATATAAAGTTTTTATCATGTTATCCTCATATAAAGGTTTAGCATGAAAACCTCAATGAAGATTTCAACCTTGTTGAGAAGATTCAATTGGAGTAGGACTTAGCTTTGTGTTTGCTTTTTGAAGCATTGCAAGCATTTTGGTTTTACATGAATAAGAGATTTCAATCAAGTAGTTGTTATCATCAATAAGGATAGGTTGTTTCCATCTTGTCCCATCAAAATTCATGTAAATATGCTTAGTTATCCCTTTGTGAGTCTCAAAGCGAATTTGGTGTGCCTGAATTGAGAAGTAAACAAAGAAGAGGAAGAAGAAAAAATAGAAGCTAGTTTATACTTGATATTTGAAGATGCGTCTTATTAATATGTTAGTTTCATCATCACTACCACTATTATATATCAAAACTAAAACTTCAAATACTTTTTAATATATAGCATAACATATAATTGTAACAAAAATTATATGATCAATTTTAGACATGTTTTAGGCTTAGTTTGATTAAGAAAAATATATATGCATAGAACTGATCTATGCAAGACGAGTCCCATGGATATTCAAAGGAAGAAAAATTACAACCCCAAGAAGTTTCATCATCTACAAAAGATGATGTAAAGTTTCTCTGCGAATTACAACCCCATTAGAATTTTCAATAAAACAGTTAAACAAAGAAAGATAAAGTTAGTTGCATGAAACTGAAAAAAAAAAAAACGTTTCCATTGTTCATCTCTTTTGATGTAAAACAAGACTTTCAAAAGCTCACCTTGTTTTTTCTCCTAAACTTTGGCTTGCCCCAAGGGTCTAGTCCACTAGGGAAGCTAGGTATGTTTAGACAAACGATTGACCTTAAGCTACAAATAAGAAAGAAGTAATTAAAAATATTATTGATGTTCATTTATTCAAGAACTAAATGCTAACAATAGATCAATTACAAAAAGTAGAAGTTAGAAAAAATAGCCTTGCAAGATATTATGTAATTAAATTTTTTATGGTCATGTCAAGGATGGCATTTTCAATGACCATTGTTGTTAAATGAAAAAAATATAAAGCTGAAAATATATTTGTTATTAATGTTAAGGAGGCTGTCTAGTATCGATGTATTAAAGAATTAGTAAATAATGAAAAGCATTTGAAAATCATTTCATCATTTACTTTTATTATTAAGCATGAAAAATGATCCACAAATGGATCGACTTTGTTGTCTGGATATTCTAAGGATGGTTACAATCTATTTTAGTTTTTGATTCAAAATTTTATTAATGAATTAAACAATTATAGATCTTGCTTTTAAATTACTTTTACCTTTCTTATCCTTCTCAACTTTAGTATTTTAGCTAATCTCTAATACTTGTTCCCAAATCTTCATTAAGCTCCACTAGTTTATCTAATATTCACTAACAATTACTTATTCTTTGAACATTTTACATTCTTCAAGCCTAAATTTAAAAGAAAAGCAACTCTAGATGAAAGGTTTGACCAATGCCCATTCTTCAAGAAAATGCCAAACACATTTCTTTTTTCCTTGCAATTTTTTTTTTTTGTTCAATTTTCTTATGTTGTAAGATGTTTCTTCATTTTCATGGTAGAAATATGTTAGAGATTCATGAATACTCATCACTGCTACATTATTTATTCTAGATAATTTCTCAACGTCATCTTATATTTTAGAGGCACATATGCATGTGACACCAATGATGGATATTTAATTAATAATCTAAACATGCCATAAAAGCCATTAAATAGCAATTAGATCATAAACAGAATTATAGACTGATCGGAAAACATACCTCCCGCCATTGCCATTCTACTGGTTAAAATGGGTTTTGCTATTTTCGGGTTTCAGGTGCTTCTAAACCTTCACAATCTCCACTTAGATGGTGTTTTGAAAACCGAAAAGAGATTGCAAGCTTAGGGTACCCTCCCGTTAGTGTTCTGCCTCGTTTTAAAAGACTCTCTCCATCACTGAGTCTACCTGGAACATGCACATAACATGGGGTAGTGATGCGAATGTGGTTTGGAGCATGAATCCTCGTTCCTAAATTGATGGAATGATGTGGACCACATTCCGAATCACGTCTTCTGTTTATTACCGAAGATGCAGGAGAAATAAAATCCCAACATTCTCTCACTTGGTTCATATATTCCATCATTCATCATAGCAAGAAACAAAACACATGAATCATGGCGATAGGTCCTCTAATATCGAGTATTATCTTCCATGTATCACAATGCATCATGTTTCTTAAACACTAGCCCATATGGTGTAATGAATAAACCCTATGTTTATTCTAGGTCCAAACATTAATGATATTTCTCAATTAATGAATAAAAGTGTACACAAAGAAAATCAAATATGAGAAAACATCACAAATAGAGTTTCATTGAAAATAACATTCGTTCTTACAACGAAAATCACACAAAGGAACCAAGTCCCAATCTATCTACATGATCCTTAAATTTCAACGGTGGCATGTCTTTAGTAAAAGGATCAGCAATCATCAATTCAGTGCTAACGTGTTCAATAACCACTGTTTTCTCTTTAACACGTTCTCTTAGGGCTAAATACTTGATGTCGATGTGCTTGTTTCAACTGCTACTTTTATTGTTCTTAACCATAAAAACTGCAGCTGAATTGTCACAATATATCTTCAATGACCTAGAAATTGAATCCACAACTCTAAGCCCAGAAATGAAACTCTTTAACCATGCACCATGCGAGGTAGCCTCAAAACAAGCCACGAACTCAACCTCCATAGTAGAAGTTGCAATCAAAGTTTGCTTTGCACTTCTCCAAGAAACAGCTCCACCGGCTAGCATAAAGACATATCTTGAAGTTGACTTTCGCGAATCAATGCAGCTAGCGTAGTCCGAATCAGAGTAACCAATCACTTCCAAATTATCAGTTCGTCTATACATAAGCATGTAGTCTTTGGTCCCCTGAAAGTATCTCATCACCTTCTTTGTAGTTTTCCAATGGTCTATACCTAGATTACTTGGATATCTCCCTAACATCCCAACAGCAAATGCAATGTCAGGTCTTGTTCAGACCTGAACATACATCAAGCTTCTAACAACATAAGCATAAGGAATGTTCTTCATTTGTTCCCGCTCAAGATCATTCTTCGGGCACTGGTCCAAATTGAACCTATCACCCTTCACAATGGGAGCTATACTTGGTGAACAATCTTTCATCTGAAATCTTTCTAAAACCTTGTTGACATAGGTCTCTTGAGACAAACCTAAAAAGCCTCGAAATCTGTCTCTCTGTATCTTAATGCCAATGACATAAGTTGCATCACCTATATCCTTCATATCAAAGTTTTTAGATAGAAACTGTTTCACCTCATGTAGCAAACCCTTATCATTGGTTGCAAGTAAAATGTCATCCACATATAGAACAAGGAAACATATCTTACTCCCACTGACTTTCTGATATATACATTGATCCATAATGTTCTCCACGAAACCAAATGAAGAGATAACATCATGAAACTTCAAATACCACTGGCGGGATGCTTGTTTCAATCCATATATGGATTTCTTAAGCTTGCATACCAAATGCTCACCACCACTAGAGGAAAATCCTTCTGGTTGTTTCATGTAAACCTCTTCCTCTAGATTTCCATTGAGAAATGTCGTTTTCACATCCAATTGTTGCAACTCTAAGTCAAAATGTACAACTAATGTCATAATGACACGAAGAGAATCTTTCTTAGATATAGGAGAAAAAGTCTCCTTGTAGTCAATTCCTTCATTTTGAGTGAATCCTTTAACAACGAGTCTCGCTTTATATCTTTCAATGTTGCCCAATGAATCTTTCTTTGTCTTGAAGACCCATTTACATCCAAGAGCTTTTGCACCATCAGGCAACTCAACAAGATTCCAGACTCCATTAGATGCCATAGAATTCATCTCATCTTTCATAGCATCATACCATAAATTAGACTCTTTGCAACTTATGGCTTGTGAAAACGTTTCAGGATCATTTTCGGCTCCAATGTCATAGTCCAGTTCTTGCAGATACACAACATAATCACTAGGTATTGTTGGTTTTCTCACTCTTATAGGTCTCCTTAATATTGAATCAACATTTTCCTAAGGATCACGTTGCTCAACGGGTTGTTCAACAATTTCTAGCGAATCTTGAACAACTTGATCTACTGGATTATCATTAGCAATTTGTGGAGCTTCAATGATTGGTTGTCTATCACCCGTTTGAACTTGAGGGGCGTTCTGAATGACAATCAATCTATCACTTGAAGTGGATGGTTGAACATCTATATGATACTTTTCAGAAACAATGTCCTAAAATCGATCGCTCCCACTAATCAAGTCATTCTCAAGAAACTTAGCATTTCTTGACTCCACAATTCTAATGCTATGAGATGGACAGTAAAATCTATACCCTTTAGACCTTTCGGCATATCCAATGAAATACGCACTAATGGTCCTTGGGTCTAGTTTATTTTCTTGTGGGTTGTAAACTCTTACTTCAGACGAGCATCCCCAAACGCGTATATGTCGCAAACTCGGTTTCCACCATTTCCAGAATTCAAATGGCGTCTTGGGGACAACCTTTGTTGGAACTCGATTCAATATATACACTGCCGTTTTAAGAGCTTCAATCCACAAGGATTTAGGAAGCTTAGAGTTGCTACGCATACTCCTAACCATGTCCATTAATGTTCGGGTTCTTCTTTCAACCACACCGTTCTGGTCTGGGAACCAGACATGGTGTATTGAGTAACTATCCCATGCTCTTGAAGAAACTTTGCAAAGGGATCAGGTGCTTGTCCATCCTCGGTGTATCTACCATAATATTCTCTATCTCTGTCCATTCTCATAATCTTTATTTGCTTTCCGCATTGTTTTTCTACTTCAACCTTAAAAACTTTAAAGGCACCCAATGCTTCATTCTTGTTATGAAGCAAGTAGATATACATGTATCGTGAGTAATCGTCTATGAAGGAGATGAAGTATTTCGGACCATACGCATCCATGTTTGGACAACAAATATCTGAATGTATGATCTCTAATATGTCTGTGCTCCTCTTGGCACCCTTCTTAGACTTGTTGGTATGCTTTCCCTTAATACAGTCCACACAAGTGTGAAAATCAGTAAAATCTAAAGTACTAAGTACTCCATCATTTACTAATCTCTTAATTCTCTGTATGGAGATATGTCCCAATCTCCTATGCCACAACATAGAGGAATCTTCATTCATAACACATCGTTTTGTACCAATGTGAACATGCATAGTATTATTAGTGGTATCATTTTGCAAATTGATAGAGAAAAGACCATTAGACAATGTACCATTTCCAACAAAATTAAATTTATAAAACAAACTGAAAGATGTCTCATAAAAACTAAAGGAATAACCCAAAGGTACAATTCTTGAAACTGAAATCAAGTTCCTAGAGAAACTTGGAACATAAAATGTCTTTTCTAAATTTAAAATAAAACCACTACTTAAAACTAAACTGCATGTTCCAACAGCCTCCACATGTGAATGCATCTTGTTTCCTGAATAAATGCATTGCTCACTTGGCATTGGCTTTCTTAGGTTTCACATACCCTGCAAGGTATTCAAAACATGGATTGTAGAACCAAAATCAATCCACAATGTGTTATAAATAACATCAACCATATTAGATTCATAACAAACAAATGAGATTGGTTTACCTTTCTTCTCAAGCCATTTCTGGAATTTGGTGCAACCCTTTTTCATGTGCCCTTTCTTCTTGCAGAAAAAGCACCTATTGACCTTCTTGATTCCACCTTGGGGTGGTATTTTACCTTTCCCTTTCTTTTTGGTCTGATTCTGATCCTTTCCTTCCATTGTCATTAATGCATTCTTACCCAATTCCATTTTCAACCTTCCCTCTTCTTCAACACACTTGGTCAGAAGCTCATTAATTGACCACTTATTTTTTTTGTGTGTTGTAGGAGATTTTGAAGGGTCCATATTATTGTGGAAGAGTGTTTAAAATGAAGTGCACAAGGAAGGAGTCAGACATTTCAACCTCAAGTGTTTTCAATTGTGCCGCAATATCCCTCATTTGCATTATGTGCTCTCGCACACCACTCACATTGGTGAGCCTTAAAGATAAAAACTTCATTATCAGGGTGCTGGCAAGTGCCTTATTTGAAGTCACAAATTGTTCATCAATAGCCTTTAGTAATGCCTTGACATTGTCATACTGATCCACAGAACCACGAATACCATCAGAGATTTTGGTCTTTATGAACATCAGACTAAGGCGATTTGATCGCTCCCATTGTTCATAAAGAGCCTTTTCTGCTGTAGTGCTGGTGTCAATAATGGTTGGTTTGTCTTTCCTGATAGCATAATCAATGTCCATGCATCCCAAATGAAGAAGAATTCTCTCCTTCCAAACCTTATAGTTATCACCTTTCAATCCGGGAATGTCACATTTTATATTAGAGAAATTCGCAGGTTGCATGACTGCACAAAAATTAAACATGCATGCTTATAATTCAATTTTGAGACTAATAAACAAATATCATGTTTTACCAATGTAACTCATGTTCAAAAATTATGAATCTAGTGACATAAAACTTGCATGTGGGCTAAAGTTCTAATTCAATTAGATAATTTGATATTCCACCCTAATTAATTATACAAATTTAATAAAAAATTCTTGTGGGATAAAATTTTATTATATCAAATATAATTAATTACCCTTAATGTCATTTTCCTATATGTGATCCTAAAACAATTAATATATAATTTTGCATAATTAAAGATGTTGTGGCTACTCCTTAATTAATTAAAATTATATGGATCACTTGACATTTAATTAATTCACAAGAAAACTTATATAAATTGCATGAAACCATAAGCAATTTTTACACAAAACTCAATATCAATGTGCAAAATTTCTGAAATTGTATAAATTATAAGCACATTAATATCTAAAATTAAAACCATAAAAGCCTTTAAGAATAAATATAATGTGCAAATTATTTAATTTAATGTTGTATGCACAATAAACCATTAAAAATAAAAATATGCATTCAACTAGCAAAAATAAATAATCTATCGCATAAAATATCCATAAATTAACATATTTTAAAAAACACTAAATTTTATGATTTTTTTTATTATTATTATTATTACAATTCACGCTAAATCAATCCCTTTATAAAGAAAAAATAAGTTTATAAGTTGCTGCTAGGAGGACTCGAACCTGTGCAATGAATGAATGAAGACAAGGCTATGAAGACAAGGCTATGACCAACTGGGCTACTACCCCTTTTCTTATTACTTGTTTACCTATTTAAATTTATTGACAGTCAAAACCCGAAATGAAACCCGACGGTTTCTAGGTATTCAAGACACCAAAATGATGATTTAAAACACCGAAATATTAGAAATCTCATCTCCTAATGATTTCTAACAATATTTTTCATCAAAAACTTCTAAAACCAAAAACTCCAAAATACCAAAACTCACTTGATTGAAAAATGTAGATTGTAAAATGAACAAGGCAAAGGCATACAATGCTCTGATACCAACTGATGGATATTTAATTAATAATCTAAACATGCCATAAAAGCCATAAAATAGCACTTAGATCATAAATGGAATTATAGACTGATCAGAAAACATACTTCCCGCCATTGCCATTCTACAAGTTAAAATGGGTTTTTCCATTTTCGGGTTTCAGGTGCTTCTAAGCCTTCACAATCTCCACTTAGATGGTGTTTTGAAAACTAAAAAGAGATTGCAGGCTTAGGGTACCCTCCCGTTAGTGTTCTGCCTCGTTTTAAAAGACTCTCTCCATCACTGAGTCTACCTGGAACGTGCACATAACATGGGGTAGTAATGCGAACGTGGTTTGGAGCATGAATCCTCGTTCCTAAATTGATGGAATGATGTGAACCACATTCCGAATCACGTCTTCGGTTTATTATTGAAGATGCAGGAGAAATAAAATCCCAACATATCCTAAGATGGGGTGACACATTGTTCTTGTAAGGATTTTTTCTTCTTAGATCTTTATTTGTTTTGATTATTGGATTTTTGGAATCAAGGCTAGACATAGAAATCATGATTGCTTCATTTTGAATTTCATGCA
Source organism: Vitis riparia (assembly GCF_004353265.1). NCBI lineage: Eukaryota > Viridiplantae > Streptophyta > Magnoliopsida > Vitales > Vitaceae > Vitis > Vitis riparia. The sequence continues at coordinate 12,171,730 of NC_048433.1, read as the reverse complement.
TAGGTTGTCTTCCATGCACTTAAAAGTCTCACTTTGAACAATTTACAATCCTATAATCTAATCTTCTTGTTTTTAGCCATGTTATTTAAATCTTTATCTTATAAAGTTTGATTAGTTTTAATATTATTTTATTTACTTGTTTATTTATTCATTGTTCATAGTTTATAGTTATTAGAATACTTTATCCAATTTTTCATCTTACAAAGTTTAATAGATTTAGTATTTACTTGTTTTTGTCATGCTTAGTTTCATGTCATTAGGATGGTCTCCATGCTATTCAAAATTTTATCTTGCAAAGGTTGATGATGGTATTTAATTTGTTTTAGGTTTGTTGTATTAGTTTATTTCCCATGCCATTAAAAAAAAAATCTTATCTTGTAAAAGTTTGATAGTTTTAACTTCTTCCTTTTTATCGATTTTTTTGGTCTATTTGCCTTAGGAATTTTAGTTATTATCTTGAGATCCCATGATATTTAATTTATGTTTGATAGTTTTAACATCTACCCCTTTATTGATCTTAGCCTCATTCCCTTAGAAATTTTTAGTTATTACAAAATGCCATGCTTAGTATTAATTATTTTAGGTCAACTTGTATTGTTTAATTTATCATGCTTAGGTTACTTCGATTGTGTTAATTGATGTGCTTATAAATAATAATTATTTTTTTTATTGATTAGTATATATGTATATCTTTGAATTACTTAGGCAAGTGTCCTTTAGTTTATTTTATTAATTACATGTTTATAAAAATCCCATGTTTAGTATTAATTATTTTAGGTTAACTTGTATTACTTAGTTTATCATGCCTAGGTTTATTTTGATTGAGTTATTTGATGTACTTATATGTTATAAATATTGCTTTAAGAATTTGTATACATATTTTTGAGTCCTTTATGTGAGTCTCCTTTAGTTTATTTTATTAATCATAAAATCCCATGTTTAGTTTTAATTAGTTTAGGTTATCTTGCATTATTTAGTTTATCATTTCTAGGTTATTTTGATTGTTATTTGATGCACATATAAATAATTGCTATTGGATTATTGATTAGCATATATGTTCTTGAGCTATGTAGGTTAGTTCCCTTTAATTTGTGTTGTTTTATGCTTTCGCAACCCCATGTTGTAGTTTTATAACTCAGGTTAGCTTGTATTCTTAGTATTCTATATTTAGGTTCCTTTGTTAATATTGTTTTATATACTGTTTGTTAGTTTATTAATTAGAGATTAGTAAATTTTTTTAGGCTTAGTTTCCATTAGTTTGTCGAGATAATTTTACGCTTTCAAAATCCAATGTTTAGTTTTATGAATTTAGTAGTTTGTTATGTTAATTTTATACTTTCAAAAATCCCATGTTTTAGTTTTGTAGTTTTAGTATAAGCCTGTGTTCTAGCTTCTTATGTTTAAGTGCCTTTGAATTTGCTATTTTATGATATTTAGATTATAGAAAATAATGAAGTATTTCTTGATTATTGTAATTTAGTTCATGTGCCTTGAAAATTTTCTTAGATTTTAGAAAATAATTAAGTATTTCTTGATTGTTGTAATTTAGTTCATGTGCCTTGAAAATTTTCATTTGTTAAATTTGATTATTTTTGTTTTATGATATTTAGGTTTTAGAAAATAGTAGATATTTCATGATCGATAAGTAATGAGGTTAGTTTTTGATACCTTCATTTATAGTTTGTAATCTTTCAAATTATTTAATTTTTTTTTTCAGTTAACCTATTACATGTTAGTTTATTCAATATTTCATGTTTGTTAATTTATTTGATGCAAGTTTGCTAAGTTTTCTTTATTCATTAATTCTTTAAAAATATATTGGTTGATAGTGTGTAGTTTCTCAAGTTAATTAGTTTTATTAGTTAATGTTTTGCATATTAGTTTATTAAAATACTTCAAGTTAGTTAATTTATTAGATAATTTTCCTTTTTAATTATTTTTTTTAAAATGGTATTGAAAAACTACCGAAAGTTTAATAGGGAATACTCAAATAAGGTAAATGGGGTGATTAAAAAATTTAAATAAATATTTATATATTATACCAAATTCTTTTAACCTAATAGATATTAGGGGTATCCCAAATAACTAAATGAGTTATACCTAAAATCTATTAACTAAATGAGTTATACCTAAAATCTTTAGATATATAAAAAACTGATTTTTACCTTTTAGAAATGTCATGTGATTAGTTAAAGATAAAATAATATAATTATTAATGTTTAAAATATATGCCAGGAGATGTTAGGGATGATAATAGTTACCAAAATGACCACTCTAATCTCAATAACAACCTAACAAATCAATCAAAGGAATTCAATATAATCAATCAGAATATAAGTAGAAATATAAAGATATTCAATGAGACAAAAGATTTTTATGTGGAAAACCCCAACAAACAATGGACATAAAAAAATCATGAGGTTTAAGACCTACTAATCTAAATCCACTATTTGAAATCAAGTTACACATATTTATTTGACCACTTTACCCTAAAGACTTACTTTACAGAACCTACAACTCAATTCACGTCTGCGATGCAGTAACTTCCTATTGCTCCTTAGTAGATCATTCAGCCACTTCAAAGGGATGATAATCTTCAACCTAATAATCAAATATCAAATCTTTGAATGAGATATCAAGAATGAAATGGCATGTTAGGGTTTCTCTCTAGGATCTCTAAAAAGATCTTCTTAATGAAACCCTCTCAACTAAAGCAAAATCTCTAACCTTTAATGGGTTATTAGGGAGATATTTATAAGCAAAAGCCTAAACAACTTCAATATCTTAAGATTCCAAATTAGAGTTTGAGTGAAATTCATCCAAAATTTGTTTCTAAACTCAATAAGATCCTCATGACTGCTTAAGCAGACTTCAAACCGGTTAAGTGAACTCAAAACCACTTGAGCAGGATTAATTGCTTGAGTAGTCCTTGTTTCTTTTGAAAAGTCATTTAAAAATATTTAGTAGGTGGAGAGCATCTCAGATTAACCTCTTTGCCTTAAACTATTAGGATAGAGCCCTTAAAAGCATGACATGATGTAACAAAATTTGGAATTCATTATTTATTTATTAATATTCTAGTTTCACTTTTATCTATCTTTATTCCATGTAATACACTTTATGAGCATTCTTGCCTACATCTTTTGTATTGTACGTGATTTTGGTGCAGTAGGAGTTGCATGGAAGATCCAAGTTATAGGTTCCTTGCAAATAGATGGTTTTTTCACAACTGGTTCATAAGTCTAGGAAATCCATTAGAGGCTATAGTGCACCACCTGCTAATTGGAGGGATGATTGGTCTTGGCTATTGGAATGGATTTCCCATGGTGAGTGCACTAGTGTGTATGGTTATACATTGGATTGGATCTATTGTAAGTCATGACTTAAGGCTATCAAGTAGTCTTGACCTCACTAAGTTGCCTCATTGTGTCATCTCTCAATCTTGAGAGAATATTAAACTTGTGTTAAAGTTAGCAGTGGTTTTGACCTACAAATGAGATCGTAAGCTAATCATATATTCCTTATGGATTGGGCCACTGTTGTTGGAAACCGGTAGCAATAGGTATTCTTAATGGAGGCACCATGATATCTCATGGGATTGAGACAATGTGTCCCCTTAGGTGATCAAAAGGAGGTGTTTTCACGGAAACTATTGTCATAGTAGTTCCTTAAGTGGAACTTGGCATAAGCTCTTTGAGAGCTAAGATATGTCAATTGAACACACAATATAAGGATCTATAACTCAAGAATAGTAAAGGTAGTCTTGAAAGGCTGATAGCTTTCACCTTGTTAAACTATGGACACTAGTTCATGGGGAGACTAAACACAATGGATAGTAGGTCACGAACCTGAGTACATAGTCTTGTTGTTAATTACATAGGATACTGGAGTTTAGTTGATTCGTTATAGTGGGATGCTGAATCAACTTTAGAATTGAATTATGAGGGAGCCAATACTCCTATAGGTCCCAATGGTCCCCGCTCTAAGCTCATATACCTTGTTGGCATGGGTTATGAGGGTTGGATTGACTCTAGGTTCACTTTTGTGAATAAAGGCGTTTTGGTAATTACGCATGGTTGCATAGGGGTAAATGAACAAGGTCTTTGGATTAGGCTAATTAATTAGTTAGTAGGCCTTATTGGGTTGGTTAATTAATTAGGACCCAATTTAGGCTAAATTAAGTGACCTAAGCCCATGTGTGCTCAAGTCACCTAAGCCTAGTTCGAAACTTTATAAATACCTCATAGAGGTTAGGTTTCCATAACCTTTTGTCTTCCACCATCCAGAGAGAAAGAGAGTCATAACCTCCACCCTCATTTCCTCTCCACTCAAAGTGTGCTAAAAACAAGGTTGAGTCATTAGGTAGAAGCTCGTGGGTTTGTGAGATTGCCAACAACTTCAAGGTCATCTTCAATACTTGGAATTTAAGGTTTAGGAACATCTAAACCTAAAGGTTAGTACTTTAACCCTAAAAAATCATTTTTGAAAATTTGATATTGTTTTCATTGCTTAAATCTAAGATTTTAACATACACATGAAAAATTCCTAAGACAAGATTAGCATACTTTTTAAGTTCAGCTCTCAAACTACGCAAGTAGGACCACTTTAGGTGATTCAACTATTGTATATCTAAATTAACAAAGATCCTTAATATCAATATTATCATGTGAAGAGTTCCAATTTTAGGATTGACCACTCTTACTATTAAAATATCTAGTCTTATGTTTAGGAAAATCCTCATTCCTTAATTCCTTTGCCCAAACCACCATTGAAATTGGCAATGACCGAGAATTGAGATGGACTTTAAGATGATAATGAAAGTTCATACCCTAGAATGGGCTTAATATTGGAGGCTATAGGCTTGCCTATGAACTACTCTTACTTGATCATTTGAATTGATTAAGAGCTTTAGGGTTTTTGTAATTACGATGATGAATAAATTATCTTCTATGTCTAAAAAATTTTGAAAATTTTTATTTCATAAATTAGAAACATTTTGTAATAGGGCAATGTGAACTTTTAAAATTTTCATCAGAATATTTTATTGAAAATTTAATTTGATAAGAAATATGCTCTCAAATTCTAAAATCTATTTTCATAAAATTGTCATTTACATAATTCCAATTTGATAAATATCTTATCTTGGAAATTTTTTCAAAGAAATTTATTTTCATCAAATTACTAAGTTTCCTTAAATCATTTAGTAATGTCCTTTAATGATAAATTACTTCCTCTGAAATTTTCCAAAATATTTATTCTCCAAATTGGGAACTCTAATATAATAAGAAACTTCAATTTATGAAAATTTGAGAGCATCTCCGATAAGGAAATATGTAATTTTGGAAGATTCTAAAAAATATTTTAAGAAATTTGAAAATCATTAAGAATAATAAAAAAATAAACTTTAGCTCTCACGATTAAAAATTCCTCATAAAACATACTTTCCTTATTTCTATACCTTTTCAATTTAATAAATATTGTTAGATTTGGAATCTAATTTGCATACCAATTTATTTCATTAAAATGATTATAACTATAAATTCTAATAATATTCTTAAAGATAAATTATGCATTTTAAACAAAGTTTCAATTTTTTTTTTTAATTGAGGAATAGTGCAATAAGAAAATTTCTAAAATTTGAAAATAAAAAATAAAAATCCAGACAACACTTTATCCAATAAGGAAAACTTTAATAAAAATATTTAAAATCCTTGAGAATAATTTTAAAAAAGAAAATTTTGCCTTTTGATTTAAATTTTATTTTAACAAAATTTATTTCCTTAATATATAGTATTCATAAATTTAATAAGTAATATCTTTTTGGACTCCAATTTTCTCAAAAATTTATTTCCATCAGATTACTAAGTTTTTTTTTTTTTTTGCAAAACATATATAATAGGAAAAATATACATATTAGGCATAAAAAATATAAAAAAGAAAATTCAAATAATTTCCCTCAGCCTTAAGGATCCTATCACATACTTGGTAAGATTTCTTGGGATTTAAAAATCCAAATTTACCAAGATACCCTTATAACAAAAATTACGGTTAGTAAAAACAAAAACCCTTAAAATCTAGAAAACAAGTTAGTATTGGTTGTTGTACAAAGGAGTGTTTGAGTGAGAGAATGAGTAAGAGCGAGAGAGAGATAGAGAGAGGAGGGTTGGGTTTTTTGAAAGACCACTAGTATGAAAGGTAAAGTCTAATCTTAAAACCCAAGGGGTTTATATATACTCTCTTGTGAGCTCAAGTGACTTTGACCCAACTTGGGCTTAGGTCTTAATCCATCCCTTAATGAACTCTAATTAATTAATTAATTCAATCTAGAAAAACTTAAAATAATTAATTTTAATTCTTAAGAAATCTTTCACTCTATCAAAATGTCCTTATGCACATAAATGATCAATTCTCCATAAAACTTTAAAACTTTAGCTAATAAAGACTATGCGCTTGAGTGGAGCCCACTAAGACTCATAGGAAAATATTTTCTTCTAGAATCTAATTCTAAAGTTGACTCAATATTCCACTAAAGAAAGTCAATTGCACTTTCATAACCTATGACATTACACTAAGATGAAAATTGATTAAATCCAATTTAATAAATTTCTCAAGTTTGTGACCTTTATCTATTCGAGTTTGAACTAGGGTCCATAATCTAACATAGTGAAAGCTATTACACTCTTAAGATTACGTCTACCATCCTTGAGTCTCAAATCCTCCTATTATATGATCAAATTGACATAATATATCTCACAAAGAGTATGAGTCAAGCTCTACTAAAGGAATTACTATGGTCCCGAATTTTGGGCTAACAAGTCTTTAAGATAACCTAAGATGACACACTATCTAAAATAAAATCTATGAGATATCATGGTACATGTCTTAAGAATACCTATAGCTACCTACTAATTAATAGTGACCTAATCCATAGGGAATATAAATACCTTAACACTAGCATAGTATTCTGTCATGGTCTAGAGACTATATGACATAGTAGCATGATGACATCATGATCACATGATAGTCAAGGTCACAATTCACCATAGATCTTGTCTAATGTGTAATCATACACACTAGTGCACTCAACATGGAAAACCTATCTAATGATAAAGGTAAGTCATCTCTCTTATTAGGAAGTAGTGTGCTATAACCTTAAATGAATTACCTATGTCCATGAACTAGCTATAAGCCACTCGTCAAAATACAAAGAATTCATAACTCCAATCTTTTGTGCAACTCCTAATACACCCAAGTTATATATATTACAATCATGCAATCCTGAATGATAAAATAAACCATAATGTAAAAGTAAGATGGTAAAGTGAATCTAAAAACTCATAAATATGTCATGTCATACTTTGAAGGACTCTATCTCCACAATTGATAATCTACCAAATTAAATGCATGAAATTCAATAATAAAAACTTGAACTTAGTAACCAAATCTACAATTTTATGTAAGACCTTGTTAAAATGGCTTATGAAAAGTGATTGATATTACAAAAGAATATAAAATCAATGATGTGAAATGGATTTTCAAACTTACTAATTGCTTTGGTTATGTGACAAATGAAATTGAATATAAGAAATCGAAGTCAATGACAAATGGTTATGTGAATAACATCTTGATTATGTAGAGTTCTCCCATATTCAAGATTTCTTATAGTTTAATTTGTCAATCATATGGTTATGAAGTTGGCCTTTCTATAAATTTGTACAATAGTAGTTTCACCTTGACTATTAGAGTTTCTCTCATTTTGGTAATTGCTTCGATTTTTATGTAATCACTAAAATATCCATCATAAGGTTGTACAATCGAATATCTAAATCAATACCATAACAAAGAAGTTTATATAAGGAAACCTAAATAGGTTTATAGTTTATAAATTTGTGAAATATGATTTCATCAATATCCTCCATCAAATCTTTTTGCTTGTATATGCATACATATAAAGATTTTATCATGTTATCCACATATAAAGGTTTAGTAGGAAATCCTCAATGAAGATTTCAACCCTATTGAGAATATTCAATAGATGTAGGACTTTTAGCTTTGTGTTTGCATTTTGAAGTTGAAGTTGCAAGCATTCTAGTTTTAGATGAATAAGAGATTTCGATCATGTAGTTGTCATCATCAATAGGGGTATGTTGTTTCCATTTCGTCCCATCAAAACTCATGTAAATATGCTTAGCTATCCCTTTGCAAAGCTCAAAGCGAATTTGGTGCACCTGAATTGAGAAGTAAACAAGAAGAACAGCAACAAAAAGTAGAAGTTAGTCTATACTTGGACATTTGAAGATGGATATTATTAACATGTTGGTTTCATCATCACTACCACTATTGTAAATCAAAACTAAAACTTCAAATACTTATCAATATTTAGCATAACATATAGTTGTAACAAAAATTATATGATCAATGTTTAAACATGTTTTAAGCTTGGTTTGATTGAGGAAAATATACATGCATAGAACTAACCTGTGCAAGACGAGTCCCATGGCAATTCAAAGGAAGAAACTTTTCCGCATGCCATGAATCTCTAAATCCTATAATCTCAAGAAGTCCATCATCCACAAAAGATGATGTAAAGTTTCTCTACAAATTACAATCCCATTAGAATTTTATAATAAAACTGTTAAACAAAGAAAGATAAAGTTAGCTTGAATGAAACTATATATATATATATATATATATATATATATATATATATATAAAGTTTCTATTTTTCATCTCTTTTGATGTAAAACAAAACATTCAAAAGCTTACCTCTTTTTTTCTCCTAAAATTTGGTTTGCCCCAAGGGTCTAGTCCACCAGGGAAACTAGGCATGTTAAGACAAACAATTGATCTTATGCTACAAATGAAAAAAAAAAACAATTAGAAATATTATTAATGTTCATTCAAACGAGAACTAAATGCTAACAATAGATCAATTGCAAAAAGTAAAAGTAAAAAAAAAAAAAAACAACAAATAGCCTTGCAAGATATAATATAATTAAATTTTGTATGGTCATGTCAAGGAGAATGACATTTTCAATGAATGTTGTTGTAAAATATATAAACCTGAAAATATATTTCTTATTCATGTTAAGGAGGCTATCTAGTATTGATGTATTGAAGAATTAGTATACAACAAAAAGCATTTGAAAATCATTTCATCATTTACTTTTATTATTGACCATGAAAAATGATCCACAACGAGATCAACTTTGTTGTGTGGATTTTCTTAAGGATGGTCATAATCCATTTTAGTTTTTGAGTTAAAATTTTATTGATGAATTAAACAATTTTAGGTCTTGCTTTTCTATAAATAACTTTGGTCTTCCTTATCCTCACTCAACTTTAGTCTTTTAGCCGATTTTTAATAATTGTTGTCAAATCTTCATTAAGCTCCACTAATTTATCTAATATTCATTAAAATTTACTTATTCTTCAAGCATTTTACATTCTTTAAGCCTAAATTTAAAAGAAAACCAACTCTAGATGAAAAGCTTGACTAATACCCATCCTTAAAGAAAATGTTAAACTCATTTCTTTTTCTTTGTTATATCATTTTTTTTTCTATGTTGTAAGATGTTTCTTCATTTTCATGGTGGAAATAGGGCAGGTTCATGAATACTCATCACATCTACATCATTTATTCTAAGATAATTTTTCAACCTTGTCTTATATCTTAGAGGCACATATGCATGTGACACCAAACAATTAAAAAAAATAAAGATGATGTGACACAAAGATGGAAGTTACAATGTATTTCAACCTCAAGACAAAACTGATAGAAAATAATGTCATTATTTTACCTTCGAGGTAACTTTAACTTCTTCCATTGATGTTGTTGATCCTTGATTTTAACAATTATAGGCAAAGTAATGTTCCTGCATCAATGAAGTTATTCTTCTCATATTTTTTCAAATAATAAAAATAATAATATTAATATAGTAAAGAAAGTCTACACTTTTAAATATGATTATGGGAAAAATACATGATCTACACCATAACCAATTAGAAATGCTTGAACAACCTTAATCAATCTTAATAAATCATGTTATGGTTTAAACAAACTTCAAGAAATCAATTGTACCCATTCATCTCAAGCTTCAGTTGAAGTAACAAAATTCAAGGCTATTACATTGTTATATTTTCTCTTAGTAATATATTATAGTGTAAGTCTATATTAATGATAAAATAATTGTTGGCAACAGATACAGTCACTTATTCGCATATTTTTAGTTCATTTTTCACTTATTTTAAAATTTCAAATAGTAGTATAGTCCTTATAGAAAATAAAAGCACTCTTACCTTTTGCTAACATTCCATCCAAATTAATTAGCAAGTTAATAATATATCCTAAAGTATTCCAAAATAGTAAACATCTACCCCTTGATTATTACACTAAATTGGAAAAGTATTATAGAACATAGAAAATTAATTAAAAATAGTACTATAATAATATCATAATGATAGGAATTGTACATCAAAAAGTTACCTTGGCCATGATTTAAAGTGAGAATCACCAAAACATTCTTGAGCATCCAACCCTAATACAAATATAAGAAAGATATAATGTCATATAGTTAAAGCATAGGGTACAAACAATCATCCTATTCTTATTGCATGTAATCTAATGCACAAGGAGCTAAATATTATTTGTATCCTTGTTGTGCCTAAATCTGTAAACATTCCTAAATTTATTTGGCGTGGAAAATGTTAGAAATATGTGGAGAAAGAAAATAAAGGTAAGCGTGATAAATGATTACTTAAATGTAAGCATTCAAGTCATGTAGAAGACTTAATGTGATTTGTTCATTACTAAAATCATATTTTGCACTTGTTTAAAATTGAAGACCAAGTTATATACTATAGATGATAAAAATGTGATGACTAAACAATGTGAAAATCCAAGTAGAATAATCACATAAATTTGACCACCTATATAGAATGAATTTGAAACATCCATATCTTACTTTTTAAGAGTACCATAAAAAAAAATTAAAATTTCTTGCCTTTTTTACTAAGACACCAATAAGTTGATTCTAACGTGAAAAAATGAAAACCAAATCAAATCAAGTTTTAACTTATTCTAGATGAGGTCACAAATTATTAGTATATATATGCTTATTTCAACCATTCTAGATTAGATTATGTGTAAGACAAACTCAATACCACAAAAACATCATACTTTTAGTTGAGAAGCTCTTTCACCACAAAATATTCTCAAACAAAATGTCTTACATACTTCATGAGTGTTTTATATATATATATATATAATATATATATAATCTACTTGGGATTAAGGGAAACCTAATTAAATTTCTCTTTTAAGCAACTTAGTCTCTCTCAACAAAAGTATCATATCCAAAATTATCCTTGTTATTGACAACTCCACATTTTGTATATATGTATACACACATATGTGCATATCTAATTTCTTGTTAGTCTTTATAATTGGTTAAATTTCTCATTCACAATCAAGTATATATCATCCATAGATCTCCTTCCATGTGCATATATAAATTGGCTAACCCTCCTGAGTATAAGCAATGTGTGAGCCTACTATGCAAAATGCTAATAAACTTTCCTTAGAAGCCTCTAATATGTTTGGTATCAATATGGAAGTCATCACTATCTTTATATTAATGGAGGTATCAATAGCTTTATGAAGTTAACATTCTTATCTCCTTTAAGAGGATTGATAACATATTTCTTCATATTGGACTTTAATCATGATGACATATTTACTTGCCTTCTATTAGGATAAATCCCTTAAAAACATGACCTGATGTAATAATAAATAGATTTCAATATTATTTAAAGATGATTTTGGTTTCGCATTCACTATCATTGTACATGAGAATACAAAATGAGACAAACACATGAGATGGCTCAAAGAAAGAAAAAAAAAATTTCTCTAAGAAAAATAAAAAAAATAAAAAGTACTCAATAAAATTATCTCAAGTTGAGTGTTTTAACTATAGAGGTAAAGGGCACTTTCATTTAGATTTCCCTATACCTAAAAAGAAAAAGAAAACATTGCAAATGACTTAGAGTGATTTCGAGTCTAATGATAATGAGTCTATAGAATCAACTAAAAGTGAAGATAATTGGTAAGGTCCATCCTTATTATGAAGACAGTAAGTAGCCATTTAATTTGCCATCTTAAGAAACCAAATTTTATTTTGGTTTTTATTTGCTCCATGCTGCCACTGCCAAATTCCCATTTTTACACTAATAAAATCTTGCATTTTTTCTTCCAATAAGAGCCTACCTATATTTCAACTAATGGAAGCAATCATTGGCCTTCATTTATTGCATATAAATAACAAGCTTCTAGTGATCATTTGGTGAGACAAAAAATTCCAACCATTAAGAGTTGTGTAGAAAAGTGAGACAAAGAGAACACTAAGTGATAAAATTTTGAGGATTACGAGCATATCCTGGGGTGTGTTAAACTCAAGTAAGGATAATACTTGAGTAATATTTTGTCCCAATTTTATCACATAGTGAATTCTTTTCTCATCTTTGCCCAGTGGAGGTTTCCCTCATTATGAGGGTTTTAGCACGTAAATTAGGTGTTCCTTTTTCTTTGTCACTTTTATTTTCTGTGGATTGGCACTGCCACCCATTTACTAATTTAAATTTCTGAAGGTTGACATAGCCACCTAACTGCTTACTTAAATTTCTAAAGGTGGACATAGCCATCCAACTTATTCATTTAATTTCCTATGGATTAGCATTGCCACCTAATTACTAATTGACAATTATGGTGGATTGGCAAAGCCACTCAAATATTACTTGTTGTAATGTTTAATAGGTCACACGCATTCCCAACAACTAGTATTAGAGCGTGATTAGGAAGTTCAAGTTCGGGTAGAATCATGGCCGAAAATTATTTGGGTACCATGATTAAATTTACAACTACAAATTACTCATTTTGGAAATCCATGATGGAGGATTTCCTCAATTGCAAGGATTTATATGATCATATTGAGGGAGATAATGCTAAGCCAAGTGAAATGCCAGACGCAGATAGAAAGAAATTAAAGAAGAAAACATTGGGTTGTATTTTCCAATGGTGGATATTAGTCTTTACAACCATGTTGCCAAAGAGACGGATCCCCAAACTCTTTGGAAGAATTTGGAGAGCATGTATGAGAAAAAAACGCACAAACAAAAATTTTATTAATGCAAAAGCTGATAAATTTAAAGCTAAAGAAGGATGATCATTTGTTGAACATTTGAATTATTTTGAAGGTTTGATCACTCAATTACCTATTGCAGGCCTTTCTCTTGATGATGAGACCCAGGCATGCTTGCTACTCAGTTCATTACCCGACAGCTAGAATACTTTGGTGGTACTATGGGAAATTTAGCCCTAGAAGGAAAAGTCACATTGGGTATGGTTAGAAATAGCATATTCAATGAGGAAATTCAAAAGAAGGATTTGATGGGCAATGACACACATGCCCTTGTCATGGAGAACAGGGGTAGAAGTAGAAGCAAAGGACGTTATGGGCAAACAAATCAAGAGGTAGATCAAAGTCTAAAGAGAAGATAAAATGTTATCATTGTGGTAAAATAGGCTACATGAAAAGGAACTGTAAATTTCTAAAACAGGGAATAGACAAGAACCAGAAGCGGGTAGACGATAGGAATACCACTACTACCACCTCTACCAGTGACAACAAGGTGACCTTACTCTACAACCAAGAAGATTGTTTTCATGTAGCAGATCAAGATGACGAGTGGATAGTGGCTCAGCAGCATCATACCACTATATTAAAAATAGAATATTTTTCCATATACAAAGTGAGAGACTTTGATGTTGTGAAAATGAGAAACACAAGGGTTTCTCATATTGTGGAGATTGGCGACATCTGCACACAAATAAGTACGAGGTACACATTAACATTAAAAAATGTGTGACACTTTCTATGTCTACGTTTGAACCTAAATATGTATGCTAGACAAGGATGGATATAGCCACTTTATTGGTAACAACAATTGGAAACTCACCAAAGAATCTTTGGTGGTGGTGTGAGGTAAATTATGTTGCTTATTGTACAAAACACACGTGAAAGTGTGTGAAAGTCAACTAAATGTAGTTGAAGATGATGCTTCTCCATATTTATGGCACAAACAGCTGGTGCATATGAGTGAGAAAGGGTTACAACTTTTGGCCAAACAGTCCCTCATTCCTATGGTCAAAGGCAATCAAACCCCTATGACTATTGTATATTTGGAAAGCATCACAAAGTTTCATTCCAGAAGAATTCCAATAAAAAATTGGAGAAATTGGAATTAATGTATTCTAATGTTTGTGAATCCATGGAAATAGACTCGTTGGGCGATAACAAATACTTTGTTAGTTTTATTGATGACGCTTCATGGAAAATGTGGGTATACCTGAAGTGTACAAAAAAAAATCAGGTATTCCAGTATTTTCAACAATTTCATGCCATGGTAGAGAGATGAGAGAAATCCACTAAAGCTTCTTCGAATAGATAATGGTGGATAGTACATCTTTAAAGATATTGCTCAAAGCATGGAATCAAGCATGAGGAGACGGTTCTTGGTATGCCACAGCACAGCAGCGTTGCTGAACGGATGAATCGAACTATTATGGAAAAAGTCTAGTGTATTTTGAAAATAGCTAAACTTCCTAAGTTATTTTTGGGTGAAGCTATCAACACCGCTATTTACCTAATTAATAGATCACCATTAGCTCCTTTGGACTTTGATATTCCTGAGAGAGTTTGGACTGGAAATGATGTTTCATACTCTCACTTGAAGGTGTTTGGATGCAAAGCATTTTTACATGTACCCAGGGAGAAAAGATCAAAGCTTGATAATAAAACAATTCCTTGTATTTTCGTTGGATATAAGGATGAGAAATTCAAATGCAAGCTGTGGGATTTAGAAAAGTAAAAGATAGTCAGAAGTAAGGACATCGTGTTTCAAAAACACGAGACCATTGAAGATATGGAGAAAAACGTGGGTAGTGCAAAACTCACATATGAAGGTGTTGCAAATTTAACACCAAGGCAGACTTCATTAGAGGGTACTACAAATGAAACAAATATGTAAGGATCAGAACAAGGAACAAAAATGGAAAAACCAACCATTGGGGATGAGAAAAATGTAGACGACAATAATACAAGAGGTGCTAACCAGGGGAGCAAACCCTTCCACCAGAAAAAGAACCTCAATTAAGATAAACTACTGGAGAACTTCAATCATCTACAAGGTATCCCAATTCTAAGTATATTTTAATTACTGATGAGAGAGAACCTGAAAGCTTCTAGGAAGTGCAATCTCACAAAGACAAAGACTATTGGATAAAATTCATGCAAGAAAAGATGAATTCCTTGTGGAAGAACCATGCATACAAGTTTACAGAACTACCAAAGGGGAAAAAAGCACTCAAGAACAAATAGGTGTTCAAACCAAAGAAAGACAACAAGAAGTTGTTAAAGTACAAGGCTCGATTAATGGTCAAAGGATTCGGTCAAAAGCAATGTATTAATTTTGATGAAATATTTTCATCTGTTGTGAAAATGTGTTCAATTTGAGTTATACTGGGATTAGCAGCAAGTATGAATCTCCAATTGGAGCAACTCGACATAAATACTACATTTTTGCATGGTGATCTTGATGAAGAGATCTTTATGGAGCAACCAGAAAGCTTCAAGGTTAAAAGGTAGGAGAACATGGTTTATAGGTTAAAGAAAAGCCTATGTGGATTAAAACAAGCACCATCAAAATGGTACAATGAATTTGATTCTTTCATGATGAGTCAAGAGTACAAGAGAATAGTTGCGGATCCATGTGTATATGTTCAGAGATTCCTTGACGATAAATTCATCATTCTCTTATCATAAGTTGATGATATGATGATTGTAGGACAAGTTGCAGATATGATTTGGAAACTAAAAAGGGAATTATTAAAGACAATTGACATGAAGGATTTGGGTATTGCAAAGCATATCTTGGGGAAGGAGATCCTACGAGATATAAATTGACAATTTTCTTCCATTTCTTATTAATTACGATGAACTTATCTTTATAGGTCTTAACAACTAAAAAAACTTTGAGGTACCATAGGATTGGGTTTAGGAAGGTAAAAAGTCATCAAATTTGAAGAAATGATGTATTTTTGGTATGGTAAAGTTTTTTTAAATGGTAATTATATGCAAAAGTGTTGAAAAGGCAATTGAAAATAGCTTGAAACTTGTGAAATTGGATAATGTACTTAGTGGAAGTTCAAATAGATAAGAGGGTCATTCAAATAGTTTGTTATTTTTTAAAGTTTCAAATTACATTTTGAATTACAAAAGCCTTGATTTTAAAGAGATATAAAAATTGGAAACTCTTCATATTTAGGGTTTAGGTTTCTTGAGTATAGATTTGTTTCTTTCAACTTATGTTTCCTAAGAACATTCATATTATAATGAATTGCATAATATTTATGAAAAAAAAAAGTACAAGCAAGCTAAACCATACCTATTATAAGATAGTTCCAAAATCTCCCACAAAGATCTTTGTCACCTTCCTGGTAAGATATCATCATTAGAAGTACAAATTAATAAGTTAAAAAGTCTTATCCACTTCAAGCATTAATTCAAATAATGAATTATTAATTAATTAATTAATTCTTCTAAATTTAATATTGTCTTAGAAGAAATTAAATCTTATGGATGTTTTAGGAGAGTTGCTCACTTAGCAAAGCCAAATGATTATAGGTTGGAGTCCCACCAGGAAAAAATAGAAAAAGGAAAAAAAAAAGTTTACCAATAAAAGAAAATGCTACCATGTAGCTAGTAAAGAAAATGTGAACTATACATTTTTTACTTAACTAATATGATATAGATCACAATCTCTCTCCCATATACATAATTTGTAATATCTAAACTTATTTAATTAAAAGAGGTGGAGCAAGTTTAAACCCTCATAAGTCAACTGAAAATGATGCCCAATCAACTATTTATACTAATGTGACTACTATAAAAATAGGAGTACACATGTATGATATGTAGATATATTTTGAAGCACAATGGTAGATAGCAAAAAGTAGGAGAAAGTGTCTTCACCCATTGAAATATATGTTCCACCTTTATGGGTGTTTGCTCAAAATAATGCTCGATAAACTATTTGTACTTATATGATTACTATGAAAATAAGAGTATGTACCTATGACACGCAAATATATTTTATAGTAAAAGTACCATAGGAAATAGCAGAGAGTAGCATAAATGTCTTCACTCACTAAATCTGTGTTTCATTTACTAAAATAAATTTTCTTTAACCTTAAAGTAGTATTTTAGAGAAGTTCATAAAACCTTATCAATTGTTGAGGTAAGCTAAACAAGTTGAATGGAAAATATAAGATAGTTTTGTTGTGCACCAAAGTGTAGCGAAGAAGAACCTTTGTAGAAGCAACTTGGTTAGGTCATGCCTAATTATTGGCATGACAATTTGGTCTTTAAAGAATTTCTATAGATAGCTCCAATATATTGATTAACTATGTCAGCATTTCATCACTACTAACTATGGTTTTATTTTGCGCACCTTATAGATTCTAGGATATGCCTCCACTCTTAAATGGCCCACTTCTCTAAAGGTGTGATATTTTAATGTAATTTTGTTATGCACTACTACCTTTTCCCAATCTACTTATGTAGGAATTTTCATGTCTATAACCCTAAAGACTAACCAATTAATATTTAGGCAAACTTAAATTATGTTAGAATTAATTCCCTCTAAAGTATGCATGAAAAACTACATGAAAGTCATAGTGAGTACTAGAGTTTGAAGTATATCAATCAATTCATTAACCAATCATTATTGTCTTCTTGCTTGAATTGGTATCTAATCCCTATATAATCTCATAATTGATCAACAAATGTACCAATAAGTTTGCAATCCACAAATAAAGTCCACATTTGATGTTAATTTCACTTATTCCATTATCAAGCTACTCATGATAAGCATGGATAATCTTATAGTGTCCCTAATATATTTGCTATAAAAAAAAAAGTCAATTTTTTGATCCAATTTACTAGTTTAATGGAATTACTTTTAAAAAAAATGTCAATATTAGTAATTATAATATATCTATCCATAGCATAGGCTATTGGAATTAAATGTGATTGTTTAGCCATAATAGATTTAATGTATTTTATTAATAATGGAGTCAAATTTAAAACTTGTGTTGTAATATTAGAAAGTTAAATGCTATCAAACACTTAGGAATATTTAGTTATGAAAGACCATAGACTTTGTCTAATAGGCACATCATAGAATTTAAGAAATTTGATTCTACACACACACACACACACACACACATATATATATATATATGAATAAAAGGCAAAGATGTTGCATAGGTATTTTTCCATTTGAAGTCTCAACTAAAGAAAAAAAAATTCAAGAACTGAATAAACAAAATGAAGGCTTTACTTGGTTCTTAAAATCAAGGATCAAAATTCAGGAATTAATGAAATATTAATGGTTGGATTTTTTTTTTAGAAGGAAGATAATATTGACAGTAATAAAAAAAAATCTCAATAGGAAGGAAATTAATTAAGACTCAAAAAAATATTTAAAAAATTCCAAGAAATCATCAAACAAGTAATAATAACATATAAAATTATTTTATTGAAAATATAATATATGTATGATAAAATTGGTAATATATATTTGTGTTTATTTTGTATTTAAGTTTTTATATTTTCAATAATCACTCAAATGAGAAATATCATTGATATATCACAAATAGATATTATATATTAAGTCATAAATATTATAACAAGGGCAAAGTTGCCCCACCAGTAAGGTGCTTCCATACAAGAGGGATTTTTATATTTTAGGGGCACTATTGATGTTGTGACACGTAAAAAAAATACCAATGGCTAAAAACTTTTTTTAGCCATTGATCGACAATTAATCCAAAAACTTGTGACAATAAATGACAATAATTTTTTACAATAAATGATAAAATTTAATCCTTACTCAAGAAATATGTGAGGCCATGAAGGATGCATTGGAGATAATGGAAACCTCTTTAAAAAAGTTAAAAGGTTAAGAAAAGTTTTAGCTTTATACTTTTTGAGGAGAATTTTGAAGTTTTACATATGAAGAAATCTAAGTCAATTTCCAATTACTTTTTCAAGAGTATTAGTAATTTTGGATCAATTAAAAGAAATATTGAAAGTTTGAATGGTATTCAAGTGATTGAAAAGATCCTTTCATCTTTTAATCCAAGAAGTTATTATGTTGTTATCATTATTCAGAAGTCCAAAAATCATGATCCCATGACCATTGATTAACTCATAGGATCTTTACAAGTCCATGAATAATATTAAAATGAAAGAAGAAAGAAAATTGGAGCAACTCCTTCAAATCAACTTACTTTATGGTAATGAAATAAGTCAAAGTAATCTTGATGGTAGACATGGAAAATGTGGAACACATAATTACAATTCATTCAACAATGAAAAAAGTCAATATTGTAATTCTATAGAAGGACAGAATATGGAGCAATGGAAAATGAAATGAGAGGGCAAGGTATGAAAAATATTAAATTTAATGTCACAATAGATAATATTTCTCTATTTTTCTTTATTTTTGTGGATTATTCAAATCCTATTTGTTGATAACAATAAAAGAATAGATAAAAAGAATTAGATTAATTATTTGGATTTTTTGTTACCTCGAAATGTTCTTGTAAGTTTTATAGCATTGTCTCATTTCATTTGAACTTTTCAAAGCAAATGATAGAGATATGTGATTAGAACTCAAACTCAACACTCTAATGGCTCTAAAAGGCTTATTTTAGTATGGTTGAGGAACTTATAATTGATCCACTACTTACTTTTGTTTTTAATACCTTAGTCTTTTATATTTGATGTTTTTGTGAGAATTATGTAGGTCTTCAAGGTATTTTAAAGTGTGTTAGAATTTTTTAGGAGGACTTGAATGAAGCTTAAAGAGTAAGAAAACTTAAGAATTGGAGAAGAGCTATCTAAAGTAGTTGACACATCTAAGAGGCGCGTCAAACTGAGGCCACACACCTCTCAAATATGTTAGGTAAATTGTTCATCACTTAGATGACTCAAGTTTCACATCTCCAAGCTCATTTAAATTATGCACTACCTCCAACTCACTTAACTTATGCACCCCAACTCACTTAAATTATGCACCACTTTCCTCCAACTAAGTACTCACCTTCATTAAAACCAACCTTGCATCCTTCTTCACACTTGGAACTCCTCCAACTACCACCTTTGCACACCATCTTCTCCAACATCCTATGCATGCTTCTAGTCATCTTCACCAATTGGCACACCTTGAAGAACAATGATGGCGCACTTTAGGGATATTCACTAGACAAGATGGAAGAATTTTTACTACCATTGTATGCACCCTAAAGAATACACAAGAGCATAGCATGCAACTTTGAAAAGGGTGAGAACTAAGTGTCAAGCACAAGGTAGAGAAGAAAGCGAGCTGCAAATGAATGACCAAGCCAATCTATGAAAGCCAAGGTGGTTGAACCAGTCACCATGCTAGTCGTAATATCATAACAACCCAACATAGTGTTCAATTAGAGGAACATCTAAGTAGAAAAGACTTACAAAATTATTATATATATATATATCTTAACCTCATTTCCAACTCTTATTGCATAAATCATGGTCCAATATTAACATATAATGAGAATCTCAAGGTACTTGGAGAAACAAAAAAAAAAAAAAGTATTCCCGTTGAGAATTTTTCCTTAAATCATTCTCACACACTGCGCACTACATCCGTTAGTGTTAAAATACTAGAGTTCCCAAGGAAGGGAAGTTGGGGCAAATTGAGGAAAAGAATGATATATTGCATAAAGGAAACGAAGATTAATAAAAAGATCTAATGCCACTTGCATCCCGTATGAGGTTTTAGCGAAGCAAAAAACTTGAGAAATCCATTTCCACCACTTGAAGCTTAGTTGTAGGTTCTCAGGGGTGCTTTATCACTCAATTCCTTAGACAGACTAGTATGGGATTCATAGGCTAAGTAACAAGGATATGAGAATGTTTGTATTCCTTTATGTTGAAAAAAATGTTGGAACATTAAAGCAATGAGTTAAATCTAGAAGAATGAAGTTTGCCCACAATCCAACCTAAGGAACTCAGTATAACTAAGAGTAAAGGATGCCTATACAGTTCTTGCTTTTCATTTAATTTTCATCATACTTAGCTAGTTTTACACTTCAAAGGGTAAGTAAAGCCAAGATTTTTCCATATCCCAGTTCAAATCTCTAGTGATTTGATTTGTGTAAGACTCAAGTAAAGCTAGCCTTTTGTAGTGGTTATATTGACCAAAAGGAGTAACCATGCAAAACAAGTGTATGTTGTCATGGTTGTGAGGGTTGCAAGTTAACAAACCTTAGGAGAATGCCTAAGGGATCATAGTATTGATTTCCTTGAGTAGAGCACAAACCTACTAAGTTGAAATGAAACCCAACAAAAGCATCTAGTTGCAAGGACCTAAACAAGAGCAACTAGAGTGAGTTAAGCCTTTTTAAGATGGTTCCCATTCCTCTTAAGTATATACTTTTTGGTATAAACCCTTGGCTTAGACTTAGAGTCACAAACACTAATCTAACGCCTTGTAAGAGAATTATAGATAGAAATGGTGATTTCAATGGATCTCCACTCTTAAAGTCTATTTTCTATTAGTTTTTTGTTTTTAAATTTCATGTTTTATCCCATGACTTCAAGAGAAGCAATTCTATTTGAGCTCCTAAACTACATTCATACCTCTTGCTCTTTATCTTTGCTACTCTCAAGTAGAAGTCCCTATGGAGACAAGGTAACTACTATACAAGCTATTAGTTCTTTTTATTTTTGGTTCAAGGACTAAGAGTTTCAACAACTAAGTTGGTTTCATTTATTCATGTAAAAACTTTGTTGTAAAATCTACTAAAAGCATAGGTCTTCCTAAGAAAATTGTGGTCGTGATAGAGATAGAGTAGAGAGCTCTTGCAATGCTTTATTCATCTAATATTTTCATTCAAATAATAGAAAAAAGTCATAGCTATCTTCTTCGAAAGCCTAATTTTATGTTTCATTAAACTTGGTATCTTTTACTAAACTTATAACCTTTAAAGTATGAGTATCATTTCTTCACAATAAAATGAAATAGATAGATCTATTCCTGACATGAGTTGAAGCATGATAAAGAGTAAGAAAAAATAAATCTATTATTGACATAACTTGAAGTATGATAAAATATAAGAAAATATCTAATAAATTTTAAACCAAAGAGGTTGATTACATGTAGTCTACATAACATAGGATTGTCTTAGTGAAAGAATATTGTGTATCTCACTTGAGAATTCTTTTTAAAGTATTGAATGTGCCCATGTGCCGAAAGAAACTAGTAAAAGTTAGATATCAAGAGTGAACTTTATTTTTATTTGCTATGACTCATACTCTAAATATTACAAGACTAGTAGAGATTGCAAGTTTGATGAAATGTGGGATTCGTATGTCAAAGAAGATGACTATGAATTTTTTTCCTTTTTTTTAAGAAGAAGACAAGCGAATAAAGAGTTGTAAGAGATCATTACTCCTCTTCTATCACCACCATCTACTTATGAAGACTCATCTCCATCGTCTTTATTGAAAAGTACAAATAAAAGTGCATAATATTACAAGAGCCTATAAAAATGTTTTGAGGTAAAAAGAAATAAATAAAAAATCTATTGTTTTTTTTTATCTATTTTCTTATTATGACCAATCAATAAGGTTTGAAGAAGGAATGAAAAACAAAGAGATGGAGAGATGCTATCAACAAATGATATATGGGAGTTAAAACCATTACAAAGCAATATTAGTGGCTAAAGGTTACAAATAATGAAAAAATATTCATATGATAATTGATTAAAAAATTACAAATCATCCTATTTCTTGATATTTTGGAAATTCTTCAAATAACTCACTACCGCACATGAAATTAGCTCATTGTGTGTCGTGTTCTCACCATTTAGTGCCATGTTTGGTAAGAATTCAAATGGCAAGAATGGCAAGCATCTAGCTCAAAAGATAGACTACCCTTATTACATTTTTTGTAATTATGTATATAATTATACCTATACAATTTTCAAATTTCATTGAACTCATTATCCATTATTAAAAATATAAAATACATGATATCAAAAATAATTCAATATAAATTTATGATATAACTACAAATATTTTTTTTTAATAAAACATTATTACACTTATACCATCATGTTTTATATAGTTTACTATTTTAGTATAAAATATATTGGCAAGTTCCATATATTATTGTCATATGTATACATATACACACACATATATCCTTCTCTATTTTAGGAAAATTCCTTTTTATACATAGTAATTCAAATCAATTTCAAATCTCCTACTAACTAATTTATAGTTGTACATGAAGTGTTTTAAAAGGAGAAAAGCCCTAATTAATTTATAATTATACAAGAGAAGTCCTAAAAGGAGAAAAAGTCCTAACTGATTTACAATTGTATAAAAAGGGTCCTAAAAAGAGAAAAATCCTAAATTATAAGACCCAAACTTGCAAAACTTCCCCTCAAGTTGGTGAATGGAGATTCTTTATTCCCAACTTGCCTATAATTCCTTAAAATGTCGTATTAGTCAATCTTTAGTTACAACATATACAAGTTAGCCACGTGTCTCAATACCTGGAATGCAAATAAGACCACTATCAAGCTTATTCTTTATGAAATGTCAATCTACTTCCACATGCTTTATTTGATCATACTATACCAGATTATGAGTAATGTTGAATGCAGACTTGTTATCACAGTAAAGTCTCATAGGGTGTCTCTACTTGATTTTAAGATCATCTAAAATAATCTTAAGCCATAATAGTTCACAAATTCCATGAGCCATTACTTGAAACTCCACCTCAACACTAGATCTTGTGACCTCTAGTTGTTTTTTACTTTGCCAAGTATCAAGATATCCCCTAAGAAAAGTATAGTCCCCTAAGGTTGATCTTCTATTTAAAATTAATACAACATAATCTGGATCCATGTAGGCTTTCAGGCACAACTTCATAGCTTGTTTGAATAACAACCTTTATCGAATATTCATTTAAGGTAGTACATGATTCAATAAATAGCTTAAAGATGAGTGTATTTGGGATTGTGCATAAATTGACTAACAATGCTCACAACATATGCAATGTCTAGTCTAATATGTGTTAAGTAAATTAATTTGCCCACTTGTCATTAATACATGGCACAATCTACAATCCTATCCTCCAAGGCCTCTGCTAATTTATGGTTTGGGGTTGTCCACTAGCTTGCATCCAAGTTTCTTGGTTTCTTTAAGAAGATCAATAACATATTTTGATGGTGAAATAAAGATACCCTCCTTGGAATGAGCCACATTGACTCTTAGGAAATACTTTAATCTAACAAGTTCTTTAATCTCAAATTCTCTAGTTAAATACTATCAA
The DNA here is from genome assembly GCF_004353265.1 of Vitis riparia. Lineage (NCBI taxonomy): Eukaryota > Viridiplantae > Streptophyta > Magnoliopsida > Vitales > Vitaceae > Vitis > Vitis riparia. The sequence continues at coordinate 12,147,223 of NC_048433.1, read as the reverse complement.
AGAGCCTCATTTTCTCTGGATCATTACTAATCATAATAATATCATCCATATACACCAACAAAGTTATCACTCTCTTTAAAGTCAAATGCTTAATGAACAAAGTATGATCACCTTGACTTCGTTTGTATTTCATGGCAAACATCACTTTAGAAAATCTCCTAAACCATGTTCTTAGAGATTGTTCTAAGTCATATAAGGCTTTCTTTAATTTTCAAGCATTGGGTCCACCAAGACTTTTGCAAAATCCTAGAGAAATTTCCATATAGATATCTTCTTCTAAGTCCTCATGCAAAAATACATTTTTTTTTTACATCAAATTGTGGTAAGCTCCAACCAAAATTAGCTACTAATGATAATAACATCCTTATGATATTTATAATAGCTATGAGAGCAAAGGTTGCTCAGTAATCAACCTCATAGGTTTGTGTTAGCCTTTTATTACTAACCTAGTCTTATATCTTTCTAGTTATACTTTATTCTGTATACCCATTTACACCCAAATGGTTTCTTCCTCTAAGACACCTCTGCTATTTCCCATGTTCTATTTTTCTCTAAGGTCTCCATCTTAAACCTCATGTCTTGTCTCTAATTCTCATTATTTAGTGCCTCGAAAAGGTTTTGTGGAGTGATGATGGTGTACAAATGAGTGAGAAAATTTTTATGGGAGTGGAAGAAGTTATCAAAAGACATAAATAATGACAACAGATGTTCTTAATGGTAATGGTTAAATCAAGATCATTGTCAACATTTGAAGTACTAGGAGAGATAGAGCTATTACCTAGCCTTAGTTCAGACTCTTGAGTATACATGGGTTCAATGATAATTGTTCTTCTTGTTGAGTAAACTTACAATGGTTTTATAACAATAGTTTCTAGACTAATGTTAGTAGAAGGATCCAATTCATTTTTTTTTAAAACTGGTTTAATTCAAGCATTGTGGCATTAGGAAAAGATTAGATCATGTAGTCTATGTCTCCTGAGTCAATGACCCAAGAGCCAATGAAGGATAAATATGAGGCCCTTAAAGTATGAGAAATAGAAGACTTACTTGTTTGTGCCAAAGAACACATAATTATTTATTCAGAGTACCAAAAAAATATCTTAGCCTTTCTATCTCTTCTTTGTTTAGTTCTCCCAATTCTTCACTATTGAAACTATGTTTTTCTTGAGGGCCTCCTTCAAAATTTGCCATAATTTCTTGATTGTGATTTTTCCATGCTTTATTTTCCCTATTCTAATCCAAGTTTTAAGGTTTTCCATTAAGTTTCCTATACTTCTCTTTGGTGTTTTAGGGCTTCTAGTAGTAAGTACACTAAAGTCCTTCACGATTGAGAATTTTCAACTTATCAAGACGTCCAGTTTCTCTAGCAAGATTTAAGTTGAATTTGTTTGGCATTATAGCAACCATGGAAAAACCATGAATAAAATACAGTTCAAACATCACACCTCTCTGATTTTATTTAGCACAAATGATGGAGATGATTTCATTCATGGCTAGAGGCTCCTCTTTTCCTAGAACTTAGACCCATACTTGGTTAAACTATAAATTGGGCCTAGCAAGAAATTCAAAAATTCATTCTTTTTCTATAATTTTTTTAGCACTATTGCATCTTCACGACATTTAATTTGAATGTTATGGTAGTATTCAATTTCCTATCACAAATTCTTCATAATATTGGCAAGTTTAATTACAAATCTAGTTCCTTATTTTATAGTTGAAATCTTCACCTTGATTTGAAAATTTGAGTAGAATCTCATATCTTTGAATAGGTTTGTTGAATGGCTTTGTAAACCTCCCTAGTTGTTGTAAAAAACATACATGTTCCACTAATTTTAGGGGACATTGAATTCCATAACCAAGACATGATCATAGAATCCTTTTCATCCCAACTCTAAAATTTTAGATTTCCAGGTTTTAGTCCTTTGCCAATTAAATGGTTCAATTTTCCTTTACCCTTTAGGGAGGTTCACACTAACTAAGAATATTGAAGATAATTCTTCTCAATAAGGTGCTAAGTAGCTTGGAAGTTCTACAATTCCCTCGTGGTTTAGCTTAGCAGCGCTTTGAATGTCGCCTTAATAGAACTCTGGTAGCAGGAGTATGGTTCAATATTTCAAACATAATAGTAGTGATGAATGGAGACAAAACGAATAATAAATAAATCAACAATGAAACTCAAGAAATCAAAACACCACAAAAAACTTCAAATAAGGATAGGTAGCACTCAAAGTTTTCATCAAGCATACAAAGAAACCAGAGAAAGCTTTGATACCATGTGAAATTCTAAATTAAAATCAAGAGAAACACACACACACACACACACACACACACACACACACACACACACACATATATATATATATATATATGTATGTATGTATTAAACCAACTTCAATGTGTATTATTATTATCCATTTTACCATTTTTTTTCATATTTATGTAATTTTCATAATTTTTTGTCTTAAAAAGATTTTTTTCCAAATTTTTGTTCAATTTTTTTATATTTCCTAATATTTCTATAAAACTTAACTATTGATATTTTCATAATTTATGATATTTTAATCCTTGATCATGATGTCATAATTTTCTTTAGTTACAATCTATAGAAACCATAAGATTATAATTTCTTTCATAGCTTAAAATACATGGAAATTTTACTAAAAGTGTGATCAAAATCAATTTTTTAAATGAATGTCATAAAGAAAAATTATATATGAAACAAATCATGGGTTATAAAGTAAAAGGAAACAAAAATAAAGTTTTGAATTGTACAAAAGCTTTGTATAACTTCAAGTAGTAATGGGTCAAGATCATGGAATAGTATTTTGATAGATATTTTCAATATAGTATTCTTACTAAATATCCTGTGACCATGTGCTTTACACAAAGAAAATAAATATATGAAATACTTGATTTTTACCAAAAATTATCTAAGCACGGAAGTGCAAGATAGAGGAAAACATCCAAATCAAGATTACATCAAAAGGGATCTACACTAATCTAAACTAAAACATGAAGAAATCTAAACCCTAAAAATATATCAAAGAGGCCTTAAGACAAACCCCTCTCCAACTACAAAATGGGATATTTATACCATTCCAAGGTTGCCTTAATGTGGAGACATGTTGAGGATTTTTAATCCCAAAGATCTAAAGGATATGAGAAAAATTCCAAAAAAAAAAAATGTGTCCAAGCATAAACAATTATTTTAATAGAGATGGTGCCACCCTTAGGAAAGCATTGCACTCAAAGTGGCAATAAGCAAAGGGGAGGTTGCAAATTTGGGCACCATGGGTCATCATCCCAAAATGGAAAATGACATTGTGCATTCTCTCCTCCTCCCTTTCCCCTTCCCCCCTCCCCCTCCCTCCCCCTCCTTCCTTCCCATTCCTATTTCATGTCCTTGTACTCTTCTCACTCCATTTCAATACTTTGACTAAGCTCCTTTACATGCACTCATTCACTCAAAATAGTTGCAAGACTTTAAAAAATAGAGAAAAAAATGTAAGAAAGTTAGAGCATATGAAATGTAGCACAAATTTGACTGATTAGACAATATAATTGATGCAAATATCACACAAAATTTGATTTCTACTTTATTGTCCCAACAATATTTGACATCAATCAATGTGTTTGTTAGGTAAATTGACAAAATTTTAATAAAAAAGCTTAACATACTATAAGAAAAACCAATTAAGATCTAAATGGACCATAAATTAGCCTCTACATTGGCAAAAAATATGATGTTCCATGATCAAAACAAAAACATTGACAAAAGATATCCTTTCTTAAAAAAATGCATAATGAAGAAGTAAGTGGAATTGAAGAACCTTGGTACTCACGATTAAATTTTTGACATATTTGTAAAAGTATGAATATTTAGTAAGCCCATTGTGCTAATTGATTTTTATATTAATTGTGGAGACAAATATTATAATATATATTAAACTTTTTAATGTTACTTTAACTCCATTGATTGATGGTCCAAGCATATTTTTATTTGGCTTTGTTACTTTGATTATAGAAACTTGAATATGGAAATGACAAAGTTTATGCTATAAATTAATAAATTTACTATAAAATATTGATACAACTACAAAAACAATCATGATCCCAAAACATATGCATTGTAAAAAACTAATGCATTAATTATTTGTGCAAAAGCAAAGTTCTCAATTTGCAAGCAAAGTTCTCAATTTGCAAGCAAAATATTTGTTCTCTTGTAAATTAAAAAAATGTTATATGACAAAATGTTACCATGAGCAATAAGTCGTCTTCAGAAACATGTTGAACGCGAAGAGTCTTTGGTATCTCAAGACAATCTGGAATTGATGTCCTCATTACAAAATTCCAACTGGAATAGATTCAAACTAAAATCATTTAAATTTGGCCCTTGGAAACTTCCAACAAGAATTAGAACAAGAATGTGAATTCTTAATTACCATAAAACAAAGTACTCTGACTAATCAAATATCAATTATTTAAGAATGTGTAATAATAGTAATCTTCTATTATGAAATGTATACATTAGTCAGTGTTGGAAAGTAACTCAAATTTCTAATTAATATATACTCACTTCTATGAAGAATATTATATAGAAGATCTCCTATGTTGCTATGTTATTACAATATTATAGTTTTTTTTTTTATATAGGATAAGGAAAGTTACTAGGAACATCTCTATAAATATTCTAGGTCATAAGGGGGAAAAAGAAATAAGATGAAATGGGTTTGTCTACATGCTAAAACATGTAGACACCTAATGAAATGAAGACACCTAATGAAATGAAGGCTCAAGGTTCAATATAGATATAAGGAATAAAGAAATATGAGATTTTTTAGGACTTAACATTCGTATATAAGGAACAAAGGTTCAAGATCTATAATATTCTCTATAATATAGTAGAATGATTTCTCTTATTAGTAGATATAGGAATTGTTTTTAAACTATGCTAAAACCTTTTATTCCTTTGTGTGTTGTTTATTTTATCTTTGTAACGACCCGCTCCCAACCATGTAGATATTGTCCGCTTTGGGCCCAAGGGGGCTCTCACGGCTTTAAAATGCGTCTACTTGGTTAAGAGGAGCCTCTACATATATAGCGCCAGGAACATTCTCCCCTATCCGATGTGGGACATCACAAACACCCTCCCATGCAGACACAACGTCCTCGTTGTGTCCCATGGGATTGGGGGGCCAAACAGACAAAGACCAGACCAAACAAACCCCCACACCGGGGTCGGGGATCGGCTCTGATACCATTTGTAACGACCCGCTCCCAACCATGTAGATATTGTCCGCTTTGGGCCCAAGGGGGCTCTCAGGGCTTTAAAACGCGTCTACTTGGTTAAGAGGAGCCTCTACATATATAGCGCCAGGAACATTCTCCCCTATCCGATGTGGGACATCACAATATATGTAGAGGCTCCTCTTAACAAGTAGACGCATTTTAAAGCCATGAGAGCCCCCTTGGGCCCAAAGCGGACAATATCTACATGGTTGGGAGCGGGTCGTTACAAATGGTATCAGAGCCGATCCTTGACCCCGGTATGGGGGTTTGTTGGCCCCGTAAGGGGTGTTTGTTTGTTTGGCCCCGCAATCCCATGGGACACAACGAGAACGTTGTGTCTGCATGGGGGAGGGGGGGTGTTTGTAATGTCCCACGTCGGATAGGGGAGAATGTTCCTGGCGCTATATATGTAAAGACTCCTCTTAACCCTGTCGACGCGTTTTAAAGCCGTGAGGGCCCCCTTGGGCCCAAAGCGGACAATATCTACATGGTTGAGTGCGGGTCGTTACAAAAGTAACACTAATATATTAGCAGTAAAGCTTTCACTAGTATGACAAATTGGTGTCAAAGCTCAAATTGAGAATTCTAGAAGAAGCAAAGAGACCAAAACACAAAAGAAGATTACAAAGGAATTTTAGTTGAAGGTAGAGTCCGTTGTTCTCTCATCAAAATGTGATACAAGAAATGTGTTTTCGTTATCCAAGATAAACATAGCTTCTCCTGTACACTTATTCCATCTTAAAAGTTAGAAAGGATGAAGTGTTTGAATGATTTAAATCCATAGCACATGACGGGATCATGGCACATGACAAGACTGTGATGCACAAGGGTAACAATGATATTTTAGGAGTGTGGCGCACAATGGAAGTTATGATATAGAGTAAGGATTTGATTCACATATGTTTATTAAAGTATGTATCAAAGATAGATAAACGATAAACTTGATAGAATTTGATCAAGATGATAAAGAGTTCAGATTTCCTTTTAAGATGGTTCTAGTTAGTACTAGATTAGTGTTTGAGTTAATTAAAAGAAAGCCAATATGCTTTGTACATTGCATCAAATGAAAAAAAAGAAAAAGAAAATTAGCACACTCTTTACATGATTTTAATGCTCTTTGGTTGAGAAATTTCTAGACAAATCCACAATTTCATATTAAGGCAAAAGCATTTATAATGTATACGACTATAAATTTTAGTAACTTCTAGTGAAGTGATCTATCTAAATAAGAGAGTAGTATTTAATAAATAAAATAAACCTAGCTCATTAAAAACCACAAAAGTATCCTACATGAGCTCCCACTAGAAAGAACTTTTCAATTCCAAAATCTTGTACTTGAAAGTGTTTTGGAGTTTGAGTGCAATATAGAACACTATAGAGCACTTCAAGAATCAAAAAGAACTTTTGGCTAGCCCTCCAAAATGGTGCTCAAATTTGAAGGATGCTCAATGTGGAATTATTTAGAGTCAGATACAAATGATTATATATAAATGAAGCGGATTGGCTAAGGTTTTGTTCAAGGTGAAATATTAATTATTTTATTGATTTTAAAAGGTTCATTAGATCCGAACTTGCAATTAGGACTTGAAATTAAGTTATCAGTTAAATTTCCATTTCTAGCTAAGAATTCAATAGACTTGGCTTGAAGGCGAAGAACTAGCTATAATTTGCCAAGCTTAGAACCAACTAAAATTTGGTTAATGTAACGGATGTCTAGCCACAATGATGAGGAGATAGACAAATGTTACTAAAGATGAAGCAATTGGGTCATCAAGGTTCAAATAATTATCCCTTTTGGTCAACATATGAAGCATGATTACCAACCAAAATGGAAGGCGCTAAGAAGACAGATCAAAGACATAATAGCAACCAATGGAAGCATATATATATATTTAATCCTTTTGAGACCATGAGTGGTGGATTAAGAAGAATTGAATCATAATATAAATTTGAATATGTACTTAATGCTCAACCAAGGAAGTAATGCTTTTTGTTAATTGTTGACCACATTGAAGCTCAAAGGTACAGGACTACAGTGAGGAAATTGGTAATGCTTATATATATATATATTATGCATTCTGTTAGTAACATTGAAACTTTATTACCTGTCTATCAATATCACTTCAGCATCCCTTAATTTAGGCAAGAAAAAAAAAGGCTTACAATCTGCATCAGAAATTTGATTTCCCTGTCAAGCAGTTAAATTATGCGTTAAAAAAAAAGAAAAAAAAAAAACCATCTCTTTTATCTCTTTATGTAATATAAATAGGATGAGGCTACCAACTTATATGAAAAAAGATGATAATTATTGTATTACCCATCCAAGAGAAATTGAAATGTTGACTTGTGTTCCCAAAGGCATCACACCAATTAGTGGTGTCGGATGGAGTTCCATATCACAGAATGCTTGTAAAACCCGATTTGTTGTAGCATCGCCTCCAAAAACCTGGTGAAGCATACATTTATAGTCATTATGATGAATTAATTGAGAGAAACCCAACTGCATATATCTTATATATGTTATAATAAAATAACATTTACAAGTACTCCACTTACCAGTATCTTTAGTACATCTAGAAGGTTTATGATTTTTTTTCTTTTCTTTTTAAACAATCTAATAGATTATTGCATAGAATAAAAGAAAAAAAAATGATATAATAATTAATGAACTTGTTTAATATTTTATTATTCAATTAGAGAGAATTCTCCATTTTTAATTTCACTCGTATCATATTTACTTATATCACTTATGTCATTTTAATCATTATTCAAATAATTTTAATAAAAGAGCTCAACATCCAAACAGAAAGTTGGGGGAAAGCTTTTAGGCCGTTGAATGACGCGCCCTTAAATTACAAAGGAAGCCTTATAATTGAAATTTGAGACAAGATTAAATCTTAAATATCACAACTACTCAACTTACCAATATCCTCACTCTGTCTAGAACGACATAATCACTTATCAATCCGAAAGGCAAGAGAATGTGATGTAATGGGAATTGAGGAACAACCTCTGAAATGTCACAAACCTGAAAAGTAAAGTTATTCAAAGCAGCACTATAACAAATCCTCTGAATCAATCTTGAGGGTGCTTTAAAATCTAACCAATTCTGTGCCCCATAAGCTACGAAGAGATAGGAGCAAATCGTTCCCCTGATTGGCATCGTCTTTGGGGTTGATCATTACATAAAATACTTCTTTCCTTTCTCGTAGTAACTCAAGTATGTGCTGGAAACTGCCACAGTTAATACACGTTTAGTGTATGAAAATAGGAATTGGAAAGCCATGAGTATGGTTGAATGAGGGTTTTAATCCCCAGGATCATTAGAGTAGATGATTTAAAGAAACATAAGAATCCCTCACTTATCTTAAGGATTATAAAAAATTCTTATAATATAACTAAAACAATCTAACATCTTTTAAATTTATTAAATAATACGCCATATATATCTTCCATTTTTAACATATCAATATTAAGTATATTTTATTTACTTTAATATAAAATTAAAATATTAATACAAAAAATAAATATTATTGATTTTAATTTTTTACATATATTTTAATTTTCTAAAAAAATATTTTTAATTCAATAAAATATAAATTATATATTTATAATATCATCTATTCAATCACAATTCAACCGTTGGACTATAAATGGGTAAATTTTCAAATTCAATACTTTTAAAATATTATTTATAAATTAAAGTAATTCAAAACAAAATTCAACAAAAGAGGTAAAAATTCTTTTGTTATGTATGTAAACACAATTCTTAGAAATTTTAGGAAAAATGAAATAAAAAAAAAAATTTAATAGATAGTTTTTTTTATAAAAAAAATACGTATGTGAATAATCAAATATTTTTTATTGAGAGGATAATTTTTTTTAAAAAAAAATTATAGATAAATACTGAAAAAATGTATCAAAATAGTTATTTTGACATTTCTAAGAAATGATAAAAAAATAAAAAAATAAAAAGTTACAAAAGTATAAAAACCTTTAAAAAAAAAACATGTAATCCAAACAGAGATTAAAAAATTAGGCAAGAGTGCTTTTTGCCACCTGAATATGATTTTCCATTCAAAACATTTAGAATTTTTTTTAAAAATGTTTAAAATAAAATAAGGATAATCTTTTAAAAAGAAAACCATGATAGGCACGTGAATGAAAAAAAAAAAAAAAAGAATAAAAATAATATTAATATAAAATAAGGACTTAATTAGTCATATATATATATATATATATATATATATATATATATATATATATATATATATATATATATATATATATATATATATATATTATGCTATCTAAATTAAAAATCAGTTATTTTTCCTTAAAATTATCTTTATTTATTTTATTTAAATGTAAAACAAAACATTTTTTCTCATGATTAAGTTTTCTTTTTCTTAATTTTATTTCACTACAAATAAAAAGAAAATAAAAAAATTAATAAATATTATTTATCAATCAAAATTTATTCTATTTAACTTTATTTCTCTACCTTTTCTAATTACTTCTTTTGTAAACCCATACACTTCTAAGTCATCTTCAAGAATAATAATGTTCATAATTAACTAAAAATATATGTCGTCATTGTGAATGCCAATGAAGCAAAATTCTATATTTTAATATAAGTAATTGGCTTTTAACATTCAATATAAGTCATTGATTAAAAAAAAAAAAACTGGTTAAGGAAAGTGTCAATCTCCTTCTTAGCTTACTCATTCATCTCCTCTTACTCCATTTTCTACATGAAAAAAATTCAAAAATACTTGCCCTCAATCTTATAATTTTTTTCCTATTTAAATTTTATAATCACCATAAAATCTGAACAAAAGTTTTTTTTTTTTAACAAAAAAAAAAAAAAAAAAACCCATTGGGCTTCGATAAATTCTCAAAAATCAAAGAACAAACTCAAAAAAAAAACTAACTAAATAAAAACAATTACAAAAATAAAATGAAATTAATTAAAATTATAAATTAATAGACTCTAATGAAATCACTTTTGAAAAATAAAATAATCTAAAATATGATATTTCTTTTTTTAATTTTTCCTTTTTATATATTTTGTATTATTATTATTTTTAAAGGAAGAAAGAGATAATTGCATCATTTACACATAATTTAACTCATTCCTTTAATACGTTATTTGGTAATTGATTGCTTATTTATATATAAAATCTAGAGTATTAATCAATACATTATACTGTAAACAAGTTCTTATTTAAATCTCAAAAAATCTTAAATATATATATATACCAACAATGTGATTATGATATACATGTGATTAGTATATGAAAAATGTGAAAATCAAAGCTGAGGCATGCACATGTAAAAATCAAGCTGAAAGCATAGAAACTTACTCCCCTCCATAGGTTTGGTTCCGCATAATAGTGAAGAACGTTGTTGCAGCTAACGGGAGACCATGAGAATGGTATATCATTTCATCCTTCATTTTCACCACAATGGGATGCTCCTCCGGAAGATAACTTACAATGCTCGTAATGAGGTCCCAAATAACCTGATTGGAAAAGGGCTGCATACGATATAAATTATTGGGCCCAACCATCCTCTTAGCCACACCATCGAGTCTGGTTGTAATGATGATGACTCTACTCTGATTTGATTTGTTACACCACTGGAGTCTCTCCTTTAACCTGAAGTACCAGTCCAGGTTGATATCCCAAATTCCATCAAACACTAATAAATAACTCTTACTCCACAATGCTTTGCAGAGGGCCTCCAATAGCTCCTCCTCCTCCACCTCCACACTACCATCCACAAAATCTCTTTGCCCATCATCACACTGCTTCAGCATAGCCTTGAGAATCTTCTTAAAATCTATTTCTCCTTTCTGTATCGCTTGTAAATTGATCCAAATTCTTCGGGCCATACGACTTCGGTTGAAAACTCTTCGGGCCACAAGGGTCTTACCGCAACCCCCAATCCCCACAATTCCAATTTCCTTACTAAATCCTTCTTCATCCAATTCACTTGTACCCAGAACCAATTTTTCTATATTTATGACTTGGTCTGTAAACCAATAGGAAGAAAAAGGGTCTATCGTTGGTCCATCAAATGATAAAGAGCCAGAAGAAGAAGAAGTTGTGGCTACATCCGTGACGGCAGAAAGGGAAGTCTGCTCTGGTACTACCGGGTGGCTTGTAGCAACAAACAGCTTTTTCTTGATGTGAATCAGCTTCCTTTTTGTTTTGCACAGAAACCACAGCTCAGGCAGAGAGTAGTGGCCTTGCCTTTGCCCTTGCCCTTGCCCTTGCCCTTGCCCTTGCCCTTGCTCTTGCTCTTGCCCATGTGAGGAATCCTTGTTGATTTTCATTTTGCGCTTCTCCAGGAAGAGAACGCAGTCGGTCAATGCAATGCTGAGGTCGTAAAGACAATCCTTCATTCCTGTCGACGGCGTGATGCTTTTAGTTTCCAGAAGCTTTCGAATTTGTAGAAAATAAGAATGATGGGGGATGTCATGAGGTGGAGGGTGTTCCTCCTCTGCTTCTTCCAATTCATCCATGAATTTGTTCTTCAAAAACTGAAGAATATCTGCTGACATTTTGGCTGTAAAAACCTAATCTCCCAACTCTCACAATTAAGAGACTGGACAAGTACACACATGCTACGTAAGGCTTTTCTTGTTCAAATGAAGAGAATTTCTTGTGGTATAAGGAAACGGACAAGAATCCGAAGTAGAAAGAAAGGAAAAGAAAAGGAAGGAAATTAAAGCAAAAGAAAGATGTTTATGCCGATGCTTATTTGTTTGACACTTCAAACTACATGGAATTCCCATTGGTGATGATGCTGGGAATTTGGAGGATGATTTTTTTTATGGGATTAGGGATTGTATTAGGGATGACAATGGGCAAGTCTAAGATGAAGATTACAATTTTTCAATAAAAAAATTGTTTGACAACTTTTTGTGATAATTTATTTAAATTAATAAAATTATATTTATTATTGATCTAATCAAAATAATTTTTTTAATATTATATTTTTTAAAAAAAATTATATTTTGGTTAATTGTCCAAAACCTAATCTGCTGACATTTTGGCTATAAAAACCTAATCTCCATCGGCATAAGGGTTTTCTTGTTCAAATGAAGAGAATTTCTTGTGGTGTAAGGAAATGGACAAGCATCAAAGAAAGAAAAAGAAAAAGGAAGGAAATCAAAGCAAAAGAAAGAGGTTTATGCCGATGCTTACTTGTATGATACTCCAAACTACATGGAATTCCCATTGGTGATGATTCCGGGAATTTATTTCCATTTTAATTGTTTTTTTTCCATAATTTATGTCAATTTACATATATATATATATATATATATATATATATATATATATATATATATATATATATATATATATATTTGTGTTTGAAGTTTACAAAATTAATCTTAAAATTATAGAAAATGTAAAATGTAAATTATTTTATTGGTATTTCAATTTAAAAACAAAAAAAAAAAAAAAATTTAACAAAATGTATGTGAAAATATTTTGTCCAATATTTCTATAAAATATAAATGAAAATAGTATTATCGATGCAATCCTATGTTTCTCACTTTATTGTATTCCTTACAAATGAATTTTTATTTATTAAGCTTTCAAATTTATTGTGACCCACCAAAATATACCAAAAATGGTATTTATATACCAATTAAGATTTTTTTTTTTTTTTTGGCTAAACGTGACAAAAAATTTAAAATAGTATTTAACTCACCTATCAACCATAGTTTGACAAATGAAAAACATACCAAAGTTGAGTGGAGGATATCAAAGAGGAAGGTTTGAGAATGGAGTGATGAATGAGAAATTTGAAGAATTTTGTGGTGATCAATACATTCCAAAGTTGAAGATTTAATTGTTAAAATAAGAAAATTTATTTATTAAATCATATTATTTTTTCAATATTTAAGGAAATCATTGGACCAACTTTCAATCCCATATTGGGAAGGCCAGATAACACAAAATACCGATTATTAATTTATTTTATTATAACTTCATATGAAAAATTATAACAATAGTAAAAGAATGTAAAATGAGAAAGATATGAAGAATAATGTGAGAAATGAACAAAAAATGTGAGAATTCTTCATACCCTCTTCCAATTTATTTTTATTTTTATTTTTAATTTCCGTCAATTCTAACTTAGTTCCTATTATTAAACTATTTTATTGCCATTTCAAGTAACAAAAAAAAAAAAAGCTTAAAATTATTAAAATTGTGAAATTGTAATCAATCTTAAAGATGAAATTCATGAGGATCCATATATCAATGGTAGCTCTAACCATGATTCACGATTTATTTATGAAAAAGTTTAATGGTATGTCAAATGAAGAAGCGTGCAAATAGGAATTGAATTGTACAGATGAAGCAAAAACATTTTACAACATATATGCTAAAGCGATCGAATTTAGTGTTTAGAAAGATGATTTGAAACGTGATAAGAATGGAGGTATTATATCTCCAAAGTGGGTTTGTTCTAAAGAAGGACATCGATTGGCCAAATGTTTTCAAAATGAAAATCGACAATGTGAGCCAAGATCATTGGCTAGAGTTGGTGTGAAGCTTCATTTTCTATTGGTGTGGACCCTGTATTTCAGCTCAATGTATTCCCACTCGATGGCGAAACTTGTTTTTTTTTTTTCATTTATTTGGCAAAAATTTGATTTTTAGAAAAAGACTTGGAGTTGCCACTTATTTTTGTTTTATTTTTTTAAAGGGGAAACAAAATAATAAAGAAAAACCTTAAGTGTACTCCTTATTTGGAAAAGCAGGTATGTGAAAAATCGAGTCGGGGTTCGGGAGTCAGGTTACTTATTAGGAAGGTACAGTAAAGACCATAGCACCCCTCTAAGTCCCTAAAAACAGGTCTTTACTAATAAGGTGAAACGAACATGACAATTGATAAGAAAATCAATGGATACCAAAGTTATCACAAATTAAAAGCAAGTCATGACAATGAATAAATAAACAAAGTGAGAGCGAGAGCGTACCTTGGTAGCATGTAATAAAGCGCTATCATGAAACATAGTTAGTGCGCAATAACAAATATAAAATATATCCCATGCATGTCAAAGATCAGAACAAAAACCAAATAATATTCATTAGGCATAGCAATTAACAATTAGAAGAGAAATCTCATATGTAGGGCCCCCACTAAAGCCCAATTTATCTTGCATGAATTGGTCTCACAAATTTCATTATTTTGGAATTATGAAAAAAAAAATTCATTCTTACTTATAAAAAACCGAAAGAAATGGAAGATTATTTGAAAACCGGAGTTGAATTAAAACTATTTCTAGAGAAAACTGGATTTTTGAAATTTATTTGGAAATTGGAGTCTTGAAAATTATTTGAAAATTAGAGTATTGAGAATTAAATTTAAGAATTGGAATTTTTATAATTATATGAGAATTGGGGTTTTGAAAGTTAAATTTAAGAATTGGAATTTTGGAACTTAAATTTGGGAGAAATTGGGAGTTAAAAAAAATTGTTTGAGAATTGGAGTTGTGAAAATTAAATTTAAGAATTGGAGTTTTGGAAATTAAATTTGAAAGAAATTGGAAGTTAAAAAAAAAAATTGTTTGAGAATTGGAGTTTTGAAAATGGAACAATTTATAAAAAAAATTAAATTTAGAAATTGGAACTTTAGAGAATTATGTAAAGATAGAATTTAAAATAAATAAATAGATAAATAGAATAATAATAGTAGTGAAAATAATAATGATTAAACGAGTAAATATGAAAATTGGAATTTTAGAAATTGGGAATTAAATTTAGGAATCGGAATTTTGAAGAATTATTTAAAGATGGAATTTTAAAAATAAAAATAAAAATAAATAAATAAAATAATAATAATAATAATAATAATAATGAAAATAATGATGATTAAATAAATAAATGTGAAAATTGGAATTTTGGAAATTAGAAATTAAATTTGGAAATCAGAATTTTGAAGAATTATTTAAAGATGAAAATTTAAAAATAAATGAATAAAATAATAATAATAATAATGAAAATAATGATGATTAAATAAGTAAATGTGAAAATTGGAATTTTAGAAATTGGAAATTAAATTTAGAAATTAAAAAATTGGAATTTCAGAAATTGGAAATTAAATTTGGAAATCAGAATTTTGAAGAATTATTTAAAGATGGAATTTTTTAAAAATAAATAAAATGATAATAATAACAAAAATAATAATGATTAAATAAATAAATGCAAAAAATTGGAATTTCAGAAATTGAAATTAAATTCGGAAATTGGAAATTAAATTCGGAAATTGGAAATTAAATTCGGAAATTAAATTCGGAAATCGGAATTTTGAAGAATTATTTGAGAACGGTATTTTGGGAAAATTAAATTTTGAAGATTGGAATCTTGGGAAATTATTTTGAGAATGGAATTTCGAGAAATTAAAGAAATTGAAATCTTGAAAATTTATTATGAGAATGGGATTTCGGAAAATCAAATTTCGAAAGTTGGAATCTTAAAGAATTATTTTGAGAATGAAATTTCAGAAAATTAAATTTCAAAAATTGGAATCTTGAAAAATTATTTTGAAAATGGAATTTCAGGAAATTAAAGAAATTGAAATCTTGAAAATTTATTATGAGAATATGATTTCGGAAACTTAAATTTCGAAAGTTGGAATCTTAAATAATTATTTTCAGAATGGAATTTTGAAAATTGGAATCTTAAAGAATTATTTTGGGTATGGAATTTCGGAAAATTAAATTTCGAAAATTGGAATCTTGAAAAATTATTTTGAGAATGGAATTTCGAAAAACTAAAGAAATTGAAATCTTGAAAATTTATCATGAGAATGGGATTTCGAAAAATTAAATTTTGAAAGTTGGAATCTTAAAAAATTATTTTGGGAATGGAATTTCGGAAAATTGAATTTCGAAAATTGGAATCCTAAAAAATCATTTTGAGAATGAAATTTTTATAAGAGGCGATTTAGGAGGATGATACGTGGCCTGACGAAAGGTGGCCATGCATAGCCAAACACTCCAACGTGTGCTTTATTTTACAATATCAAACTCAAATCAAGCTTGTGGACCCCATCCCAAAATTCATTTCTCCATGTATTAAAGCTTATTCCCATTTTTATTGTGCTAGCCCCAGTATGTAGCAAACCCATTTTCATGTTGAAAAAAATATCATACCCACACCAACATGCCATTTTCCAATGCATATATCTATCATACTCACATCATAAACCCATTTTTTATGCATATTCAATGAGTGAATCTTATACTTGGGATGTGGTTTGTGAACGACAAAGAGACCCATCTTATGTTTCTAGAGAGAGAAGAGTGGTGACGGGAATGCAAAGATGGGTATGAGGGATGAAAAAAAAATGGAGATGGTCATGCACTTGGGACTTCATGCACGTGGAGAATGGGAGGGAAAGGAACCAAAAGGAAGCTAGATGGTGGGCATGGAAGGTGGAAGGGTGGTGAGATGAGAAAGGTGGTGAACATGAAGGCGACCGCGTGCATGGAATTGGTGTTAAGTGTAGCCACGGGTAGTGAGAGAAAGTGAGAAAAATAGGTTAAATGGGTATGGGAAAAAATGGAAATGCATAGGGGGCATGAAGGATGGGTATGGAGATAGGTGAATGGGGAATGAATGGGAAAGGTGGTAGATATGGTGTGAGGGAAAGTGGGCATGATAGGTACGGTGGGTATGAAGCAATGGGTTTGATGGAGGATAGGATGGATGAGAGATGAAGGGTGAAGTGGGTTAGAGAGTATTAAAGATATGGTGATATGCACAGAAGGTTAGGAAAGATGAGGTGGTGAGCTTAGGGGTAGGTATGGTTACGGGCATGGTGATGGGCATAATGGAACATGTGGGATGGAGATGAATGGTGGAGACATTTGCAAAGGCTTGTGTGGCCATGCATGGTCATGCAAAGGTGGAGGGAATGGGCTTAATGGGTACGGATATGAGTGTGTTGGGGCGTGACGAGTGATTAATGGAGCATGATGATAAATTGAGAAAAAGGGTAAGAGAAGGGTGAAGGATGGAGTGGGTTGGAGGGTTTGGGATGATAAGAATGGTGGTGAATGCAATGGGTGAGTTAGAATGGTGCTGACAAAATGGATGAAGTCATGCCACCTGGCTTCAAGTTTCATCCCACAAACAACATATTGTAAAAGAGAGTTTCCTGCTCCTATTCAATTTGATGCCCCATAATGAAAAGCCTTAACTGACATGTTTGCATGGACATCGAATGGGAACTGTACACAATCAAAACACCCATTCAATGCAGCCACATGAAACCCCCATCATAACTACATTTGTTTTAAGAACTTCCTTGATCCCCACCATGCTCATGACATATTCAAGCTCTTTCTCGTCAGTACTGCCATCCCATGGTCTCGTATCCCAGGGTTGATTCATGCCTAATTGGTGTCTCAGCTGATTCATGTCCAGCTGGTGCTCCTTGATTGAGGAAGTAATCAACAAAATTTATAACCTACAACACCATGAACTAGGGTAGCAAATAAAAAGCTACGGTAGCAAATAAAAAGCTACTATAGCATAGTGGCTCTAGGATCGTTCACTGGGAAGGGTACTCAAACTAAAAATGATACCAATTCAAAGTGAATTGGTGCTGTTTCATTTCAAGAATAGCTTAAGAAATAAAACACAAACTTTGGTTGAAAAAGGTTTGGACTTAGATTAACAACACAGCAAGTGACGAAAATTACTTAAGAAGAAAAGCATTCCTTGGAGATTCAGGTTTACAGGAGAGGTTCCTCATGCAATAGCATAGCTCCGGTCAGTTGGTTCAATTCCTCACATTAGAGAATTAACATAAAGTCAATTCTCTAATAGGTGTTGCACAAATGCATCCCTCAATTAGATTTCAGCTTTAATTCTCTCACTGATGCAACTTGCAATGGTTTGAGCCTCTCACTAGCCTTTACCATTCAAGGTGATCTTTAACCTTGGACTTCCTTTCATAAGCTCGCAAGAGATAACTAATGGATGTCTCCTTAGAGTCCAAAAGCTTACCAAGTGTTGGCAATTCTAGCAAATCCTACCTCTAAGTCACCTACCAGAGGCTCGCAAGGGGTAAACTAGTGCATCTTCATGGTTAGAGATCACTTGCCTTACCAAGTGTTGGCCCAGGTGACTCCAAGGCGTTTTAAGTTAACTAAAAACGTAGAAACCATTCATGGGACACACTTTCTATTCATTCATAGCTGAAACCACAAAGCTTCTGATTCTTGCACTTGGAACCTTTCCCGGCAACCTTAACTCCAAGGAACTAAACGGTTTAGTTACTCATTCTCTGGGGAAAACTCCTCAGAGAGTGCATAACTTAGTAAATAAATAAAAAACACAATCAAAGTGAGAAGGTAAAGCAGAGCTCAAGCTCCGAATTTTACTTCCTTTGAAACTTACAAAAGGTTCAACACCCTCAGAACAGGCTCCTCGGGCTCTATTTAAACCAAAATTACATTTACAGCTATTACATGGATATTTTAGCCAAATTCCTAACTTAAAATCTAAGGAATCCTATAATTGGTGGGATACAAGGAGAATTTGGGCATTTAGGCAACAAAAATCTAATGAAAAATATCTCCAAGTGTCGGTTACAAATATCGGGAAGCACTAAGGATCATTTCGCAGGTGCATAATGAGGTCTGCGAAATTTCGCAGGTGCATAAGAAGGGCTGCGAAATTTCTTTGCAGCAAAAGGCTGATTCAACACCTCTGCGAAGTGGACTTCCATCTTGTGGTGTTTGGCTTCCATCGCGGCGTGAAGCTTCAGGGGAAATCCATAGCACTGTACAAAAGTGTTGCGAAATCATTCCGCAACAAAAGGCTAATTCCGCAGCACTTTTCTGAATCCTTCCTTCAGCTTGGAGCAGTCATCTTCCAAAGGCTGTAACTTCCTCATTTCAACTCCGAATTGCACACGGTTTGAAGCATTGGATTGTTGACTTCCTAAGCTTTCAAATGACATATAGCATGCATAAATTGGACATCAGGAAGTGCTCCAAAAGTGGCTGCAGTGACTGTCATCAAGAATGCTTCATGGCTGGATTCTCTTTGCTTCCCCTCCTTGCATTTCCACTTTGCTATGACAAAAGTGCTTCAAAGATTTAATTCTTCATGCCTCTAAGCTTCCCATTGCTTGCCAAGGATTCCAAATAACTCTCCTCGATCTCATAATGCTTTGGTGATCAAAATACTAACAAAAACACCAAAACTTACACAATTTGATTAGAACTGATTGAAAGGGGCCTTAACATGCTAATTGGGTTAAAAGACACTAACTACTACTCAAAAGTGTTTAAAAGGATTAATTAAAAGCTATCAAATAGCACTTTTTGAGTAGTAATCAGTGGTCCCAAATCCAAAAATGCGTAAACACCAAGAGCAGAGAGAAAATTGTGAAAACAGGGCATAAATGAAGGAAATGAGATGAACCATTAAAAATCACACTTCATGCTTTAATCAGTGGACTCAAATGCATGTGGCTTAACCCAAAAAATGTCTAAAAAAAACCAAGATACGAGAAGATTTTCGAATATGAAACAGCCACTCAAAGCATAGTTAGATCATCTTTGAATAAAAAAATGGAGAAACAGGAGATGGAACTACAATAACCAGATCAAAGCAAACTCACAAACAATGTAAAATGATCACATGAATAAGAGATGAAAGAAGGATGATGACATAATGAACGAGGAACCCCAAACAACCTTACCAGGTAATGCTTCTTTCAAGCCAGAGTTTTTTTAGCTCCAAACCAACTTCCCTTTTCCTTTTCCAAGCTCCCACCCCTGCTGGCTAAAAAAATCCACCCAGCAAGCTTCACTCCCCCTCTCCAAAAAATGTCTCCCTCTAAGTTCAGGCTCTTTTCCCTTGAGTCCCAAAAACTCTCCTCACTCTCTCAGTAACAGACATGCTCTCTCTGTCCTAGCCACCCGTTCCTCTCCAGCAGCTTTTCTTTTTTGTTCAGTTGTGTCCCCTTCTTTTCAAATAGTTGTGTTCTTTTTTCCTTTTGCTTCCTATCCCATTTGGCTGCTCAAGAACAGCTCACTCGTCAGCCATTTTCCTTCACCTTCAATCCTCTTTAGCTGCCTAAGAACGGCTCAACCTCGGGGTGGTAAGCGAGAGAAAAGAGTGGGAAATAAGAAAATAAGAAAATAAAAAAAATAAAAAAAACCAAAGAAGTCTTCCCCATATGAGGGGTCTACAATTGGGTTTAATATAAAATTGGAAAAGTGGATTGTTGACCATGATCACCTTTGTTCCAATTGATACACAATTTCTTTAGTCTCATCAAATACTAAGTAATTCAAATAAGCCTCAACTTCATGCAAAGAGTAAAGTTGGTTTTAAAACTAGTCAAATTATGAATTATATAATTGAATGGTGTTTTTTGCATAAAGGAGTGTGAATTCCAAATTTACTTGAAGTAATTCTTTAAATTTTTAAAAAGTGGTTTTTAAAAATTAGTCAAATGCCTATTTGATGAAGAAAACACTCTTTTAACTCTCTTTTCCTCTTATTTATGTAAATAGAACACTTTTTGTAAGGTAGTGGCTTTTTTATTTTATATTTTTTTAATTCTAAATAAAATTGAATTTAACTTAATTCTAAATAAAATTTAATAGTATTAAGTTATTTTTTATTATTTTATTTCTATTAAGTATTAATAGGGTGAGAGTTATATTAAGATTATGTTTTAATTGTTTCAAAAAGTAGTTTTTACGATTCAATAAAAAACTAAATACTTTGTCTATTTCTATTTAGTAAAAAAAAATTAAAATAAATAATAAGTAAAAAAAAAAAAAAACAGATAATCTAAAGTTTGAAAACAAATTAGATTTAACATTAAATTAAAGAAACAAACACCACCTAACTAAAATCCCCTATAACATGTTGATGTTTATCAGTTCACATATTATTCCATGGAGTGAGAACTACCCATAAGAATTTCCAGTATATTTTCACATTTTTAATGAACATATAGTGATGGCACCTCTAAAATCCAATGGGTGATATGTAAATATAGCAAACTTCCCAAGGAAGAAAAGAGATTGAAATGACTCTGATAAACTATTCACCTTCTTCCTTCAATTACTTTCCACTTTCATTGTCAAACATCAATCTTATTAGAAACCGTTTTGTGTTTTTAATAAAATAAAATAAAATAAAAAGTTTTTTTTTTTAAAAAAAATTGTGGCCCATTTAAATATTATTTTACCTAAAATAAATGAAATGTGGGGTCACATCTCTTATGGAGTAACCACCCATGTCTTCAAACGTGAGACATATTACTCGGTTGAAAACTACCCTAAGTCTTCTTTGATGGGAAGAAGAGAAAAGAAAATATAAATATACAGTATTAATTTCAAAAATGGGAAAAAAGGTTCTCTGGTCTACAAGAATAAGTTTGTGAGTTCCATCAGTGTATGGACATAAGATCTTGTAAGGACTAGCCAACTAATCCCTATTTTGTGTGAATTTGATTGTCATAGTTGGAAGTACAATCTTGAATTTTCATTTTATTACTTGCCAAAAGGCGAGGTTTGACACGGCAGTCTTCAGCACCATGGAGGATTATCAGAGGTACAAGTAGAAGTTCGCTCAGAGGAAAGTGGTTCTAGGGAGAAATATCAATTTCTCCCAACTACAGCATTTCGGGTTTGAGGGTCTCTTCAGTCGGATGGGTTGGCTGCCAGTAGTGACGATTTTGGAGCCGATTTTCCCGACTCTGGTGCGTGCATTCTATTTGAGGGCCACATATGGACTAGGTGGCCCACTTATTTCCACCATTAGAAGAGTTGAGATTCAGCTGGACCCGGAGAGTATCTACCGTATTTTTTACATTGCTCCAGTCGGACTCAGGGTGTACGAGTCCAATATTTGGCCTACTTTGCCTGGTTTCGAGCCTAGAGAGACCATTTAGAGGATGTACGGACTGGCAGACACCCAGGGGATGGGCAAACCATTAGCTCACAGCCTGACCGTGTCTAGCAGAGTACTACACCACATGATCTGCTTCATCTTGCTACGACGAGGCGGATACCAAGACGAGGTCTCTTACCTTGAGGCCTCATGGACTCGATTCTGACGGGGAGACGGATTCACTTGGGGTATTTGATGATGATGCACATGATTTCATGTTGCGAGAGCTCAACCCACGTGCTCCCCTATGGTTGCTTCATCACTAGAGTATTCAAGGATGTTAGGGTCGATTTGAGCAGAGAAAGATTTTGAGGCCTCCAGCATTTACGACACTTATGATGAGCAGTCCTTGGGACGGATGAAGTTTGAGAAGGCCCTCGATGGCTCCTGGATTAGGAAAGCAGAGCGACCACCAGCACAGGCCCGGGGACAGGTACAGGTGCATCTCGAAGTAAAGGAGGAGGCAGAGATTCAAAAGATGGAGGGTGGGTTAGACCCTTAGAGAGGCTTTAAGTAGAGAGAGCCCGAGCTTGACATCCCTCCACTTCAGTCAAAGGGTGTTCAGTTTGAGGCCACATTTTCAGAGCCAATGATGTTTGAGCCGACATACACAGTGAGACTATCTTCTCAGCCATCATTCACCTAGCCTCCTCACATAGAGACATCACCTCATCAGGCACCTCACGCTCTTGATCATGCGCCTTGGATGGATTTATTTGCTCAGATTAGCTCACTTGACACTTGCATGGAGGGGCTTGAAGTAGTCAGTGATACTTGATTCTACTCCATGGAAGATTGCATGGATCACTATCAAATTGGCTTCACTTCTCAGTTTGAGTATCTACAGTAGAGATTTGAGCGTATGGAGGATCACATGAATCAGCAGCAGACTGCATTTGATCATCTCCAGCAAAGGATTAAGCCCATTGAGAGTCGCCAGGAGAGTCGGCATGAGGAGATGATGGCTTACCTCAGCTCCATGTTTCCACCTCCATCTCCTCAGCCATGATTTCACAGAGACCCCATTCGTTTCTTTTTTATGTTGCCAAATAGGGAAAGATATTTAGGATCTAGGAGACCTACATGCATATCATTGTCATATCATTTATTTGGATTAGGTTATATGTTTATGATTCGTGTACATTTGACTTTACCATATATCTAATATGCTATATGTTTTCATGACTTACACTGTTTCCTATTGAAAATTAGCATGTCTTGATTATCTTGGTTTTAAATTGATAAATTTTGATTGATTGATCCATGATTGGTTTGAGGGGGAGATTTTTTCTTCTCCTAGATAACCAAGGTTTATCATCATAAAAAATGGGGAGATTGTTAGCCCAATGATTCTCCTAATCAGGTTTTGATGATAACAAACCATGGTTAAGTGACTAATTGGTTTAAATGGTAAAGAATCCCAGGTATAAATTTGAAAATTCATCAAATGACCAAATGGATACAAGATCGAGACTTTTGGAAGACTTTTGACCATATGAAACAAATGTAAGATGATTGCATGGGTGCACTTAGGTTTTTCATATCTTTCCATGCATCTTTGAAAACTCGGTTTATTCTTTAAAATTACGATTTCATTAAAACTCAAGTTTTATCGAATGTACCTTAGGCAAAACGTTTCAAAATTGGCATATTAATTTACCTAAAGACCTTGCCTAAGTGTTAGAAAAGAAAAGAAGTGAAAAAGATAGGTTTTTAGGGCCAAAAGGTTGAATTGGTTGAGGCTCTGGCCAACCGACTCAACCGGTTGGGGAACCAATCAACCGATTACCCTTGACTGGTCGAGGTCAGGTCGAGGAGTGTCAAAAACACTTTCTCTCTTCTAGTAGCCTTCTCTTCCTGATTGAGGTTCCCTCATTCCCGGTCGACCCCTAGCTTGACCAGTTGAGGCTGTTTTTTGCTTTTCTTGGCTCCTGAGCTTAGAAACCTATAAATTGAGAGCTCCACTTCATTTATGATATAGAGAACACTTGCAATCAATTGTCTACCAACTTGTTCTTACCTTAAAAGCTCTCATTTCTTTCTTAGTGCATTAAATCCTCACTTGCATCTCTTTTAGTGCACCCTTGTGAGTTATCCTAGTTTTGATTTGTATTTGAGCTATCATTGAGATAGGTTGAGGGATTCATTCTTGTAAAAATTGAGTATTAAAGCCTTCAAAAAGTTTGAATCTTGAAGAGATTGTGTAAGAGCCCATTGGAGCCGGAATCCAAGTGTAAAGGATTGGAAGCTTGGTTGAAGTTTCAAGCTAGTGGAACCCGCACTCGGTTAGGAGATTGAGGAGAGTGGATATAGGTAAGAAAGTGTCGAACCACTATAAAATCCTAGTTTGAATTCTCTAACTCTATCTCTTTATTTTTTATTATATTGTGCTTGAATTTGTTGTGCGGAAAAAGTTTTTGACAAACTCAATTCACCCCTCTCTTGGGTGTTTTTCTCATTTAAGTATAGCATTTATTTTCTCAACTATCATTAAAGGAAAGTATAAATAGACCTTGATAGGCAACAATCCTTGGATGAGCTATAAATAAGTATATCTTCAAAATACACCACCACAAACTTTCCAATGAATGGCTTCAAAACATTTATCAAATGCATAAATGTGTTGGGTGACCAAGAGTCATCATAGTCCATTCATAATGCCCATGCTTAGTTTTGAATTTTGTTTTCCACTCAACACCTTCTCGAGTCCTAATATGGCAATAGCCACTTTTATTATTTTTCATTGTTGCACAACCTTGGCCTTGGTTGCAAGCTTGGAAGTGAGTGTTTGATCTAAAATTCTGTAAATCATCAGTCTTTGCCACTGATTTCTACTTGATATCTCCTTGATGCCTATTACCCTCCAATTGATTAGGCCCCCTCACACGTTTAATTGAGTGGTTGTTAAGCCATCTTTGCTGACCTTCAACCTTCATGGCTAACTGAATAGCACCAACTAGTGTCCAACATGGTTGTAGCTCCACCAAATTTCTAACATTTGGCCTCAATCCCATCAAATAATGTTGTATCATCTACACATTCATTTCAATTAGTTATACTCTAGTCTGCATTTTGTAAAATAATGTTGATCACAATTTGTAGTATGATGAAATGTTTGTTGCCTCTCCAAAGGTAAGACTCGACCATCTTCATTTGAAAAGTCCCCTATTATTTGCTGGAACTCCTCAATAGTAGGTTGATTTCTCAAATTCTTCCACTTGTATGTTCAAATATTCTGACTTATTTGGCCTTTTAATGGTGGAATTCAGAGCACTAAAAATACCAGCTTGCTGCAACCTAGCACATAACTGATTAAGGTGCTATTGCAAGTTTGAAATTTTTTTCTCTAATTGGACCTTTTCCTACTAGTTTTGATAATGTAGCATTCAAATGATTCCCAGCCCAGCCATTGATTCAAAACAATCATAAATCTGAAACAGAGGCTCTGATACCAATTAATGAAAATTGAAAAGTTATTATAACTATTTAGAGAGGCAGGAATGGTGTAGGTTCAGCCTAGGAGCTTAAGTGACATGATGATTATCTCTTTTATGTGTTTTGGGGACTCCACTAGAGGCAAGACCCTATGGAGGATTGCTTGTCTCACTTTGATTTGGATCGTGTGAAGAGAGGGAAATGCTAGGATCTTTTAAGGACAAATGGAAGACTCTTGGGATGATGTGGGACTTAGTTTGTTTCTATGGTTTTTTTTTTGGGCCTCTTGCATTGATGCTTTTAAAGGCATTCCTTTGAATGTCATTCAACTAAGTTGGAGTTTGGTATGTATGCCCAAAGGGGTGGGCTGATTTGTGGATGAGCCTACTGGTGTTTGAGGAGTTGTAATACTTGTATATTCTTTTCTATTTTTTTGTACAGATCTCCTTTTAGAGGAGGGGTTTTTTTCGATGGTTAGATTAGGTTTGTTGTCTTCATTAGGTTGTGTATTTATGGGAAGGATTTCTCATCCTTCTCATTGAACTTCTTTAAAGCAATCAATGTATTTCTTGTTTTCTGATTAAAAAAAAAAGTTATTATAACTACTATCCAAGTAGACTACAACCATGTTACTCCAAACAACTTCAAAGCCAAGATTTCTTGAGAAAAAATCTAGGAAAAACCCTTTGCATAATAAGCTTTATCCAGAAATATTTCTTCTTGAAAATTATAAAATAAATTCTTTCAATAAGTAGGTTCTTCCCTTTTATAATGCTAGCCTCAACTACTTTCTCATGGTTTCCGAAATGCATTTAGTAGCCTTTATATATTCATTTACTATGGTTCTAGTAAAACTAAAAAAAAAAAACCGATCTTTTGACTTCTTATTTAATAACAAACTTTTCCCATACAAACCTTTGACTATTCAAACTTGCTATCAAGTCTCTATTAATGACTACATTAATTATGTTGTGGCAAGTTTAGCATTTTGTGGGATGCATGTTTTAACTTTAGGGCAAGCTTTTTAAGGTTTCTTTAATTGTGGGTACTAAATGAATATTAGGACATTTTGTTGTCATATTACAACTTTCCCAAAATAATATTAGGATTAAGAGATATGTGATATTTTCTCCTCTCAATAATTGTTCACACACTATAAATCTTTGAAAGTTGCTTCATGATTTGCACTAATTGTAGAGTGTTACCCTCATTTTATTAAGAGTTAAAAGGTTTTAATTGTAAAAACCACTAATCTTGCATTTTATTAATTATCATATGTGGAATTCCAAAATTGGAAATTAATTATTTTTAGAGTTTATATAAATTTTTAGTAGTTTTGACTTTCAAACAGATAATAAAATATTGCATTTGTCCCCCCTTTTTTACTATAGTAATTCAAACTTCGAAAAAAATTTAAAGATGTAGCAGGTGGAATATGTGTCAATATGAACTCCATTCTTCTTGCTAACCCTTGAGAACCAGTTCAATCTGCATTAGATTTATTTATTTATTTATTTATTTTGTAAATGATTTGATTTTTTTTGCCAATATGACTGATTCCTTTGAATTGTATTTACAGATGCAAGGTTCTATCACCAGTCCGCCGGTAGTGGTTGAGAAACTGGTTAGTCTGGAAGAAAATGCTGCTGGTTCATATAAAAATGTTGCTGATCTTGACAAAAAATAATGAGGAATCCTTGACTTTGGCATAAATACAATGAAATTATGTCTATTTTGAGTTGTTGCAAATAGTTATGTATAAATTCCATTTCAACAAGCCCCAGCATGGATGCCGGATTTAATTGCATGCCTTGGATGTCATTGCTGAGATTTGTTTTGTAGGCAAGATCTTTATTTGCATCTTAACCTCTTCATGTTAATTATATCAACCATTTATTAGTATGGAGTTTCTTCTTGTTTTGAGTTCTTCATTTTAATATCTACCCATCTTCTTAGGTGTCAACCCCAATTAGATGCATTTGTCTTTATGTTTGAACATGTAATGAACTTGACCAGCTTTATGGCTTTGAGATCATCAAATTGGCTTCAAGATTTCATCTGATCTGTGGTAGTAGTTGCTTTATTAGATTTGGGTATTAGTTTCAATTTTTAGTGCAACCTTCATTGCAGAGGTTTACTTTTGCAGTTACTAAAGTTTATTGACAAAATGATTTTACTTGCTATTCTGGTTATGTGCCTAATTCATTACTCTAATTACAACTTCATAATCAAGATGTACCTCAACTTCTAGCTACTCTAATTACAACTTCAAATATCTTTTAATTTTAAAAACAAAACTAGAAATTATCAAACCATTTCAAGGATTAAATAATTAAATATTAGCTCAAATTCTCAACTAATCTACTCATTAAAATGGTGTAACTTTTTGAAAACTAGATAAACACGAGGAAATAATTATAAGAAGAAAGGGGGAGAAAGAGTTATACCAAGTCTTGATATAGAAAATTTCCAAAGAGATGAAAAACAAGCAGCCTATAAGATTTACTTAGTTTAAGTCCATCAATCCTTTCTAGACTATTTGAGTAGTATTTTTCAACTTAAGCTATACATTTTCCAGAGTATACTTAGAGTTTACATTAAGTTCGATTTTGACCTCTTCTTGAATCCCAATAAAAAAAAAAGAGTTTTACCAAGATCTAATAACAATAAAAGATAATGATGAAAGAGCCAAACAAATCAAGCTCATTTTAAAATAAATCTAATCAAAATTGTTCTGAAGTTCAAAATGAGTTGGATTTTCTTGGAAGACAAGCATACCCATGCTTGAAAGGGAAGAGGAGTTCAATGGAGTGTGTCATGGTTGCCCAGTGTTCTCCAACTCGAAAACAATAATTAGGGTTTATGCAGGGAGAAAAAAATTCAATCCAACAATTGGAAATATCTCACATTGTGAAGTTGGATTGATCCTATTTAAGGTTGGATCTATTTTGAAAAAGGATAAAATAAAATAAATAAATAAATAAAGGGACTTAGCCAAAAAGAGTTATCCAGTTACTCCCAAAGTTTTTTTTTTTCTGAAATCCAAGATAACCATTAATTTGAAAAAAATCTGATTAATTCGATCTCATCCATCCACCACCTCGATTGCATATCTAAACTTTCAAACACTTTCAACACCTTGATCATCATTAGATAAGTAGTCTTTGGGAGAACTCAGAAGACCTGAGTTTGAAAGTACACTTAGGGATTGTTATCCATAATTGTCAACCTAGCTAAAATGCTCACAATCTTCCCTTTTGACTATTTTGGTACAAAACCCTTTAGAACACAAATAAGTACAAGCATACCTCATCCACTCTCATACAAGGAGTACTCACCTAATCAACCTCATAAACTAGGTACCATTAACCTTGCAAATAATGATCAACAGGTACACAATTAGTAGCACTTGCGCATAGACTAGAGTATAGCTGATAGGTCCCAAACTCAGAGTATAAGTCTAAGATACTTTGTTTTCTCTTCGGGTGAGAAACGAACCACAATTTGATTGCAAAGAAAAATACCTCCTTTAACGAAAGCATTGGCTGCTTTAAATAAGCAAAGCCACGTACAAACGAACCGAAATAAAAGGGAAACTAACAGCTAACAAATGGAACCCAATACACTTAAAACAGAGCATAACAAACAGAAATAAAATAACGGAAAACCCTCACTGCAGATGACCCATTTTCTTCTGCACGTAGGACTCTCAACTGCCACAACCCAGTCCCATTTTCTTCTGCACGTAGGACTCTCAACTGCCATAACCCAGTCCAAGTCCAACGGTCCTTCACGTTCCCACTCATCCCAAATATTTGGGATTTGGTTTATGGCCCCTCTCAGATCGTCGTGGCCTATCAATACCCTCCTCATTAAGTGGACGCTTGTCCCCAAGGTCCATAGGAGGAAAACGTTCAAGCAAAGACTAGTTAGTCTCCCATGTGGCGTCCTCGACTGGTAGATGCTTCCATTGGATCAGATTTTCTTCTTCAAATTTATTCCCCCATTTGACCCAGCGAGTGTCCAGTATATGCTGAGGTTCGAGTATAACAGCCCCTTCATCATTAACTGGCGGCAGCTCCTATGAAGGTTCTGCAAGTTCTCCCACGAAATTTTTTAAGAGTGACACGTGGAAAACAGGATGAATGCGGGCTCCTTCTGGCAGTTGAAGTTTGTATGTGACGACCCCAATCTTTTGTACCACTGGATATGGTCCATAGAAGCGACTAGCTAGCTTCTGGTGGGCTCGTTTGAAGGTTGTCTGTTGTCTGTAGGGGTGCAATTTAAGAAACACCAGATCACCAACTTCGAAGGAAACATCCCGACGTTTTTGATCCGCAATTTGCTTCATGCGATTAATGGAAGTCTCCAGATTAATTTTGAGTTGACGCAGTAGTTCATCTCTAGCCTCTAGACTTTGGTCTACTTCATGCACCAAAGACATCCCATTATGGTAAATGGGAATTTGAGGAGGTAGACGTCTATATAGTGCCTGAAAAGGGGTCATTCCTGTGGACACATGATACGTTGTATTTTACCAGAGCTCAGCCCACGGAAGGTAGTTACTCCACTTGCGTGGCCACTGATGAACCATACTCTGGAGGTATTGCTCAACACAGCGATTGACAACTTCTGTTTGTCCGTCCGTCTGGGGGTGGTAGGCGGAGCTAAGTTGTAGCTTGGTTCCCGACATTTGAAAGAACTCCTGCCAGAATTTGCTGATAAAGATGGGGTCTCGATCGCTGATGATAGACTTGGGTAGTCCATGCAATTTAATAACTCCTTCTACAAACCTTTTAGCCACGATTTTAGCAGTAAAAGGATGAGTTAAGGCTAGAAAATGTGCAGACTTACTCAAACGGTCGACAACTACTAAGATCGTGTCCTTCCCGTGGGATGTTGGTAGTCCCTCAATGAAGTCTAAGGTGATGTCGTCCCACACTTGACATGGAATGGTTAACGGCTGCAGGAGCCCAGCTGGAGGCATTGTTTCAGACTTAACCTTCTGGCAAGTTTCACATTTCTTGATATACTCTTGCACCGCTTGGTACAGTTTTGGCCAGTAGAATTGTTGGGCCAATTTCTTGAATGTCCGCAAGACCCCAGAATGTCCTCCTATTTTTGTATCATGCATTTCATGGAGTAGTTTCGTCCATAAGGCAGCATGAGAAGGAATGACGACTCTCCCTTTAAAGAAGAGCAGCCCATTACGCCATGCATACGGCCCTTCTAGTTGAGCATTAGCCAATCGAGTTAGAGATTGGACGTAAGAGTCTCCTTCATAAGCTTTTTTAATCTCATCCCATACGGTCACCACTGACACATGAAGATGGAGAAGAACTGGACTACCAGACTTGCGTGAGAGGGCATCCGCTGCTGAATTCTCGTGGCCTGGGCGGTAAATAATCTCATAGTCATAGCCCATTAGCTTGACTACCCATTTCTGCTGTTCTGGCGTAGATACACGCTGCTCCAAGAAATATTTCAAGCTACGCTGGTTGGTGAGAATGAAGAATTTTTTCCCAGTAGATAAGGACGCCATAGGCGTATGGCCTCCACAATTGCAAGCATTTCCTTGGCGTAGGTTGACCAAGATTTTTTTGTAACCCCCAATGCTCGACTCATAAACGCTATAAGCCTGCCTTGCTGTGATAAAACTGCGCCAATCCCTTCCCCAGATGCATCAATTTCAATGGTGAAGGAGTCATTGAAATTAGGCATAGCTAACGTTGGAGTGGTTGTCATTGCTTGTTTGAGAGCCAGAAAGGCTGCTTCGGCTTCATCATTCCAGCCAAACTTTCCCTTTTTGAGCAGGTTGGTAAGGGGTCGCGCTATGATGCCGTAGTTTTGAACAAACTTCCTGTAATACCCCGTTAAGCCTAAAAAACCACGTAACTCAGAAATATTAGTGGGGTGTGGCCATGCGACCATGGCTGCAATTTTATTGTTATCAACCTTCACTCCTTGATGTGTGACAATGTGCCCCAAGTACTCCAGTTCCTGTTGGCCAAACACGCATTTGCTTGCCTTGGCAAAAAATTGGTGTTGTCGCAAGGTCTCCAATATTTGTCTAACATGCACCATATGCTCATCCCAAGTGGGACTATACACCAAAATATCATCAAAAAAGACCAAAATGAATTTTCGAAGATAGGGTTGAAATATTGAGTTCATGATGGCCTGAAATGTCGAGGGTGCGTTACAAAGGCCAAAAGGCATTACGAGATATTCGTAATGACCGTTATGAGTACGGAAAGCAGTTTTAATAACATCAGAAGGATTTACTCTTACTTGATGATAGCCGGCCCTCAGATCAAATTTGGTGAAGTAAGTGGCACCATATAATTCTTCCAACATATCATCCACTGTCGGAATGGGGAAACGATCCTTGATGGTGGCGATGTTAAGTGTACGGTAGTCTATACAAAATCGCCAACTACCATATTTTTTCTTCACTAGTAGTACCGGTGATGAGAAAGGACTGGTGCTTGGACGAATGAGCCCCGAATCTAACATTTCTTGGACCTGTTTCTCGATTTCTGCTTTATGAAAGTGGGCATACCTGTATGGCCGGATGTTAATTGGCTCGGTTCCCTCCTTTAGCGTAATACAATGATCCACTTCACGTGCAGGTGGTAAACTTGAGGGCTCCTGGAACACGTCTTCATACTCTTTCAACAACCTCTGCATACTTTGCTGGGTAACTTTAGTTGGTGCATCAGCTGATGCGGTTTCCATGGTTGGTTGGAAACACACAGCAAATAGCGCATGTCCTTGGCGAAACTCCTTCAATATTTCTTCTGGTGAAGCGGCCTGAATGGTTTGCACGTCCACTCCTTGCAGCCTTCGGTCTTGATTTTCCCAAATAAAATCCATGGTCAACTGTTTCCAGTTACAAACCATAGATCCCAGCATTTCAAGCCATTGAACGTCGAGGACAAGATCAAGACCTGATAAGGGCAGAGAGAAAAGGGTGAGGTAGAATTCGGTACCTTGTAATTCTACCCGTACCTTATCGTAACGCCCCTGTCACGTTAGTCTTTCTCCGTTGGCCACCCGGAAAGGGAATGTCTCCGTAGGTATGACTGGCAACTTGAGCATGTTTGCCAAATGGTTGTTGATGAAGTTGTGTGTCGATCCGCTGTCAATCAAAACCATTACTTCATGGGGACCCATTTTCGCTGTTACCCGCATGGTTTTCGGTGCTGTCCATCCTGTTAGTACGTGCAAGGTGATCTCTGGTTTAGGTTCATGTTCCTGCACCTCTGCTGCCTCTCCACCGTGGTCATCTTCCAATGTTTGTTGATCAGTACCGTCCCCACAATACACGTTACCCGCATGCCCCTCCAAGAGTAAGAGCTGTGGTTTTTGACATCTATGGCCTGTTGTAAAACGTTCATTGCAGTTAAAACAGAGACCTTGTGCTCTCTTCCTCTGCATTTCTTCCCGAGACAAACACTTAATGGGTTTCGAAGGTATAGCAGGAGCTACACGAGTGGCTTGTGGAAGAGCTATTGGATCTCTCACAGGTGGTAACCGCATGAACCTTCTTTGCCATGCGAGTTGATCGTCCCTCATTCGTGCCAAGTTAATGACCTCTTTGAGTGACTGTGGCTTAAACATCCGGATCCCATCCGCTATTTCAGCCTTCAAGCCACCCATGAATGTCCCCACCAATGCTTTCCGAGTCCATCCTTGGACCCTGTTGCCGAGCTTTTCAAACTCGTACTGGTAGTCCCTCAAAGTTCCCAGTTGCTTGATCCTTGAGAGAGCTTCATCAAAGTCTTCGCATCCTGATGGTCCGAAGCGAGCCCATAATTCCTTTTCAAATTTCCCCCACGAAATCATGTGTCCTTCTTCCTTTAACGTCTTGCGAAGCCACTGCCACCATTGGTTGGCCTCCCCTTCAAGGTGGTAAGTAGCCATGGGAACCTTTTGGTTTTCTGCAATGCTCTGGTAGTCAAAGAATTGTTCCACCCGATTGAACCACTCCGTTGGATCGTCTCCAGAGAAGCGTGGAAATTCTAGCTTGGCTGATTTGGACGAGACGATCTGCCGACCTCCATGTTGGTTTTCTCGGTGGTAATTGCCCTGATTTGAGGACTCCGGATTAGTGAGCAACACGTTCGAAAGTCGATTGAGAGCTTCCTCCAGATGGTGGAGTTTGTCTATCATACCCTACTCCATTCGTTGTAGTTCTTCCTGAACTACACCTAGTCCAGTCTCCAAGTGCTCAATTCGCTCCTTATTGGTTCCCATAAGAAATGCTCTGATACCAATGATAGGTCCCAAACTCAGAGTATAAGTCTAAGATACTTTGTTTTCTCTTCGGGTGAGAAACGAACCACAATTTGATTGCAAAGAAAAATACCTCCTTTAACGAAAGCATTGGCTGCTTTAAATAAGCAAAGCCACGTACAAACGAACCGAAATAAAAGGGAAACTAACAGCTAACAAATGGAACCCAATACACTTAAAACAGAGCATAACAAACAGAAATAAAATAACGGAAAACCCTCACTGCAGATGACCCATTTTCTTCTGCACGTAGGACTCTCAACTGCCACAACCCAGTCCCATTTTCTTCTGCATGTAGGACTCTCAACTGCCACAACCCAGTCCAAGTCCAACGGTCCTTCACGTTCCCACTCACCCAAATATTTGGGATTTGGTTTATGGCCCTTCTCAGATCGTCGTGGCCTATCAATAGCATAAAACAAGTATCACAATGCAATAATTTAACAACAGTAAATATCCTTCTCCCCTTTCTTATCCTAGGAAAAAGCAAAAGGGAAGTTCATTTATTGACAATATCATATCCATAATATGCACAAGTAAGCAATAAAGAAAAATGAGAATATTGAGACATATAGCCTACTATGTATGTAGAGATCTGAATCAAAGAGTGCTCAAACAAACACTTTATATCCCCAAACAAAGATACACAATGACAGATCAAATCAGCTCATTTGAAGCCCAAAACTAGCCAATCAATTGATATACCTGAGGCAATTATCACCAACATACACATGGCAATATGATAAAAAGAAGAAAGTGTTTAGCAAATGGGAAAAATGTTATCCAAGCAACTAACTAAAGTGTATCAAAGATGGTCATGACTAAAAACCTACATAGATTACTAGCATAAGCTAAGAAGCATAAATATGGAATACCACCTATGGAAACTTAACAAAGGCTCTAGGAGTTATGAAAATAGATATAACAAGGAAAACTTTCCTTTACCTCTCATTACAAGGGCTTAATCCAAAACCTTGAGAAGGTGTTCTACTACTATAGAAATGAATTCCAAGCCAAGGATTTGCCATCTTGGACTTTGGAGACATGAAAAATATGTTTCATGCACTCACAATAAACAAATAAAAGGCTAGATCTAGCATTACTAGGAACCAAAAACAACAAATTCCCCAAAGCAATAAGAAATCCCTTAAACATTCTACTATGAGAATATCCACAAATGAAAGTTGGAGAAACAACCAAACAATGGACTTAGATTAAGACAAAGGGATTGAAAGACCATGGATGCATGATTGTCAGAGTCAAAAGACTGCCAGAGAGAGATGAAATAGTGTCAAAGAAGTCTCAAATGAACACCCACAGAGAAGACTTTAACATCAGCTATGAAAGGTGAACTAAACAACTTCCTAGATAAATTTAAAAAAAATAAAAATACTTGTCTTGGTTTCCATATTAAGTTTTATTTTGAGCTAAGGTACAATTTACCCAAACATCTCTATAAGCTATTATTGAGCTGAAAAAGAGTTTGACATTGTTTATGTTGCATAGATTTAAGATGTCAACAAACTATGACAATAGTAAATTTTTAAGTGGAATTTGACATATGTTTTTTTAAGTTAGGATATGTTAGTTGATCACATAATAAGAGAATTTGTAACTTAAGAATGGTATAGGTAATCTTAAGAGGCTAATAGCTTTCATCTTATTAAATTAGAAACACTAGTTTATGGGTAGACTATATACAATGGAAAGTAGGTCATAGACCCAAGCACTTAGTGTCTCATTGTAATATACACAAGTTAATAGAGTGCAATTAACTTTCTATAGTGGAATGTTGAGTCAATTTCAAAATTGAATTATAAGGGAATCGATACTATCCTTGTGGGTCTTAATGGTCCTTGCTCGAACTCATATATCTTGATGATATGATTTAGGAGGGTTGAATCGGTTTTTAGTTCACTTATGTACATAAATGTGTTTTGATGATTGTGAAAGGTTGCACAAAAATTAATGAACAATATCTCTTAACTAGGCTAATTGATTAATTAGTCTCCTATTGGATTGTTAATTAATTAGGATTCTTTTAGACTCGATTAAATAACCCAAGCCCAAGGTAGGCTCAAGTCTCTTAAGTGTAGAGGGAAGTCTATAAATTCCCCCATAGGGGTTAGGGCTTTAGACTAATGCCTCTTCCATTTTTTCCTATATGTTTATATAGAGAATCCTAGCCTCCAACCTTTAAAGATCTCCACCATCCAATGCTAAGGCTCAAGGACAAATGATTGGGTGGAAAATTAGTGGGTTTAGAAGACTTTCAACTACTACAATGCACTCGACAACGTTCTTTATTGCAAGGATCAATTCTAGGAACATTCAAATTTTCGATAAGCACTTCTAACCCGTAATACTAGTTCCTATTAAGTTTTGAATGTTATTGTTTCCGTTGTGCATAGGGATCTAGTGGCCCTAGGAATAGTTGCATACACCAAATGAGATTCAAGGCTTGAGAACAAAGTAATTTGGGATTCATAAAAACTAGTTCATAAAAAGTTGTGTCTTTAATATTTCTCTTCTACACACAACTATATTTTTTCAAATTTTCTTACTAAGCAAATAGATTCTAAATCATATGAGACCAAATCAAGTAAGACTTAATGCTTTCAATTCTTTAATGGATCTACTAATTTTTAGAGTTCGCAAAGTTGACCTAATTAATTAATTAATTATATATATAATAAAAAAAACTTGGTTTATTTAGGTATTAAAAAAATTGAAAATTTTCTTGTTTTTAAATAAAACTTGGCTTATATGATATTAAGAAATTATGATTTTTTTTTCAATACATTTCAAATAAAAAATTATTAACCAAAAAAAAAAAAATCAATTATACCTTTATGAAGATGTTAATATTCATATTTCATAATATATACTACAATAATATATTTTTAAAATATATATAAATTTTTTATTTTATTATAATATTAATATTCACATTTTAATAAAAACTATTTATTTGTTTATCGATTTGAAATTACAATTTTTTTTAATAAGACTTGAATTAAATTTAATTAATCTTATAAAAATTGAATTAATATCTTATAAAATCAAAATAGAAAATATTATTTTTAAAAAAACTCAAAAAATTATCCAAACAATTTTTTATTTTATTTTTTGCTCTTTAAAAATGTTTTTAAAAAACACCTTTATTTTTAGAAAATACCAAAAGACTGTTTTTTGTTCTTTAACTTATATATATATATATATATATATATATATATATATATATATTAAATAAGTTCTTAAAAAAAGGCCAAATAGACCCTTAGATATTTTTTATATATACAATATTTATGTTGGAATTAAGCCCTAAAAAGGATAACATGATGTAATAGATATATATGTATTTATAAACTTATTTATTTTTGTTTCTTGGTTTCCTTTTATTAACCCATTTGCATTAATTGGTTATTTGAGCATTCATGCCCCACATCACTCACATTGTACATAGTTTGGGTGTATTAGGAGTTGCACAGAAGATTCAAATCATAGGTTCCTTGTAGAGTGATGAGTTGTTCATTGTCGGTTTATGGATTTGGGCAATCCATCTGAAACTGTAGTATACTACCTCCTAATTAGAGGGATGATTTGTCTTGGCCGTTAGGATGGTTTTTACATGGTGAGTGCACTAGTGTATGTAATGCGCATTGGATAGGACCTACGATGAATCATGACGTAAGGTTATTAATTATCATGATTCACCAAGCTACTATACTGTATGGACTCTTAACTTTGAGAGGATATTGAGTTTATACCAAAGTCAACATAAGGCTTTGACCTATGAGTGAGATCCTAAGGTAGTCTTATGTCTCTATGTATTGGGTCACAATTGATGGAAAAGTATTCTAAAAAAAGGCATCATGATATCTCATGGATTGAGATAGTGTGTTCCCTTAGGTGACATATTCTCTAAAATACTATAGTCATAGCATTTTTTTAATAGAAATTTGGCATATGTTACTTGGAGTTAGAGTATGTCAATTGATCATATAATAAATGAAATCTATAACTCAAATATTAGAGATGTAATCTTGATAGGTGATAGCATTATCTTATTAAATTATGGACACCAATTCATGGGGAGTCTGCATGTAGTGGATAGTAGGTCACAAACTCAAGGTACGTCTCATTGTTATTTATATAAGATATTGAAGTATAATTGATTCTCTTTAGTGGAATGTTGAATCAACTTCAAAATTGGATTTTGAGGGAGCCAATACTCCTATGGACCCCCTTAGTTCCTATTCTAAGCTCATATACCATGGTGACATAGTTTATGAGGGTTAAATTGACTTTTGGTTTACTCTTGTGCATAAGGGCATTTTGGTAATTGTGTAAGGCTACACAAGGGATGTGAACAAGTTATTTGAATTAAGCTAATTGATTAATTAGATGACCTTATATGGTTAATTAATCAATTAAAACCCATTTAGATTAAATTAAGTGACCAATCTTTGGTAGGCTCAAGTCACTTAAGCTTAGTAGGGGAACCCTATAAACACCCCTTTAGAGGTTAGGGTTTCCTTCACTTTTGGAGAGAGAATTGTCTTCCACCTTTAAAAAGAGAAAGCTTAGGATTCCTCTATCTAAAGCCCACACTTTAGAGTGTCAAGATTGTGGTTCGAGTCATCGAGCAGAAGATCTTAGGTGTGCGAGACTTTCATATTCTTTGTTCTTCATTTTCATCGAGCAGAATTGATTTAGGAACATCCAAATCAAAGGTAAAGTTTTTTAATACTTTTCCTTTTGATCCTAGATTCATAAAAATATGTTTTTTTTTTTTGCTTCCATTGCATAGGATCTAGAGGCCTAAGGTAGTTTGCATACACCTCTATGATCAAGGTATGGTAATGGAGAGGTCTAAGGTTTCCAACAATTTACTAACTATTTCTTCATGTTCTTGGTCATAGAAGTCTTGTATTTCTACAAGTTGGAGTTCACTCTACTATGTTTATGAGCTAGATACGTGTGATTTGCCTTGTTTTTTGCATTGGACTAAGGTTTGGTTAATATCATATTATGAGGATAACAAAACAAGGCTTGATTCTAAAGTTCTTTAATTGTAATTGACAAGAAGATTCCCTTGGAGTAATCAAGAAAAAAACTATATGAAGTTGAAGAGGAAATAAAAAACAAGATTTATCAAGATTATTTTTAGGTTCATTTATGTAAGATTATGGGTATTCTAAGTTAGGATTGCATATCATTTATTTAAACATTCAAAACTCATCTAATTGAACTCAAACTTACCTTAAATTTCAAAATTGGATAAAAACTTTTTTAAATGAAAATCACCTTTGTAATTGATGTATAAAACGTTTTCAAAATCATAAGGAGTTTGTTTAGGCTTTCCCTATTGTTTTTAAGCTAAAAAAATTGAAGTTTTCATAGAATCTTGGAAAATTAGATCAATAGGTGGATCTATAGATGGTTGAGGAGCATATTGACCTATGGTCAATCTATTGAGGGGATTTGATCTCCAATCTTGGCGTTGGCTACCATTTGAGGTTGAACTTCAACTAAACAATCTTAACAATGGTTCCCTTTGATTTCATTAGGTTAGTTTGGTTCTCATAAAATACTAAGAAAAGAAGAAAAAAAAAATGTTAAAGAAAATTATTTTCTCCTTTTTGGTTGTACCATGTAAAATATGAAAATATGTATATAATTAAAATAAGTTAAAAACTTATGTATTTTCAAATTATTTAATTTTTATATGGAGGAGTTAAAATAAGTGAAATAAATTTGAAATATCATATAAAAATAATTTATTTACTTTAATTTTTGTTTTTTTTAAAAAAATTCTTTATTGTTTCTTTCTTCTATTTTTCCTCTCTATTTTCTTTTCCTTCAAAATTTTCAAGAATCAAACATAGCCTTAAGTTCATTTAACTTTCTAAATAAACAATCTAGCTTTTCTAGGTATTGATCAATCATCTTCCTATGACAAGTTTTGACAACGAGACATACTTGAGACCAGTAATAACATTAGCCTTAGATAGAGTGTTGTCTTATACTTTTTAAGTTATTTAAACATGAGAATGAATGAGAAAAATAATAAGATATCCATTACTATTCCTTATTTCCTCGTATCAAACACGCCTTTAGGGTAAAACTCTTATAAAATAATATTCTTAGGGTTGAGAACCAAATGAAAATAGTCTCATTAGTTTCTGAGTATCATTACCCAATAATATGGCTAATTAACAGTAAAAAAAGGTCTTCAATAATCAACCCTAGAAGCCCATTGATTCCTATTTTGATAGACTAATATAATTCGTAAGAGGAAACAGTTTAAACAGACATGCCTAACTAACGATGATCGTACTCCTAGAAAAGGAGAAAAGGAGAACACAAAACAGATTGAGTACCCAAACTTTTCTAGTTGACCAAGCACTGTTTCACCTCTAGGTGTTTAACCAAATTTCAAAGCCTTCAATCACCAAGCTAGGTAACTTCAACTCCAGCAATGTCTAAAATTTGATTGTACATCATTGTTGATCTATGATTAAAAAAAAAAAACAAAAACAACAAAAAGCACCAGTTTAGATTTTAGTAAAATCCACACAAAGAAGGCAACAACGTTAAAAGACATTACATATGTGCCTAGGGCGCTTGGGTTCTGCTAATTCAACTCAGTTACATGATCCAGCTTACTCTTTTAGGTTCTGCTACTAATCATACTGCTGCCGGAGCTGCATCTCTGTCTCACTTTTCCAAGAAGCATGAGATGACTGCCCTTTCATC
The DNA here is from genome assembly GCF_004353265.1 of Vitis riparia. Lineage (NCBI taxonomy): Eukaryota > Viridiplantae > Streptophyta > Magnoliopsida > Vitales > Vitaceae > Vitis > Vitis riparia. The sequence continues at coordinate 12,106,481 of NC_048433.1, read as the reverse complement.
CTCTTGTTCTTCTCCTTTTCTTTGATGGTTGATCCCTTCTTCTTGTCAGTCTCTTTATTTGCATCTGCAAGTGGGCGATCAGACCATTCCTCGCGCACTGGAGTATGTCTTGGGTGTTCCACATTGCATACACATCCTACAACCAAAACCAGAATTGAGATTGATAAGTTGATAAATAGCTAGATAGATGGGGTTGTGTTCATTAACTTGGGCTACCCATTGACAAAAAAGCAATGATGATGCACCTCAGAAGTTCAGCAGCATCTTCTGCATTAGGATTAGCAGCAGTTGCCACCCGCTTCCCTTCCCCTTGTGTTGTGCTCAAAGAACCCTTTGGAGGTTGAACTGATGATTTTGGAGCAAGGTTACCCTCAATATCACTTCTCACTCTCTCATGATCTAAGGGATAACATTAAATCAAGACAAAAACCATTTTCTTACAGAGGAACAAAACAATAAATTGAGACAGAAGCGCATAAGAGCTGAATCTATCTCACAACACCGAAAACATATGGTCAATAGTTTGAAACACATAATTCTTAGGAATTTAAAAGCCATAATTAGTCTGGGCAATGGATTTTATTTTTTCGTGTTTTTCTTTATCATTTTCCCCTGCCTGAATGCCTTCAACAAATTAGCAGGTGAAGCAACACTATCAGAAATATGCACCACACTGAAGAACCCCATCAATTCTGCCATTACAAAGGAAATATTTGGTGAGAGAAGAGTTAGAAGATTGTGCAGCAACTGCATCTCATGTGGAAATTTATGACTTACAAGGAAAGTAATGGGAATGGTGCACTTTCTGAGATTCAGAATTCTAGAACAGATGATTTGATTTAAGGCATCTGATGACATTTTCCGAGATTCAGAATTCTAGAACAGATAACTGATTTAAGGCATCTGATGATAATTTGAATTTCCAACACCCCAAATCTCAATCAGACATAAAGCCCCGTAGTGTATGATTTATTATATTAAAGGCTTTGATGTAGCACATCCCTCAACTGTTGAGCAAGGTTGCTTATAATCAAACAACATTCTGCTTGAACTACAGTTGTACATGTGAGATGTAGATGAAAACAAAGTTCATGAGTAGATAGCGGTACGAGTTGTTATGTCCTTTTAAGTGGTTTAAGGATTGAAATTAAATTCACAAGCTTGTTGAATTTCTGGACAAGCAAGGAAGAAGATTAAAGAGTTTGGTAATGGAGTAAAAATAGGGAAAAGGTTTCTGATTGAAAGTAGGTCTTCAGAATAAAGTGCACCAAGTGGTGCTGGTTATTTGTAGAGCAGGATGGACAGCTTACCATAAAATAAATAAATAAAGAAGAAAAGCAAAAGAAGAAGATAGAAAACTTTCCATAAGCCCAGTTGTCAAACCCATCTCCTACTAAAATTTAGAGACTTCTGAGAAAAAAGGAATAAATTATCTAATAACTACATAAGAGCATCGTATCCACTATGGAAGGTGGAACCTTCAATTTCACCAAAAATAGCCGTATTGACACGAAATGACATGAGTGTGGGCGTAGTATCTTTGTTGGATACTCCTATTTTACTTTAGATGTGGCTGATTTTTTTTCATTGATATCATTTTATTCTTTCAACTTTATTAGTAAAAATCATATTAGAGAAAAAGAAGAGTTAATTGAAAAGTGAATTATTAAAAAAAAAAAAATGAAGGATAAGAGGAAAAAAAGAAATTAGAAGGAAAATATCACAACTTTTAAAAATAATATCTTCACTTCATATTTATTCTTAATTGATTTTTCTTTTATTATGTCATATCCTATAATAGTGCCCCTTTCTGGATCTTTTAGTCGAGTCCTCATATCCTAAAATTGGTGAAGGATCGGACACTTAGACACATATCGGTATCTGACAATCATACTTACAACCATGCAACATAGCTTATCCAAATAAATAAATAGGGTGAACGATGCAAAACATTTTTAATATTGAAAGTGTAAATTTCTCCAAATTTGAGGAGCCAAGTAGGGTGAATGCCCCAACTAGAGGTACTCTATCTTGTGCTACCTATTATGGGAACCGTTGGTTTGACAGACCAACCCCCCCAGGATTTCCTTTCCTTTTAGGCAATTTTATAGATTTTTTATTTTTGGTTCTTTTGATAGGCAAACTAAGGCACAAGGAAATTAAAAGGATCAATTTTTTACATATACCAAGTTCAGGTAACTAAATCAGCCAAACAACATTATTTAATACCATAATATCTTTGGCTTGACATTTCAATGACTGTTACCACTTTTCAAATCAAATCCAATTGCAAACAACATATTCAATTCCCCGTCCAAATGAATATCAATGTAAATTGGACAACTCATCCAAGACCTTTACAGAACTGCCCCAGAAACCAGGTAACATCATCCAACAATATTGAAGATGGTTCACTAAACCATCAGTCATCACTTCCTCTGAATCAAAAGAACGATTTAGAGAAGCAAGATGCAGCTAAATCTTATAACAGCAAAGTTTGGGGCATAGCTGGAGACAATAAATTGAGAGGTTATGGTTGGTTCCCAAAAGATTTAAGAGAAAATGTGAGGGAAAAAAATATAGAAGAAAAATGAAAGAAAAAGTGAGAAAATAAAATTTTAAATCAATAAATTATTTTTTTATATTATTCCAAACTCATTTCACTTATTTTAACTTTTTTATATAAAGAAAAAAGAATTTACATACAAGTTTCCAACTATTTTATATTTGATTTTCTTTCGCATTTTCCATTACAATAAAACCAAATACGAGAAAATAATTTTCTTTAATGTTTTTTTCATTCTTTAATACTTCCCTAGAATCAAACACAGTGGGGATATCCCGGGAAAGTGAGAAAAGTGACTTAATCAGCTTATTTTGGGCTCTCTATGAAAGATAAAGAACACTAAGAGAAATTTAAAAGAATCATGTGTTAATAAAATATTAAATTTGTTGTACATTGAGATAGATCAAGCAAGAAATGCTCACACTACTAATTTGGCAAACCAAAAAAAATCAAGCAATTATAAATTCATCGATATTTTGCAAGAAATTAAGGACCGTTTAGTGGCTGAAGTGACAACAATTTGTTTTCAGGAATAAAGAAAATGAAAAATGACACAAAAACATAATTAGTGCTTGTTTGTATACACACCTTGTTTATTTTTTTCAAAAATAGAAAATGGTAGTAATTTTCATGTATAAGAACTCTTCGAGACTTGCCTTAAAAAGATGATAACTTAAAAAACTGTTTAAACCATTTGAGATATTAAAAAAAATTTACTACCTCAAATTTTAAAAATTTTAAAGATAATTTTGAAGAATATAAGGTAAGTTCATAATTTTTATATAAGAGTTAAGTTATTATTTTTTATTTTTGAAATTAGAAAATATGAAGTGTATCCAAACAAGCAATAGGTAACACACTTTTAACAACTTTTTCAAAAACATATCCTGAAATTGGTGCAATTTTAGTTACCCTATGTTTGGTTATTGGAAATTTGAAGGAAATGAGAGAGAAAGAAAATAAAGAGGAAAAAAAGTGAAAAAAAAAAATAGAATTAAAATTAATAAAAAAATCAAACACGAGAAAATCATTTTTTTTTTTTTATCAATTTACTTGGGTTACATTTGGATCCTACAAAGAATGGAGGAAAGAAAAAAAAATGCTAAGGAAAATAGTTTTCTCATGATTGATTTCACTATGGGAAATATGAAAGAAAATAATATATAATTCAAATTAGTTAAAAATTTGTACATTTTAAAATTATTTAATCTTTATATAATAGAGAAAAATAAGTAAAATAAATTTAAAGAAACATATAAAAATAATTTATTGACTTTGAACCTATTTTTTATTTATTTTTAGTTCTTCTTTCCTTCCACTTTTCCTCTCGATTTTCTTCTCCTTAAATTTTCCCTCAAACTTTCCAGGAACCAAACATAACCTTGGTATTTTGCTAGAATCAAAGATAGCCTTAAAACCCTAAAACTTATATATAAAAGTTTCAAGAAACAAGAAATTTAACAATAGAAACCAATCTAGAAACAAACATGTCCACCATTCAAATTTTCAAAACCAAGCAAACCTGAATGTCCCACAATCAGGTAGGAAATGAACCAACCACATTGATTCCAAGGTCTAATAAAATCTCCAATCAAAGATGAAAGAACTTTGGACTAAAAGAAATACCTAGAACCTGTGATAAAATTCCCACTTATTTGCAACATGGGAAAAAAAGGAAAAATTTTAATCAAAATTTCCACTTGTTTGCTGAAAATACATGGTACCAGAAAAGAAATCAGGAAATTGCAATGAAAATTCCCATTTGGTTGCTGACAAAACATGGGCAAATGAAAGGAACCGAGAAGCTGTAATCAAAATTCAATTTGTCGCTTAAAAAGGCATAGAAAAAGAAAAGAAAGCACGAGACTGTAAGAAAAATTATCACTTCATTTTTCAGAAAATGTGGAGAAGAGAAAATAAAACATCAAATAGTAATAAATACATGTATATATATATATTTAAGCGTATTTCAAAAAAGTCCTTAAGATAATTAAGAGGACACACCTACCCTAATCAATAGTGACCCAATCCATAGGAAATATAAAGGTCTTAACACTATCTCAATATTCTATCATAGTTGAGAGATTATGTAGCATATTAGCTTGGTGAAATCATGATTACTCGATAACCAATGTCACAATGCACCATACGTCTTGTCCAATGTGTAACCATACACACTAGTGCACTCAGTATGGGAAACCTATCTAATGACAAAAACAAGTCATCTCTCTAATTAGAAGGCAGTGCATTACAACCTCAAATGTATTGCTTAAGTCTATGAACTAGGGGCTAATTACTCATCAAAATACAAGGAACCATGACTTCAATTTTCTATGCAATACTTAATGCACCTAAATTATGTATATTACAAATGATGCAATCCTGAATGCTAAAATAAACCATAATGTAAAAGTGAGATAGGAAAGTGAATCTAAAAACTCATAAATACATCATGTCATTCTTTCAAGGGCTCTATCCTAACAATTGATGACCTACCAAATTAGATGCATGAAATTCAATAATAGAAACTTGAACTTTGTAACCATATCTACAATTTTATATAAAACCTTGTCAAAATGGCTTATGGAAAGTGATTGATATTACAAAAGAACATAAAACTAATGATGGGAAAAATGAAATCAAATATCAAAAGCCAAAGTCAATGACAAATAGTTATGTGAAGAACTTTGTGGTTATGTAGAGTTCTCTCATATTCAAGATTTCTTGTAGTTTACTTTGTCAATCATATGGTTCTGAAGTTGGCGTTTCTTTAAATTGGTACAATAGTAACTTCATCTTAACTATTAGAGTTTCTTTCATATTGGTAATTGTGTTGATTTTTATGAAATCATTAAAATATCCATCATAAGGTTGTATAATCGACATTTCTAAATCAATACCAAAACAAAGAAGTTTATATAAAGAAACCTAAATGGGTTTATGATAAGCCACGACGGTCAGCAAGGGCCCTTAGGCCCAATCCCAAATATTTGGGATAAAGTTGGACGTGGAAAGATAGTTGCATGCGACATGCATGCAGGATTGTACGTGGGACGTACGTGGAAAGAGTCGCAGGCGAAGTGCATGTAGCTGGGGTAGACTGGGTCACCTACAAGACTGGGTCACTGGCGTTGTGGTAGTGGCGTTGTGGTTGCGAGTTTTACGTCATTTTCTGTTAGTCATAGTTTGTGTTTAGTATGGGTATTGTTCTGTTTCCATTTCCAGCTTTCCTTTTATTTCGGTTTCCGTGTATGGCTTGGCTTATTTAAAGCAGCCGGAAGATATCAATTGCTTTTCAGAATTTTGTGGTATTTTCTCACCCGAAGAGAAACCCATTTACTAATTTTTTATATTATTTGAGTTTGGGACCTATCATTGGTATCAGAGCCAGGCTACTATGGGCACCAATAAAGAGCGAATTGAACTGTTGGAAGCTGGGCTCGGTGAAGTGCAAGAGGGGCTACACCGGATGGAGCTCGGTGTGCCAGATAGGTTGCGACATTTGGAAGAGACTCTTAACCGTCTCTCTGATGTATTCCTTGCAGATTAGCAGCCTCCAAATCATGGTAACCAATACCGTGAAGGCCACAATGGGGGACGACTTGTCGTATCCTCAAAAACGGTAAAACTAGAGTTTCCTCAATTCTCCGGAGATGACCCGACAGAGTGGTTCAATCGTGTGAATCAATTCTTTGAATTCCAAAACACTCCAGATAACCAGAAGGCTTCTTTGGCCTCTTATCACTTGGAAGGGAAGGCCAATCAATGGTGGCAATGGATCCGCAGGACGTTCCAAGAAGAAGGACGAGTTCTCTCATGGACAGATTTTGAAGATGAACTTTGGGCACATTTTAGACCTTCAGATTGCGAGGATTTTGACGAAGCTCTATCACGGATCAGACAGACTGGTTCCCTGCGCGAATATCAACGGGAATTTGAACAATTAGGCAATCGGGTCACCGGCTGGACACAAAAGGCTCTTGTGGGAACCTTCATGGGTGGTTTAAAGACTGAGATATCTGACGGGATCCGCATGTTTAAACCACAGACATTGAAAGATGTTATTCGCTTCGCGCGGATGAGAGATGACCAACTAATGAGACAAAGGAGGGTTACACGACCTGCACCACCAGTGCGAGCTCCCCTGGCTCTTCCGCTAGCAAATCATGCAGCACCCGCAGCACCTGTCCGACGATTGAGTTGGGAAGAAATGCAGCGGCGACGTCTCCAAGGTTTATGTTTTAATTGTAATGAACGGTTTACTACAGGACATAAATGCCAAGGGCCACGAATACTTATGTTGGAAGGACGTAAGGACAGCAACAATGAATTCTGCAATGACACCACAAAAGAACAGCTAGTGGAAGAAAATCAAGAGGAGCCCCTTGAACCAGAGATTACGTTGCATGCATTAACGGGATGGTCCGCGCCTAAGACCATGCGTGTAGCTACCAAGATCGGTTCCCACGAAATCATCATACTCATAGACAGTGGGTCAACTCACAACTTCATCAGTGAAAGGTTGGCCCATGAACTGAGGTTGCCCGTAGTGCCAACCGAGAGGTTCACTGTGCGGATAGCTAACGGGGACAAACTAAAATGCCAGGGGCGTTTCGAAGAGGTGCGAGTGGATCTCCAAGGCACTCTTTTCTCTTTAACTCTTTACTCTCTTCCTCTGACAGGATTGGATCTAGTTCTAGGAATTCAATGGCTTGAAATGCTAGGTTCCGTGGTGTGCAATTGGAAGCAGTTAACCATGGAGTTTCTTTGGGAGAATCAGATCAGGCGGTTACAAGGGACCAATGGTGAAGTTATTCAAGCCGCATCATTCAAGGAGCTTTCAAAGGAGGCTCGACAAGGCCATTCCATTTTCGCGATATGCCTATCCCTCAATGCCCAGGAGTTGAACAGAAAAATGCATCCTGACATGAAGAAAATATTACAGGAATTTTCAGAAGTATTTCACGAACCTTCAAGTCTACCTCCCATAAGAGAAGTTGATCATTGCATCTCTCTCAAAGAAGGCATCGAGCCGATTAACGTCCGACCGTATCGATATGCATACTACCAAAAGGAGGAGATCGAGAAACAAGTCCACGATATGTTAAATGCAGGCCTCATTCGACCCAGTATGAGCCCGTTTTCATCACCAGTACTACTAGTGAAGAAGAAGGATGGAAATTGGCGTTTTTGCACAGATTATCGGGCACTCAACGCTGCCACTGTGAAGGACCGCTTTCCCATTCCCACGGTGGAGGATATGTTGGACGAACTCTATGGTGCCTCGTACTTCACCAAGCTAGATCTAAGAGCTGGGTACCATCAGGTACGAGTAAATCCCCCAGATATTCCTAAAACTACTTTTCGAACTCATAACGGACATTACGAATATTTGGTTATGCCATTTGGCTTGTGTAATGCACCTTCTACCTTTCAAGCTATTATGAACTCTATATTTCGTCCTCATCTTAGAAAATTCATACTAGTTTTCTTCGATGATATATTAGTTTATAGTCCTACTTGGGACAAGCATTTGGTGCATGTAAAACAGACTCTGGCCATATTGAAGCAGCAACAGTTCTTTGTCAAGGCTAGCAAGTGTGCTTTCGGGCAACAAGAGTTGGAGTATTTGGGGCACATAGTCACCTGTCAAGGAGTGAAATTAGACGACAGTAAGATTGCAGCGATGGTGGCATGGCCACGACCTACTAACATTACTGAGCTACGTGGGTTTTTAGGGTTGACAGGATATTACCGGAAGTTTGTCAAAAATTATGGCATTATAGCACGGGCCCTCACCAACCTTCTTAAGAAAGGCAAATTCGGGTGGCACGAGGAAGCGGAGGATGCTTTTCTGGCTCTCAAAAAAGCCATGACCACCACACCAACACTGGCAATGCCCAACTTCAACGACATCTTCACTATTGAAACCGATGCATCAGGAGATGGTATTGGAGCTGTGTTGTCCCAACAAGGTAAACCAGTAGCTTTCATGAGTCGGGCCCTTGGGGTAGCAAAAAAATCGTGGTCCACCTATGCCAAAGAGATGCTAGCCATCGTGGAAGCAATACGACTATGGCGGCCTTATCTCCTAGGCCGAAAATTCTATATTCAGATGGATCAAAGAAGCCTAAAATATTTTTGGAACAACGCATCTCTACGCCTGAACAGCAAAAATGGGTAGCCAAACTCTTAGGCTATGACTACGAGATCACTTATCGTTCGGGACGTGAGAATTTGGCAGCTGACGCCCTTTCACGAAAACAAGGTAGCCGGTTCTTCACAATATCTTTATTCCTCAGGTTAACATATGGGAGGAAATCAAGCGAGCTGCAAAGGAGGATCCGTATATTCAAAACATGAGTCGGGTAGCTGCGGACCAGCCCCACGACCACTATGTGTGGCGCAATGGTCTACTACGTTACAAAGAACGGGTCATCGTACCAGCCGATCCTGCCTTACGTTCTAAGCTGATGCACGAGATGCATGACACCAAGATGCGTGGACACTCAGGCATACTGCACACATACAAAAAATTAGGGCAACAATTTTATTGGCCAGGGATGCTCAGATCGGTCCAGGAGTACATCAAGGGTTGCATGGTGTGCCAGAAGGCAAAGGTTGAAACCTTGGCACCTGATTCATGCCTAATTGGTGTCTCAGCTGGTTCGTGTCCAGCTGGTGCTCCTTGATGGCGAGAGTAATCAACAATATTTATAACCTATAACACCATGAACTAGGGTAGCAAATACAAAGCTACTATAGCATAGTGGCTCTAGGATCGTTCCACTGGGAAGGGTACTCAAGTTGAAAATGATACCAATTCAAAGTGAATTGGTGCTGTTTCATTTCAAGATTAGCTTAAGAAATAAAACACAAACTTTGGTTGAAAAAGGTTTGGACTTAGATTAACAACACAACAAGTGATGAAAATAACTTAAGAAGAAAAGCATTCCTTGGAGATTCAGGTATACAGGGGAGGTTCCTCATGCAATAGCATAGCTCCGGTCAGTTGGTTCAATTCCTCACATTAGAGAATTAACATAAAGTCAATTCTCTAACAGGTGCTGCACAAATGCATCCCTTAATTGGATTTCAGCTTTAATTCTCTCACTCATGCAACTTGCAATGGTTCAAGCCTCTCACTTAGCCTTTACCATTCAAGGTGATCTTTAACCTTGGATTACCCGTCAAAAGCTCGCAAGAGGTAACTAATGGATGTCTCCTACGAGTCCAAAAGCTTACCAAGTGTTGGCTATTCTAGAAAATCCTACCTTCAAGTCACCTACCAGAGGCTCGCAAGGGGTAAACTAGTGCATCTCCATGGTTAGAGATCACTTGCCTTACCGAGTGTTGGCCCAGGTGACTCCAAGGTGTTTTAAGTTAACTAAAAACATTAGAAACCATTCACGGGACACACTCTCTCTTCATTCATAGCTGAAACCACAAAGCTTCTGATTCTTGCACTTGGAACCTTTCCCAGCAACCTTAACTCCAAAGAACTAAAAGATTTAGTTACTCATTCTCTGGGGAAAACTCCTCAGAGAGTGCATAACTTAGTAAAATAAGTAAAAACACAATCAAAGTGAGAAGGTAAAGCAGAGCTCAAGCTCCGTGTATTTCTTCCTTTGAAACTTTACAAAAGGTTCATCACCCTCAGAACAGGCTCCTCGGGCTCTCTTTATACCAAAATCACATAATCAACTATTACATTGATATTTTAGCCAAATTCCTAACTTAAAAACTAAGGAATCCTATCATTGGTGACTTACAAGGAGAATTTGGGCATTTAGGCAACAAAAATCTAATGAAAAATATCTCCAAGTGTCGGTTACAAATATCGGGAAGCACTAAGGACCACTTCGCAGGTGAAAAGTGAGGTCTGCGAAATTTCGCAGGTACACAAGAAGAGCTGCGAAATTTCTTTGCAGCAAAAGGCTGATTCAACACCTTTGCGAAGTTGGCTTCCAGCTTGTGGTGCTTGGCTTCCATCACGGCGTGAAGCTTCAGGGGAAATCCATGGTACTGTACAAAAAGGCTGTGAAACCATTCCGCAACAAAATGGTGATTTCTCAGCACTTTTCTGAAGCCTTCCTTCAGCTTGGAGCAGTTATCTTCCAAAGGCTGTAACTTCCTCATTTCAGCTCCAAATTGCACACGGTTTGAAGCATTGGATTGTTGACTTCCTAAGCTTTCAAATGACATATAGCATACATAAATTGGACATCAGAAAGTGCTCCAAAAGTGGCTGCAGTGACTGTCATCAAGAATGCTTCATGGCTGGATTCCCTTTGCTCCCCCTTGCATTCCAGGCTTGTTTATGGAAAAAGTGCTTCAAAGCTTTGGTTCTTCATGCCTCTAAGCTTCCCATTGCTTGCCAAGGATTCCATATAACTCTCCTCAATCTCATAATGCTTTGGTGATCAAAATACTAACAAAAACACCAAAACTTACACAATTTGATTAGAATTGATTGAAAGGGGCCTTAACATGCTAATTGGGTTAAAAGGCACTAACTACTACTCAAAAGTGTTTAAAAGGATTAATTAAAAGCTATCAAATAGCACTTTTTGAGTAGTAATCAGCACCGACAGGACTCCTACAACCGTTGCCCATTCCAAATCAAGTATGGGATGACATCACGATGGATTTTATTGAAGGGTTACCGATTTCACAGGGCAAGGATACCATCATGGTAGTCGTCGATAGGCTCAGTAAGTCAGCCCACTTCCTTACTTTAACCCATCCCTTTACGGCCAAGGGTGTTGCAGAAAAATTTGTGGAAAGTGTCGTTAAGCTACACGGGATGCCCAGATCAATCGTTAGTGACTGAGACCCAATTTTTGTGAGCAACTTTTGGCAAGAGCTCTTCAAGATGTCGGGCTCCAAACTGTAGCTCAGCTCCGCGTATCACCCGCAGACTGATGGACAAACGGAAGTTGTCAACCACTGTGTTGAACAGTATCTCAGATGCTTTGTACATCAGTGGCCACACAAATGGAACTTCTACTTACCTTGGGCTGAATACTGGTACAATACCACTTACCACATCTCCACAGGAATGACCCCTTTTCAAGCATTGTATGGTAGATTGCCACCCACCATTCCTTCATACAACGAGGGCCTCTCACCAGTGCATGAAGTTGATCAGCAACTACGAAACAGGGATGAATTACTCCAACAACTCAAGGCCAACCTTACACGCTCGGTTAATCGGATGAAACAACTAGCAGATAAAAAACGACGAGACGTGTCGTTCGAGGTTGGAGAGCGAGTGCTGCTAAGGTTACATCAATACCGCCAGCAAACCGTTTTCAAAAGAGTTCACCAGAAATTAGCCAGCCGTTTCTATGGGCCCTACGAAATCTTGGAGAAAATCGGTCCAGTCGCATACAAGCTCCACTTACCAAAAGGGTCGCGCGTTCATCCCGTATTTCACGTATCCCTACTCAAACGATACAACATTAACGAAGAAAATGGGGTGAACCACAGCGAAGAGTTGCCACCATTCACAGACGAGGGGATAGTCATGCTGAAGCCACGGGCTATACTAGATCGCCGCTGGATAAAACAGGGAGCCCAGATTATCGAAGAGAGTTTGGTCCATTGGGAAACTCTACCAGTAGAAGAAGCAACGTGGGAGCCCACCAAACAACTGTTGGAAAGGTTTCTGAGCGTGGACCTTGAGGACAAGGATCCACCTAATGGGGGAGGTATTGATAAGCCACGACGGTCAGCAAGGGCCTTTAGGCCAAATCCCAAATATTTGGGATGAAGTTGGACGTGGAAAGATAGTTGCATGCGACATGCATGCAGGATTGTACGTGGGACGTACGTGGAAAGAGTCGCAGGCGAAGTGCATGTAGCTGGGGTAGACTGGGTCACCTACAAGACTGGGTCACTGGCGTTGTGGTAGTGGCGTTGTGGTTGCGAGTTTTACATCATTTTCTGTTAGTCATGGTTTGTGTTTAGTATGGGTATTGTTCTGTTTCCATTTCCAGCTTTCCTTTTATTTCGGTTTCCGTGTATGGCTTGGCTTATTTAAAGCAGCCGGAAGATATCAATTGCTTTTCAGAATTTTGTGGTATTTTCTCACCCGAAGAGAAACCCATTTACTAATTTTTTATATTATTTGAGTTTGGGACCTATCAGTTTATAGGTTATAGATGTAAGTGAAATATAATTTCATCAATATCCACCCATCAAATATTTTTGGCTTTATATATATATATGCATATAAAGTTTTTATCATGTTATCCTCATATAAAGGTTTAGCATGAAAACCTCAATGAAGATTTCAACCTTGTTGAGAAGATTCAATTGGAGTAGGACTTAGCTTTGTGTTTGCTTTTTGAAGCATTGCAAGCATTTTGGTTTTACATGAATAAGAGATTTCAACCAAGTAGTTGTTATCATCAATAAGGATAAGTTGTTTCCATCTTGTCCCATCAAAATTCATGCAAATATGCTTAGTTATCCCTTTGTGAGTCTCAAAGCGAATTTGGTGTGCCTGAATTGAGATGTAAACAAAGAAGAGGAAGAAGAAAAAATAGAAGCTAGTTTATACTTGATATTTGAAGATGCATCTTATTAACATGTTAGTTTCATCATCACTATCACTATTATATATCAAAACTAAAACTTCAAATACTTTTTAATATTTAGCATAACATATAATTGTAACAAAAATTATATGATCAATTTAGACATGTTTTAGGCTTAGTTTGATTAAGGAAAATATATATGCATTGAAAGGATCTATGCAAGACAAGTCCCATGGATATTCAAAGGAAGAAAAATTACAACCCCAAGAAGTTCATCATCTATAAAAGATGATGTAAAGTTTCTCTGCAAATTACAACCCCATTAGAATTTTCAATAAAACAGTTAATTAAGAAAGATAAAGTTAGTTGCATGAAACTGAAAAAAAAAAAAAAAAAAAAAAAAAACGTTTCCATTGTTCATCTCTTTTGATGTAAAACAAGACTTTCAAAAGCTCACCTTGTTTTTTCTCCTAAAATTTGGCTTGCCCCAAGGGTCTAGTTCACTAGGGAAGCTAGGTATGTTCAGACAAATGATTGACCTTAAGCTACAAATAAGAAAGAAGTAATTAAAAATATTATTGATGTTCATTTATCCGAGAACTAAATGCTAACAATAGATCAATTACAAAAAGTAGAAGTTAGAAAAAATAGCCTTGGAAGATATAATGTAATTAAACTTTGTATGGTCATGTCAAGGAGGATGGCATTTTCAATGACCATTGTTGTTAAATGAAAAAAATATAAAGCTGAAAATATATTTGTTATGAATGTTAAGGAGGCTATCTAGTATCGATGTATTAAAGAATTAGTAAATAACAAAAAGCATTTGAAAATCATTTCATCATTTGCTTTTATTATTAAGCATGAAAAATGATCCACAAATGGATCAACTTTGTTGTCTGGATATTCTAAGGATGGTCACAATCTATTTTAGTTTTTGATTCAAAATTTTATTAATGAATTAAACTATTATAGATCTTGCTTTTAAATTACTTTTACCTTCCTTATCCTCACTCAACTTTAGTATTTTAGCTAATCTCTAATACTTGTTCCCAAATCTTCATTAAGCTCCACTAGTTTATCTAATATTCACTAACAATTCCTTATTCTTTGAACATTTTACATTCTTCAAGCCTAAATTTAAAAGAAAAGCAACTCTAGATGAAAGGTTTGACCAATGCCCATCCTTCAAGAAAATGCCAAACGCATTTCTTTTTCCTTGCAATTTTATTTTTTTTGTTCAATTTTCTTATGTTGAAAGATGTTTCTTCATTTTCATGGTAGAAATAGGTTAGACATTCATGAATACTCATCACTTCTACATTATTTATTCTAGATAATTTCTCAACGTCATCTTATATTTTAGAGGCACATATGCATGTGACACACCAATCCTAAGATGGGGTGACACATTGTTCTTGTTGGGATTTTTTTCTTCTTAGATCTTTATTTGTTTTGATTATTGGATTTTTGGAATCAAACCTAGACATAGAAATCATGATTGCTTCATTTTGAATTTCATGCATAGATTGTCTTCCATGCATTTAAAAGTCTCACTTTGAACAATTTACAATCCTATAATCTAATCTTCTTGTTTTTAGCCATGCTATTTAAATCTTTATCTTATAAAGTTTGATTAGTTTTAATATTATTTTATTTACTTGTTTATTTATTCATTGTTCATAGTTTATAGTTATTAGAATACTTTATCCAATTTTTCATCTTACAAAGTTTAATAGATTTAATATTTACTTGTTTTTGTCATGCTTAGTTTCATGTCATTAGGATGGTCTCCATGCTATTAAAAAATTTATCTTGCAAAGGTTGATGATGGTATTTAATTTGTTTTAGGTTTGTTGTATTAGTTTATTTCCCATGCCATTTAAAAAAATCTTATCTTGTAAAAGTTTGATAGTTTTAACATCTTCCTTTTTATCGATTTTTTTGGCCTATTTGCCTTAGGAATTTTAGTTATTATCTTGAGATCCCATGATATTTAATTTATGTTTGATAGTTTTAACACCTACCCCTTTATTGATCTTAGCCTCATTCCCTTAGAAATTTTTAGTTATTACAAAATGCCATGCTTAGTATTAATTATTTTAGGTCATCTTGTATTGTTTAATTTATCATGCTTAGGTTACTTCGATTGTGTTAATTGATGTGCTTATAAATAATAATTATTTTTTTATTAGTATATATGTATATCTTTGAATTACTTAGGCAAGTGTCCTTTAGTTTATTTTATTAATTACATGTTTATAAAATCCCATGTTTAGTATTAATTATTTTAGGTTAACTTGTATTACTTAGTTTATCATGCCTAGGTTTATTTTGATTGAGTTATTTGATGTACTTATATGTTATAAATATTGCTTTAAGAATTTGTATGCATATTTTTGAGTCCTTTATGTGAGTCTCCTTTAGTTTATTTTATCAATCATAAAATCCCATGTTTAGTTTTAATTAGTTTAGGTTATCTTGCATTATTTAGTTTATCATGTCTAGGTTATTTTGATTGTTATTTGATGCACTTATAAATAATTGCTATTGGACTATTGATTAGCATATATGTTCTTGAGCTATGTAGGTTAGTTCCCTTTAATTTGTGTTGTTTTATGCTTTCGCAACCCCATGTTGTAGTTTTATAAACTCAGGTTAGCTTGTATTCTTAGTTTTCTATATTTAGGTTCCTTTGTTAATATTGTTTTATATACTGTTTGTTAGTTTATTAATTAGAGATTAGTAAATTTTTTTAGGCTTAGTTTCCATTAGTTTGTCAAGATAATTTTATGCTTTCAAAATCCAATGTTTAGTTTTATGAATTTAGTAGTTTGTTATGTTAATTTTATACTTTCAAAAATCCCATGTTTTAGTTTTGTAGTTTTAGTATAAGCCTGTGTTCTAGCTTCTTATGTTTAAGTGCCTTTGAATTTGCTATTTTATGATATTTAGATTATAGAAAATAATGAAGTATTTCTTGATTATTGTAATTTAGTTCATGTGCCTTGAAAAATTTCTTAGATTTTAGAAAATAATTAAGTATTTCTTGATTGTTGTAATTTAGTTCATGTGCCTTGAAAATTTTCATTTGTTAAATTTGATTATTTTTGTTTTATGATATTTAGGTTTTAGAAAATAGTAGATATTTCATGATCGATAAGTAATGAGGTTAGTTTTTGATACCTTCATTTATAGTTTGTAATCTTTCAAATTATTTAATTTTTTTTCAGTTAACCTATTACATGTTAGTTTATTCAATATTTCATGTTTGTTAATTTATTTGATGCAAGTTTGCCAAGTTTTCTTTATTAATTAATTCTTTAAAAATATATTGATTGATAGTGTGTAGTTCCTCAAGTTAATTAGTTTTATTAGTTAATGTATTGCATATTAGTTTATTAAAATACTTCAAGTTAGTTAATTTATTAGATAATTTTCCTTTTTAATTATTTTTTAAAAAATGGTATTGAAAAACTACCAAAAGTTTAATAGGGAATACCCAGATAAGGTAAATGGGGTGATTAAAAAATTTAAATAAATATTTATATGTTATACCAAATTCTTTTAACCTAATAGATATTAGGGGTATCCCAAATAACTAAATGAGTTCTACCTAAAATCTTTAGATATATAAAAAAACTGATTTTTACCTTTTAGAAATGTCATGTGATTAGTTAAAGATAAAATAATATAATTATTAATGTTCAAAATATATGCCAGGAGATGTTAGGGATGATAATAGTTACCAAAATGACCACTCTAATCTCAATAACAACCTAACAAATCAATCAAAGGAATTCAATATAATCAATCAGAATATAAGTAAGGAATATAAAGATATTCAATGAGACAAGATTTTTACATGGAAAACCCCAACAAACAATGGACATAAAAAATCATGAGGTTTAAGACCTACTAATCTAAATCCACTATTTGAAATCAAGTTACACATATTTACTTGACCACTTTACCCTAAAGACTTACTTTATAGAACCTACAACCCAATTCACGTCTACGATGCAGTAACTTCCTATTGCTCCTTAGTAGATCCTTCAGCCACTTCGAAGGGATGATAATCTTCAACCTAATAATCAAAGATCAAATCTTTGAATGAGATATCAAGAATGAAATGGCATGTTAGGGTTTCTCTCTAGGATCTCTAAATCAACTAAAGCAAAATCTCTAACCTTTAATGGGTTATCAGGGAGGTATTTATAAGCAAAAGCCTAAACAATTTCAATATCTTAAGTTTCCAAATTAGAGTTTGAGTGAAATTCATCCAAAATCCATTTCTAAACTTGATAAGATGCTCATGACTGCTTAAGCAGACTTCAAACCGGTTGAGCGAACTCAAAACCACTTGAGCAGGATTAATTGCTTGAGTAGTCCTTGTTTCTTTTGAAAAGTCATTTTAAAATATTTAGTAGGTAGAGAGCATCTCAAATTAACCTCTTTGCCTTAAACTATTAGGATAGAGCCCTTAAAAGCATGACATGATGTAACAAAATTTGGAATTCATTATTTATTTATTAATATTCTAGTTTCACTTTTATCTATCCTTATTCCATGTATTGTACTTTATGAGCATTATTGCCTACATCTTTTGCATTGTACGTGATTTAGGTGTAGTAGGAGTTGCATGGAAGATCCAAGTTATAGGTTCCTTGCAAATGGATGACTTTTTCACAACTGGTTCATAAGTCTAGGAAATCCATTAGAGGCTATAGTGCACCACCTCCTAATTGGAGGGATGATTGGTCTTGGCTATTGGAATGGATTTCCCATGGTGAGTGCACTAGTGTGTATGGTTACACATTGGATTGGATCTATGGTAAGTCATGACTTAAGGCTATCAAGTAGTCTTGACCTCACTAAGTTGCCTCATTGTGTCATCTCTCAATCTTGAGAGAATATTAAACTTGTGTTAAAGTTAGCAGTGGTTTTGACCTACAAATGAGATCGTAAGCTAATCATATATTCCTTATGGATTGGGCCACTGTTGTTGGAAACCGGTAGCAATAGGTATTCTCAATGGAGGCGCCATGATATCTCATAGGATTGAGACAATGTGTCCCCTTGGGTGATCAAAAGGAGGTGTTTTCACGGAAACTATGGTCATAGTAGTTCCTTAAGTGGAACTTGACATAAGCTCTTTAAGAGCTAAGATATGTCAATTGAACACACAATATGAGGATCTATAACTCAAGAATAGTAAAGTGGTCTTGAAAGGCTGATAGCTTTCACCTTGTTAAACTATGGACACTAGTTCATGGGGAGATTAAACACAATGGATAGTAGGTCACGAACCTGAGTACATAGTCTTGTTGTTAATTACATAGGATACTAGAGTTTAGTTGATTCTTTATAGTGGGATGTTGAATCAACTTTAGAATTGAATTATAAGGGAGCCAATACTCCTATAGGTCCCAATGGTACCCACTCTGAGCTCATATACCTTGTTGGCATGGGTTATGAGAGTTGGATTGACTCTAGGTTCACTTTTGTGAATAAAGGCGTTTTGGTAATTACGCATGGTTGCATAGGAGTAAATGAACAAGGTCTTTGGATTAGGCTCTAATTAATTAGTTAGTAGGCCTTATTGGGTTGGTTAATTAATTAGGACCCAATTTAGGCTAAATTAAGTGACCTAAGCCCATGTGTGCTCAAGTCACCTAAGCCTAGTTCGAAACTTTATAAATACCCCATAGAGGTTAGGTTTCCATAACCTTTTGTCTTCCACCATCCAGAGAGAAAGAGAGTCATAACCTCCACCCTCCTTTCCTCTCCACTCAAAGTGTGCTAAAAACAAGGTTGAGTCGTTAGGTAGAAGCTTGTGGGTTTGTGAGATTGCCAACAACTTCAAGGTCATCTTCAATACTTGGAATTTAAGGTCAATACTTGGAATTTAAGGTTTAGGAACATCTAAACCTAAAGGTTAGTGCTTTAACCCTAAAAAATCATTTTTGAAAATTTGATATTGTTTTCATTGCTTAAATCTAAGATTTTAACATAGACATGAAAAATTCTTAAGACAAGATTAGCATACTTTTTAAGTTCAACTCTCGGACTATGCAAGTAGGACCACTTTAGGTGATTCAACTATTTTATATCTAAATTAACAAAGATCCTTAATATCAATATTATCATGTGAAGAGTTCCAATTTTAGGATTGACCACTCTTACTATTAAAATATCTAGTCTTATGTTTAAGAAAATCCTCATTCCTTAATTCCTTTGCCCAAACCACTGTTGAAATTCGCAATGACCGAGAATTGAGATGGACTTTAAGATGATGATGAAAGTCCATACCCTTGATGGGCTTAATATTGGAGGCTATAGGCTTGCCTATGAACTACTCTTACTTGATCATTTGAATTGATTAAGAGCTTTAGGGCTTTTGTAATTACGATGATGAATAAATTATCTTCTATGTCTAAAAAATTTTGAAAATTTTTATTTCATAAATTAGAAACATTTTGTAATAAGGCAATGTGAACTTTTAAAATTTTCATCAGAATATTTTATTGAAAATTTAATTTGATAAGAAATATGCTCTCAAATTCTAAAATCTATTTTCATAAAATTGTCAATTACATAATTCCAATTTGAAAAATATCTTTATCTTGGAAATTTTTTCAAAGAAATTTATTTTCATCAAATTACTAAGTTTCCTTAAATCATTTTAGTAATGTCCTTTAATGATAAATTACTTCCTCTGAATCTAATTTTCATACCAATTTATTTCATTAAAATGATTATAACTTAATATTCTTAAAGATAAATTATGCATTTTAAACAAAGTTTCAATTTTATTTTTTTTTAATTGAGGAATAGTGCAATAGGAAAATTTCTAAAATTTGAAAATAAAAAATAAAAATCCAAACAACACTTTATCCAATAAGGAAAACTTTAATAAAAATATTTAAAATCCTTGAGAATTATTTTTAAAAAGAAAATTTTGCGCTTTTGATTTAAATTTTATTTTAACAAAATTTATTTCCTTAATATATAGTATTCATAAATTTAATAAGTAATTTCTTTTTGGACTCCAATTTTCTCAAAAATTTATTTCCATCATATTATTAAGTTTGTTTTTTTTTTTTGCAAAACATATATAATAGGAAAAATATACATATTAGGCATAACAAATATAAAAAAGAAAATTCAAATAATTTCCCTCAGCCTTAGGGATCCAATCACATACTTGGTAAGATTTCTTGGGATTTAAAAATCCAAATTTACCAAGATACCCTTATAACAAAAATTACGGTTAGTAAAAACAAAAACCCTTAAAATCTAGAAAACAAGTTAGTATCGGTCATTGTACAAAGGAGTGTTTGAGTGAGAGAATGAGTGAGAGCGAGAGAGAGATAGAGAGAGGAGGGTTAGATTTTTTAAAAGACCACTAGTATGAAAGGTAAAGTTTAACCTTAAAACCCAAGGGGTTTATATATACTCTCTTGTGAGCTCAAGTGACTTTGACCCAACTTGGGCTTAGGTCTTAATCCATCCCTTAATGAACTCTAATTAATTAATTAATTCAATCTAGAAAAACTTAAAATAATTAATTATAATTCTTAAGAAATCTTTCACTTCTATCAAAATGTCCTTATGCACATAAATGATCAATTTTCCATAAAACTTTAAAACTTTATGCTTATAAAGACTATGAGCTTGAGTGGGGCCCACTAAGACTCATAGGAAAATATTTTCTTTTAGAATCTAATTCTAAAGTTGACTCTATATTCCACTAAAGAAAGTCAATTACACTTTCATAACCTATGACATTACACTAAGATGAAAATTGATTAAATCCAATTTAATAAATTTCTCAAGTTTGTGACCTTTATCTATTCAAGTTTGAACTAGGGTCCATAATCTAACATAGTGAAAGCTATTACACTCTTAAGATTATGTCTACCATCCTTGAGTCTCAAATCCTCCTATTATATGATCAAATTGACATAATATATCTCACAAAGAGTATGAGTCAAGCTCTACTAAAGGAATTACTATGGTCCCGAATTTTGGGCTAACAAGTCTTTAAGATAACCTAAGATGACACACTATCTAAAATAAAATCTATGAGATATCATGGTACATGTCTTAAGAATACCTATTGCTACCTACTAATTAATAGTGACCTAATCCATAGGGAATATAAATACCTTAACACTAGCACAGTATTCTGTCATGGTCTAGACACTATATGACATAGTAGCATGATGAAATCATGATCACATGATAGTCAATGTCACAATTCACCATAGATCTTGTCTAATGTGTAATCATACACACTAGTGCACTCAACATGGAAAACCTATCTAATGATAAAGGTAAGTCATCTCTCTTATTAGGAAGTAGTGTGCTATAACCTTAAATGAATTGACCTATGTCCATGAACTAGCTATAAGCCACTCGTCAAAATACAAAGAATTCATAACTTCAATCTTTTGTGCAACTCCTAATACACCCAAGTTATATATATTACAATCATGCAATCCTGAATGATAAAATAAACCATAATGTAAAAGTAAGACGGTAAAGTGAATCTAAAAACTCATAAATATGTCATGTCATACTTTGAAGGACCTTATCTCCACAATTGATAATCTACCAAATTAAATGCATGAAATTCAATAATAAAAACTTGAACTTAGTAACCAAATCTACAATTTTATGTAAGACCTTGTTAAAATGGCTTATGAAAAGTGATTGATATTACAAAAGAATATAAAATCAATGATGTGAAATGGATTTTCAAACTTACTAATTGCTTTGGTTATGTGACAAATGAAATTGAATATAAGAAATCGAAGTCAATGACAAATGGTTATGTGAATAACATCTTGGTTATGTAGAGTTCTCCCATATTCAAGATTTCTTATAGTTTAATTTGTCAATCATATGGTTATGAAGTTGGCCTTTCTATAAATTTGTACAATAGTAGTTTCACCTTGATTATCAGAGTTTCTCTCATTTTGGTAATTGCTTCGATTTTTATGTAATCACTAAAATATCCATCATAAGGTTGTACAATCGAATATCTAAATCAACACCATAACAAAGAAGTTTATAGAAGGAAACCTAAATAGGTTTATAGTTTATAAATTTGTGAAATATGATTTCATCAATATCCTCCATCAAATCGTTTTGCTTGTATATACATACATATAAAGATTTTATCATGTTATCCACATATAAAGGTTTAGTAGGAAATCCTCAATGAAGATTTCAACCCTATTGAGAATATTCAATAGATGTAGGACTTTTAGCTTTGTGTTTGCATTTTGAAGTTGAAGTTGCAAGCATTCTAGTTTTAGATGAATAAGAGATTTCGATCATGTAGTTGTCATCATCAATAGGGGTATGTTGTTTCCATTTCGTCCCATCAAAACTCATGTAAATATGCTTAGCTATCCCTTTGCAAAGCTCAAAGCGAATTTGGTGCACCTGAATTGAGAAGTAAACAAGAAGAACAACAACAAAAAGTAGAAGTTAGTCTATACTTGGACATTTGAAGATGGATTTTATTAACATGTTGGTTTCATCATCACTACCACTATTGTAAATCAAAACTAAAACTTCAAATACTTATCAATATTTAGCATAACATATAGTTGTAACAAAAATTATATGATCAATGTTTAAACATGTTTTAAGCTTGGTTTAATTGAGGAAAATATACATGCATAGAACTAACCTGTGCAATACGAGTCCCATGGCAATTCAAAGGAAGAAACTTTTCCGCATGCCATGAATCTCTAAATCCTATAATCTCAAGAAGTCCATCATCCACAAAAGATGATGTAAAGTTTCTCTACAAATTACAATCCCATTATAATTTTTTAATAAAACTGTTAAACAAAGAAAGATAAAGTTAGCTTGAATGAAACTATATATATATATATATAGAAGTTTCTATTTTTTATCTCTTTTGATGTAAAACAAAACATTCAAAACCTTACCTCTTTTTTTCTCCTAAAATTTGGTTTGCCCCAAGGGTCTAGTCCACCAGGGAAACTAGGCATGTTAAGACAAACAATTGATCTTATGCTACAAATGAAAAAAAAAAAAACAATTAGAAATATTATTAATATTCATTCAAATGAGAACTAAATGCTAACAATAGATCAATTACAAAAGGTAAAAGTTAAAAAAAAAAAAAAAAAAAAAAACCAACAAATAGCCTTGCAAGATATAATATGATTAAATTTTGTATGGTCATGTCAAGGAGAATGACATTTTCAATGAATGTTGTTGTAAAATATATAAACCTGAAAATATATTTCTTTCATGTTAAGGAGGCTATCTAGTATTGATGTATTGAAGAATTAGTATACAACAAAAAGCATTTGAAAATCATTTCATCATTTGCTTTTATTATTGACCATGAAAAATGATCCACAACGAGATCAACTTTGTTGTGTGGATTTTCTTAAGGATGGTCATAATCCATTTTAGTTTTTGAGTTAAAATTTTATTGATGAATTAAACAATTTTAGGTCTTGCTTTTCTATAAATAACTTTGGTCTTCCTTATCCTCACTCAACTTTAGTCTTTTAGCCGATTTTTAATAATTGCTGTCAAATCTTCATTAAGCTCCACTAATTTATCTAATATTCATTAAAATTTACTTATTCTTCAAGCATTTTACATTCTTTAAGCCTAAATTTAAAAGAAGACCAACTCTAGATGAAAAGTTTGACTAATACCCATCCTTAAAGAAAATGTTAAACTCATTCTTTTTCCTTGCAATATCATTTTTTTTTTCTATGTTGTAAGATGTTTCTTCATTTTCATGGTGGAAATAGGGCAGGTTCATGAATACTCATCACATCTACATCATTTATTCTAAGATAATTTTTCAACCTTGTCTTATATCTTAGAGGCACATATGCATGTGACACCAAACAATTAAAAAAAATAAAGATGATGTGACACAAAAATGGAAGTTACAATGTATGTCAACCTCAAGACAAAACTGATAGAAAATAATGTCATTATTTTACCTTCGAGGTAACTTTAACTTCTTCCATTGATGTTGTTGATCCTTGATTTTAACAATTATAGGCAAAGTAATGTTCCTGCATCAATGAAGTTATTCTTCTCATATTTTTTCAAATAATAAAAATAATAATATTAATATAGTAAAGAAAGTCTACACTTTTAAATATGATTATGGGAAAAATACATGATCTACACCATAACCAATTAGAAATGCTTGAACAACCTTAATCAATATTAATAAATCACGTTATGGTTTAAACAAACTTCAAGAAATCAATTGTACCCATTCATCTCAAGCTTCAGTTGAAGTAACAAAATTCAAGGCTGTTACATTATTATATTTTCTCTTAGTAATATATTATAGTGTAAGTCTATATTAATGATAAAATAATTGTTGGCAACACATACAATCACTTGTTCGCATATTTTTAGTTCATTTTTCACTTATTTTAAATTTTCAAATAGCAGTATGGTCCTTACAGAAAATAAAAGCATTCTTACCTTTTACTAACATTCCATCCAAATTAATTAGCAAGTTAATAATATATCCCAAAGTATTCCAAAATAGTAAACATCTACCCCTTGATTATTACACTAAATTGGAAAAGTATTATAGAACATAGAAAATTAATTAAAAATAGTACTATAATAATATCATAATGATAGGAATTGTACATCAAAAAGTTACCTTGGCCATGATTTAAAGTGAGAATCACCAAAACATTCTTGAGCATCCAACCCTAATACAAATATAAGAAAGATATAATGTCATATAGTTAAAGCATAGGGTACAAACAATCATCCTATTCTTATTGCATGTAATCTAATGCACAAGGAGCTAAATATTATCTGTATCCTTGTTGTGCCTAAATCTGTAAACATTCCTAAATTTATTTGGCGTGGAAAATGTTAGAAATATGTGGAGAAAGAAAATAAAGGTAAGCATGATAAATGATTACTTAAATGTAAGCATTCAAGTCATGTAGAAGACTTAATGTGATTTGTTCATTACTAAAATCATATTTTGCACTTGTTTAAAATTGAAGACCAAGTTATATACTATAAATGATAAAAATGTGATGACTAAACAATGTGAAAATCCAAGTAGAATAATCACATAAATTTGACCACCTATATAGAATGAATTTGAAACATCCATATCTTACTTTTTAAGAGTACCATAAAAAAATTTAAAATTTCTTGCCTTTTTTACTAAGACACCAATAAGTTGATTCTAACGTGAAAAAATGAAAACCAAATCAAATCAAGTTTTAACTTATTCTAGATGAGGTCACAAATTATTAGTATATATATGCTTATTTCAACCATTCTAGATTAGATTATGTGTAAGACAAACTCAATACCACAAAAACATCATACTTTTTAGTTGAGAAGCTATTTCACCACAAAATATTCTCAAACAAAATGTCTTACATACTTCATGAGTGTTTTATATATATATATAACACTCATGAAGTATGTAAGACATTTTGTTTGAGAATATTTTGTGGTGAAAGAGCTTCTCAACTAAGGGAAACCTAATTAAAATTCTCTTTTAAGCAACTTAGTCTCTCTCAACAAAAGTATCATATCCAAAATTATCCTTGTTATTGACAACTCCACATTTTGTGTATATGTATACACACATATGTGCATATCTAATTTCTTGTTAGTCTTTATAATTGGTTAAATTTTTCATTCACAATCAAGTATATATCATCCATAGATCTCCTTCCATGTGCATATATAAATTGGCTAACCCTCCTGAGTATAAGCAATGTGTGAGCCTACTATGCAAAATGCTAATAAACTTTCCTTAGAAGCCTCTAATATGTTTGGTATCAATATGGAAGTCATCACTATCTTTATATTAATGGAGGTATCAATATGGAAGCCTCTAAACTTTCCTTACATATTTCTTCATATTGGACTTTAATCATGATGACATATTTACTTGCCTTCTATTAGGATAAATCCCTTAAAAACATGACCTGATGTAATAATAAATAGATTTCAATATTATTTAAAGATGATTTTGGTTTCGCATTCACTATCATTGTACATGAGAATACAAAATGAGACAAACACATGAGATGGCTCAAAGAAAGAAAAAAAAATCTTTCTCTAAGAAAAATAAAAAGTACTTAATAAAATTATCTCAAGGTGAGTGTTTTAACTATAGAGGTAAAGGGCACTTTCATTTAGATTTCCCTATACCTAAAAAGAAAAAGAAAACATTGCAAATGACTTAGAGTGATTTCGAGTCTAATGATAATGAGTCTATAGAATCAACTAAAAGTGAAGATAATTGGTAGGGTCCATTCTTATTATGAAGACAGTAGGTAGCCATTTAATTTGCCATCTTAAGAAACCAAATTTTATTTTGGTTTTTATTTGCTCCATGCTACCACTGCCAAATCCCCATTTTTACACTAATAAAATCTTGCATTTTTTCTTCCAATAAGAGCCTACCTATATTTCAACTAATGGAAGCAATCTTTGGCCTTCATTTATTGCATATAAATAACAAGCTTCTAGTGATCATTTGGTGAGACAAAAAATTCCAACCATTGAGAGTTGTGTAGAAAAGTGAGACAAAGAGAACACTAAGTGATAAAATTTTGAGGATTACGAGCATATCCTGGGGTGTGTTAAACTCAAGTAAGGATAAAACTTGAGTAATATTTTGTCCCAATTTTATCACATAGTGAATTCTTTTCTCATCGTTGCCCAGTGGAGGTTTCCCTCATTATGAGGGTTTTAGCACGTAAATTAGGTGTTCCTTTTTCTTTGTCACTTTTATTTTCTGTGGATTGGCACTGCCACCCATTTACTAATTTAAATTTTTGAAGGTTGACATAGCCACCCAACTGCTTACTTAAATTTCTAAAGGTGGACATAGCCATCCAACTTATTCATTTAATTTCCTATGGATTAGCATTGCCACCTAATTACTAATTGACAATTATGGTGGATTGGCAAAGCCACTCAAATATTACTTGTTGTAATGTTTAATAGGTCACACGCATTCCCAACAACTGGTATTAGAGTGTGATTAGGAAGTTCAAGTTCAGGTAGAATCATGGCCGAAAATTATTTGGGTACCATGATTAAATTTACAACTACAAATTACTCATTTTGGAAATCCATGATGGAGGATTTCCTCAATTGCAAGGATTTATATGATCATATTGAAGGAGATAATGCTAAGGCAAGTGAAATGCCAGACGCAGATAGAAAGAAATTAAAGAAGAAATCATTGGGTTCTATTTTCCAATGGGTGGATATTAGTCTTTACAACCATGTTGCCAAAGAAACGGATCCCCAAACTCTTTGGAAGAATTTGGAGAGCATGTATGAGACAAAAAACGCACAAACAAAAAATTTATTAATGCAAAAGCTGATAAATTTAAAGCTAAAGAAGGGATGATCATTTGTTGAACATTTGAATTATTTTGAAGGTTTGATCACTCAATTACCTATTGCAGGCCTTTCTCTTGATAATGAGACCCAGGCATGCTTGCTACTCAGTTCATTACCCGACAGCTAGAATACTTTGGCGGTACTATGGGAAATTTAGCCCTATAAGGAAAAGTCACATTGGGTATGGTTAGAAATAGCATATTCAATGAGGGAATTCAAAAGAAGGATTTGATGGGCAATGACACACATGCCCTTGTCACGGAGAACAGGGGTAGAAGTATAAGCAAAGGACGTTATGGGCAAACAAATTAAGAGGTAGATCAAAGTCTAAAGAGAAGATAAAATGTTATCATTGTGGTAAAATAGGCTACATGAAAAGGAACTGTAAATTTCTAAAACAGGGAATAGACAAGAACTAGAAGCGGGTAGACGATAGGAATACCACTACTACCACCTCTACCAGTGACAACAAGGTGACCTCACTCTACAACCAAGAAGATTGTTTTCATGTAGCAGATCAAGATGACGAGTGGATAGTGGCTCAACAGCATCATACCACTATATTAAAAATAGAATATTTTTCCATATACAAAGTGAGAGACTTTGATGTTGTGAAAATGAGAAACACAAGTGTTTCTCAGATTGTGGAGATTGGTGACATCTGCACACAAACAAGTACGAGGTACACATTAACATTAAAAAATGTGTGACACTTTCTATGTCTACGTTTGAACCTAATTTCTATATGTATGCTAGACAAGGATGGATATAGCCACTTTATTGGTAACAACAATTGGAAACTCACCAAAGAATCTTTGGTGGTGGTGTGAGGTAAATTATGTTGCTTATTGTACAAAACACACGTGAAAGTGTGTGAAAGTCAACTAAATGTAGTTGAAGATGATGCTTCTCCATATTTATGGCACAAACAGCTGGTGCTTATGAGTGAGAAAGGGTTACAACTTTTGGCCAAATAGTCCCTCATTCCTATGGTCAAAGGCAATCAAACCCCTATAACTATTGTATATTTGGAAAGCATCACAGAGTTTCATTCCAAAAGAATTCCAATCAAAAATTGGAGAAATTGGAATTAATGTATTCTAATGTTTGTGAATCCATGGAAATAGACTCGTTGGGCGGTAAAAAATACTTTGTTAGTTTTATTGATGACGCTTCATGGAAAACTTGGGTATACCTGAAGTGTACAAAACAAAATCAGGTATTCCAGTATTTTCAACAATTTCATGCCATGGTAGAGAGAGACGAGAAATCCACTAAAGCTTCTTCGAATAGATAATGGTGGATAGTACATCTTTAAAGATATTGCTCAAAGCATGGAATCAGGCATGAGGAGATGGTTCTTGGTATGCCACTGTTGGACAAAAACAAGACAAAACAATAGCAAGAAAAAAAATAGAGCTCTTTAACTCTAAAAAGCAGAGCTTCACCAGACCAAAGAAAATGCTTCTGGATATTTTATTGCAGTCTTCATTCCACTACAGCAAACATGTCTATTTATAAAAAAACAAAGAGGACACAATCTGCCCCACTACACCACTAACACTTGACCCACTACACCCACTAACTCGATTTTAGCAACAAGCTCCTTATTTGACTAACTCAACCATAAGAATAGGAATATGCCAACAGCCACTTTGAATCAATCTTCAACACTCCCCCTTGATTCAAAGTTGCAAACTCCAAGCTTGCTTCTGAAGTAGACATGCTTGTCTCTAGATAAAGCTTTTGTCAGCACATTCGCTACCTACTCATTGGTGTTACAATACTACAAAACAACTTTACCTTCAACCACAAGATCTCTTATGAAATGAACCTGAATATCAACATGTTTTGTCCTTCCATGGTAGGCTGGATTCTTGGTCATTGCTATGGCAGCTTTGTTGTCACAGTAAATCACAGTTGGCTCCTCATGTTCTTGATTAATATCAGCAAGAATTCGCCTCAACCACACTGCCTGGCATGCGGATGAGGTTGCAGCTGTATACTCAGCTTCAGAAGAGGACAAGGCTGTCACTGCTTGCTTCTTTGAACTCCAACAGACTGCACCTGACCCAAGAGAAAACATATAGCCTAAAGTGCTTTTTATATCCTCTAAGCACCCTGCCCAATCACTATCAGTGTAGCCAACCAATTTGAACTCTTGAACATGACCATACCATATCCCAAAATCATATGTTCCAGCAATGTATCGCAACAATCTCTTTGCAGCTCCAAGATGTTGCTTCGAAGGACAATGCATAAATCTGGAGATCACCCCAACTGCAAAAGCTATATCTGGCCGTGTATGTGTCAGATAAATGAGGCCTTCAACCAGACTTCTAAACCTCCTAGCATCAGCTCTTTCAATGCCATCTTCAGCCTGCAACTTCTCATTTGAATTCATAGGAGTAGCTGCTACTTTGCAATTTAACATATTGAACTTCTTAAGCAAATCAACAGCATACTTTCTTTGTGAAACAAAGACTCCATCCTCTACTTGTTTTACCTCTAAACCAAGAAAGAAATGCAACAGCCCTAGGTCTGACATCTCAAACTTCTTCTTCATACAGGCTTTAAACTCATTAATAAGAGAAGATGATGAACCCATATAGATCATGTCATCTACATAAAGACAAATAATAAGAAGATCATTTTTACCTTGCCTTTTCAGGTAAAGATTTGGCTCACTCTTGCTCCTTTCAAAGCCATTCTCAACAAAGTAAGAATCTATCTTACTGTACCATGCCCGTGGGGCTTGTTTCAACCCATAAAGGGCCTTCTTTAGTCTATACACGTGCTCTTCTTTACCAGGAACTATGAAGCCTTCAGGCTGAGATACATACACCTCCTCTACTAGCTCTCCATTAAGAAAAGCAGACTTGACATCAAACTGATAAACACACCAATTCATATGAGCAGCTAAGGCTAATAAGGTCCTTACTGTTTCAAACCGTGCAACTAGTGAGAAGGTGTCATCATAATCAACTCCATGTTGTTGTGCATAGCCCTTTGCCACTAACCATGCCTTGTGTTTTTGTATACTACCATCTGCTAAGTACTTGGTTCTGAAAACCCATTTAACACCTATCACATTCTTGTCTTCAGGAAGCTCCACCAGTTCCCAAGTCTCATTCTTCTCAATGGCAACTATCTCTTCTTTCATAGCACTACACCATTCTTCCTTCTCCACTGCTTCTTCAAAGGTTGTTGGATCAGCTACAAACAAGACTTGTGTAGTCTCATAGATGTCCCTTAAAGATCTGAATTTCCTTGGAGGGGTTTCCTCTGAAGATTGTGAAGAACTGCTGCTACTCAAATTTGGGGAACTAGGTGAATGAGAGGGAGTTGGACTTGCTGGAATCTGAACAGAAGGCTGCTGATCTTCACTCTGTGCCATTTCACTTTCACTTGAAATCTCCACAAGAGCACCATCTTCACTTACACGCCAAGTCCAGCTAACTTTTTCATCAAACACCACATTCCTGCTAACAATTATCTTACCACTAACAGGGTTATATAGCTTATATCCTTTTGATTGAGAGCAATAACCAATAAAGATGCACTTTATTGATTTTTCATCAAGCTTACTACGGTTATGTGAGTCAATCAACATATAGGCAACACTACCAAAAACCTTTAAATGGCTTACCCAAGGTTTCCTCCCATACCAAGCTTCATATGGAGTTCTATTCAACACTGCCTTGGTTGGAGAAATATTCAGCAAGTATACAGCTGTAGCAACTCCTTCTGCCCAAAAATGGTTTGAAAGGTTCTTGGCCTTCATCATGCTTCTAGCCATCTCAACCACCGTTCTATTCTTCCTCTCAGCCACACCGTTTTGCTCTGGTGAATAAGAAGTAGTCAGCTCTCTATGCAAGCCTTCCTCTTCACAAAACACTTTAAAATCATTTGATAAGAACTCTCCACCTCTGTCAGTCCGCAGCACCTTAATACACTTGCCACTCTGCTTCTCTACAAATGCTTTGAACTTCTTGAAGGTCTCAAAAGTCTCTGCCTTTGATTGAAGAAAATACACCCAACTCATCCTGCTATGATCATCTGTAAACAACAAAAAATATCTACTACCACCAAATGAAGCAGTTTGCATAGGACCACATAGATCAGCATGTATAATCTCAAGGCAACTAGATGCCCTCCTAGACCTTTCCTTAGGGAATGGTTTCTTGCTTTGTTTCCCATAAATACAGCCCTCACACACATTCACCGAGTCAATTTTAGGTAGTCCAAACACCATTTCCTTTTTACTTAGTAACTTCAACCCTTTGACATTTAGATGACCATACCTTAAGTGCCACAGATTAGACTCACTAGTCTCTTTAACAACAAGAGCATGCTTTTCTATACTTGACACTTCAAGAGGAAACAACTTGTTTGCGGCCATACGAACATCAACTATTATTTGATCAGACTTTTTATCTTTGATCACACAAGTAGCACCATCAAACAAAATGGAGTATCCACTAACCATAAGTTGCCCCACACTTAACAAGTTTTGAGTCAAACTAGGAATAAAGTACACATTGTAAAGGAGCTTTACATTACCATGACCATTGTTCACTGCCACGGTCCCCTTGCCTTCCACTTGCACTTATTTGTCATCACCAAGTTTCACCTTCAACTTGTGTGATTCATCCAGCTCATTAAAGAGTGACTTTATCCCTGTCATGTGGTTAGAACATCCACTATCCAAAAACCAAATATTGTTGGAAGATACTACCTCTTCATTATAGGCCATGAACAACTTGACTTGGTCTTCCTCTTGCTCGACATAGTTAGCTTGTTTTTCTTGCCTTTCTTTCTTCCAACATTCAGCTTGACCATGTCCAAACCGCTTGCAGTAGTAGCACTGGATATTACTCTTGTTTCTGCTCTTCTCAGTAGACTGCCTTTGGTCACCTTGTGCATCACCTCGGCCTCTGCCACGACCACCTCTTCCATGAGCACCTCCTCTACCACGTCCTCTACCAGTAGCTTCTCTGCCTCCATTCTTTTGGTCTGATGTCTCCCCCTTCGTGTAAAATGTCTTTTCTTCATTCTTCTCCTCTGTTCTGGACAGCCTCACTTCATGAGATTGCAAGGATCCCATGAGCTCATCAAATGAATAGGTTGACAGATCCTTAGACTCCTCAATGGCTGCAACTACATGATCAAACTTAGGCGTTAAACTCCTTAACACCTTTGCTACGACAGTTTGATCAAGAATATCTTCACCATATGACCTCATTTGATTAACTATAGCAGCAACTCTTGACAAAAAATCTTGCACTGACTCTCCATTTTTCATGTGCAAGGTTTCAAAGTCACGGCGCAAGGACTGGAGCTTCACCGTGATCACTTTAGAGGAACCCTGAAATGCAGTTTTCAAGGTTGTCCACGCCTCTTTTGCTGTGGTTGCTGATGCAATCTTTGAGAAGATTGATTCATGTACAGCCTGTTGAATAAAGAACAATGCCTTGGAGTCCTTCTTCGTATTTTCTTTCCACCTAGCTTCTTCGTCCGGATAAGGATAGCCATTTTCAACCAAGTCCCACAGATCTTGAGACTTGAATAAAGTCTTCATTTTGATGCTCCAAAACTCATAGCACTCACCTTTGAAAATGGGAATTGCTAGTTGAGACACACTCACCATACTGCCGTTGGTTGTTGCCATTTTTCGCCCAGTTCAGAAGGAACCTGGCGACTCTGATACCAAAATTGTTGGACAAAAACAAGACAAAATAATAGCAAGAAAAAAATAGAGCTCTTTAACTCTAAAAAGCAGAGCTTCACCAGACCAAAGAAAATGCTTCTGGATATTTTATTGCAGTCTTCATTCCACTACAGCAAACATGTCTATTTATAAAAAAAAAACAAAGAGGACACAATCTGCCCCACTACACCACTAACACTTGACCCACTACACCCACTAACTCGATTTTAGCAACAAGTTCCTTATTTGACTAACTCAACCATAAGAATAGGAATATGCCAACAGCCACTTTGAATCAGTCTTCAACAGCCACAGCACAGCAGCGCTGTTGAACGGATGAATCGAACTATTATGGAAAAAGTCTAGTGCATTTTGAAAATAGCTAAACTTCCTAAGTTATTTTTGGGTGAAGCTATCAACACCGCTATTTACCTAATTAATATATCACCATCAGCTCCTTTGGACTTTGATATTCCTGAGAGAGTTTGGACTGGAAATGATGTTTCATACTCTCACTTGAAGGTGTTTGGATGCAAAGCATTTTTACATGTACCCAGGGAGAAAAGATCAAAGCTTGATGATAAAACAATTCCTTGTATTTTCGTTGGATATAGGGATGAGAAATTCAAATGCAAGCTATGGGATTTAGAAAAGTAAAAGATAGTCAGAAGTAAGGACATCGTGTTTCAAAAACACGAGACCATTGAAGATATGGAGAAAAACGTGGGTAGTGCAAAACTCACATATGAAGGTGTTGCAAATTTAACACCAAGGCAGACTTCATTAGAGGGTACTACAAATGAAACAAATATGTAAGGATTAGAACAAGGAACAAAAATGGAAAAACCAACCATTGGGGATGAGAAAAATGTAGACGACAATAATACAAGAGGTGCTAACCAGAGGAGCAAACCCTTCCACCAGAAAAAGAACCTCAATTAAGATAAACTACTAAAGAACTTCAATCATCTACAAGGTATCCCAATTCTAAGTATATTTTAATTACTGATGAGGGAGAACCTGAAAGCTTCTAGGAAGTGCAATCTCACAAAGACAAAGACTATTGGATAAAATTCATGCAAGAAAAGATGAATTCCTTGTGGAAGAACCATGCATACAAGTTTATAGAACTACCAAATGGGAGGAAAGCACTCAAGAACAAATAGGTGTTCAAACCAAAGAAAGACAATGAGAAGTTGTTAAAGTACAAGGCTCGATTAGTGATAAAAGGATTCGGTCAAAAGCAAGGTATTATTTTTGATGAAATATTTTCATCTGTTGTGAAAATGTGTTCAATTTGAGTTATACTGGGATTAGCAGCAAGTATGAATCTCCAATTGGAGTAACTCGACATAAATACTGCATTTTTGCATGGTGATCTTGATGAAGAGATCTTTATGGAGCAACCAGAAAGCTTCAAGGTTAAAAGGCAGGAGAACATGGTTTATAAGTTAAAGAAAAGCCTATGTGGATTAAAACAAGCACCATAAAAATGGTACAATAAATTTGATTCTTTCATGATGAGTCAAGAGTACAAGAGAATAGTTGCAAATCCATGTGTATATGTTCGGAGATTCCTTGACGATAAATTCATCATTCTCTTATCATAAGTTGATGATATGATGATTGTAGGACAAGTTGCAGGTATGATTTGGAAACTAAAAAGGGAATTATCAAAGACAATTGACATGAAGGATTTGGGTATTGCAAAGCATATATTGGGGAAGGAGATCCTACGAGATATAAATTGACAATTTTCTTCCATTTCTTATTAATTATGATGAACTTATCTTTATAGGTCTTAACAACTAAAAAAACTTTGAGGTACCATAGGATTGAGTTTAGGAAGGTAAAAAGTCATCAAATTTGAGGAAATGATGTATTTTTGGTAGGGTAAAGTTTTTTTAAATGGTAATTATATGCAAAAGTGTTGAAAAGGCAATTGAAAATAGCTTGAAACTTGTGAAATTGGATAATGTACTTAGTAGAAGTTCAAATAGATATTAGGGGCATTCAAATAGTTTGTTATTTTTTAAAGTTTCAAATTACATTTTGAATTACAAAAGCCTTGATTTTAAAGAGATATAAAAATTGGAAACTCTTCATATTTAGGGTTTAGGTTTCTTGAGTATAGATTTGTTTCTTTCAACTTTCCTAAGAACATTCATATTATAATGAATTGCATAATATTTATGAAAAAAAAAAGTACAAGCAAGCTAAACCATACCTATTATAAGATAGTTCCAAAATCTCCCTCAAAGATCTTTGTCACCTTCCTGGTAAGATATCATCATAAGAAGTACAAATTAATAAGTTAAAAAGTCTTATCCACTTCAAGCATTAATTCAAATAATGAATTATTCATTAATTAATTAATTCTTCTAAATTTAATATTGTCTTAGAAGAAATTAAATCTTATGGATGTTTTAGGAGAGTTGCTCACTTAGC
The DNA here is from genome assembly GCF_004353265.1 of Vitis riparia. Classification (NCBI taxonomy): domain Eukaryota; kingdom Viridiplantae; phylum Streptophyta; class Magnoliopsida; order Vitales; family Vitaceae; genus Vitis; species Vitis riparia. The sequence goes on along the minus strand of NC_048433.1, from coordinate 12,070,777 downwards.
AAAGCCAAATGATTATAGGTTGGAGTCCCACCAGGAAAAAATAGAAAAAGGAAAAAAAAAAAAGTTTACCAATAAAAGAAAATGCTACCATGTAGCTAGTAAAGAAAATGTGAACTACACATTTTTTTACTTAACTAATATGATATAGATCACAATCTCTCTCCCATATACATAATTTGTAATATCTAAACTTATTTAATTAAAAGAGGTGGAGCAAGTTTAAACCCTCATAAGTCAACTGAAAATGATGCCCAATCAACTATTTATACTAATGTGACTACTATAAAAATAGGAGTACACATGTATGATATGTAGATATATTTTGAAGCACAATGGTAGATAGCAAAAAGTAGGAGAAAGTGTCTTCACCCATTGAAATATATGTTCCACCTTTATGGGTGTTTGCTCAAAATAATGCTCGATAAACTATTTGTACTTATATGATTACTATGAAAATAAGAGTATGTACCTATGACACGCAAATATATTTTATAGTAAAAGTACCATAGGAAATAGTAGAGAGTAGCATAAATGTCTTCACTCACTAAATCTGTGTTTCATCTACTAAAATAAATTTTCTTTAACCTTAAAGTAGTATTTTAGAGAAGTTCATAAAACCTTATCAATTGTTGAGGTAAGCTAAACAAGTTGAATGGAAAATATAAGATAGTTTTGTTGTGCACCAGAGTGTAGCGAAGAAGAACCTTTGTAGAAGCAACTTGGTTAGATCATGCCTAATTATTGGCATGACAATTTGGTCTTTAAAGAATTTCTATATATAGCTCCAATATATTGATTAACTATGTCAGCATTTCATCACTACTAACTATGGTTTTATTTTGCGCACCTTATAGATTCTAGGATATGCCTCCACTCTTAAATGGCCCACTTCTCTAAAGGTGTGATATTTTAATGTAATTTTGTTATGCACTACTACCTTTTCCCAATCTACTTATGTAGGAATTTTCATGTCTATAACCCTAAAGACTAACCAATTAATATTTAGGCAAACTTAAATTATGTTAGAATTAATTCCCTCTAAAGTATGCATGAAAAACTACATGAAAGTCATAGTGAGTACTAGAGTTTGAAGTATATCAATCAATTCATTAACCAATCATTATTGTCTTCTTGCTTGAATTAGTATCTAATCCCTATATAATCTCATAATTGATCAACAAATGTACCAATAAAATTGCAATCCACAAATAAAGTCCACATTTGATGTTAATTTCACTTATTCCATTATCAAGCTACTCATGATAAGCATGGATAATGTTATAGTGTCCCTAATATATTTGCTATAAAAAAAAAGTCAATTTTTTGATCCAATTTACTAGTTTAATGGAATTACTTTTAAAAAAAATGTCAATAATAGTAATTATAATATATCTATCCATAGCATAGGCTATTGGAATTAAATGTGATTGTTTAGCCATAATAGATTTAATGTATTTTATTAATAATGGAGTCAAATTTAAAACTTGTGTTGTAATATTAGAAAGTTAAATGCTATCAAACACTTAGGAATATTTAGTTATGAAAGACCATAGACTTTGTCTAATAGGCACATCATAGAATTTAAGAAATTTGATTCTACACACACACACACACACACACACACACACATATATATATATATATGAATAAAAGGCAAAGATGTTGCATAGGTATTTTTCCATTTGAAGTCTCAACTAAAGAAAAAAAAATTCAAGAACTGAATAAACAAAATGAAGGCTTTACTTGGTTCTTAAAATCAAGGATCAAAATTCAGGAATTAATGAAATATTAATGGTTGGATTTTTTCTTTTAGAAGGAAGATAATATTGACAGTAATAAAAAAAAAATCTCAATAGGAAGGAAATTAATTAAGACTCAAAAAAATATTTAAAAAATTCCAAGAAATCATCAAAAAAGTAATAATAACATATAAAATTATTTTATTGAAAATATAATATATGTATGATAAAATTGGTAATATATATTTTGTGTTTATTTTGTATTTAAGTTTTTATATTTTCAATAATCACTCAAATGAGAAATATCATTGATATATCACAAATAGATATTATATATTAAGTCATAAATATTATAACAAGGGCAAAGTTGCCCCACCAGTAAGATGCTTCCATACAAGAGGGATTTTTATATTTTAGGGGCACTATTGATGTTGTGACACGTAAAAAAAATACCAATGGCTAAAAACTTTTTTTAGCCATTGATCGACAATTAATCCAAAAACTTGTGACAATAAATGACAATAATTTTTTACAATAAATGATAAAACTTAATCCTTACTCAAGAAATATGTGAGGCCATGAAGGATGCATTGGAGATAATGGAAACCTCTTTAAAAAAGTTAAAAGGTTAAGAAAAGTTTTAGCTTTATACTTTTTGAGGAGAATTTTGAAGTTTTACATATGAAGAAATCTAAGTCAATTTCCAATTACTTTTTCAAGACTATTAGTAATTTTGGATCAATTAAAAGAAATATTGAAAGTTTGAATGGTATTCAAGTGATTGAAAAGATCCTTTCATCTTTTAATCCAAGAAGTTATTATGTTGTTATCATTATTCAGAAGTCCAAAAATCATGATCCCATGACCATTGATTAACTCATAGGATCTTTACAAGTCCATGAATAATATTAAAATGAAAGAAGAAAGAAAATTGGAGCAACTCCTTCAAATCAATTTACTTTATGGTAATGAAATAAGTCAAAGTAATCTTGATGGTAGACATGGAAAATGTGGAACACATAATTACAATTCATTCAACAATGAAAAAAGTCAATATTGTAATTCTATAGAAGGACAGAATATGGAGCAATGGAAAATGAAATGAGAGGGCAAAGTATGAAAAATATTAAATTTAATGTCACAATAGATAATATTTCTCTATTTTTCTTTATTTTTGTGGATTATTCAAATCCTATTTGTTGATAACAATAAAAGAATAGATAAAAAGAATTAGATTAATTATTTGGATTTTTTGTTACCTCGAAATGTTCTTGTAAGTTTGATAGCATTGTCTCATTTCATTTGAACTTTTCAAAGCAAATGATAGAGATATGTGATTAGAACTCAAACTCAACACTCTAATGGCTCTAAAAGGCTTATTTTAGTATGGTTGAGGAACTTATAATTGATCCACTACTTACTTTTGTTTTTAATACCTTAGTCTTTTATATTTGATGTTTTTGTGAGAATTATGTAGGTCTTCAAGGTATTTTAAAGTGTGTTAGAATTTTTTAGGAGGACTTGAATGAAGCTTAAAGAGTCAGAAAACTTAAGAATTGGAGAAGAGCTATCTAAAGTAGTTGACACATCTAAGAGGCGCGTCAAACTGAGGCCACACACCTCTCAAATATGTTAGGTAAATTGTTCATCACTTAGATGACTCAAGTTTCACATCTCCAAGCTCATTTAAATTATGCACTACCTCCAACTCACTTAACTTATGCACCCCAACTCACTTAAATTATGCACCACTTTCCTCCAACTAAGTATCTCACCTTCATTAAAACCAACCTTGCATCCTTCTTCACACTTGGAACTCCTCCAACTACCACCTTTGCACTCCATCTTCTCCAACATCCTATGCATGCTTCTAGTCATCTTCACCAATTGGCGCACCTTGAAGAACAATGATGGCGCACTTTAGGGATATTCACTAGACAAGATGGAAGAATTTTTACTACCATTGTATGCACCCTAAAGAATACACAAGAGCATAGCATGCAACTTTGAAAAGGGTGAGAACTAAGTCTCAAGCACAAGGTAGAGAAGAAAGCGAGCTGCAGATGAATGACCAAGCCAATCTATGAAAGCCAAGGTGGTTGAACCAGTCACCATGCTAGTCGTAATATCATAACAACCCAACATAGTGTTCAATTAGAGGAACATCTAAGTAGAAAAGACTTACAAAATTATTATATATATATATATATATATATATATATATATATATATATATATATATATATATATATATATATATATCTTAACCTCATTTCCAACTCTTATTGCATAAATCATGGTCCAATATTAACATATAATGAGAATCTCAAGGTACTTGGAGAAACAAAAAAAAAAAAAAGTATTCCCATTGAGAATTTTTCCTTAAATCATTCTCACACACTACTTACTACATCCGTTAGTGTTAAAATACTAGAGTTCCCAAGGAAGGGAAGTTGGGGCAAATTGAGGAAAAGAATGATATATTGCATAAAGGAAACGAAGATTAATAAAAAGATCTAATGCCACTTGCATCCCGTATGAGGTTTTAGCAAAGCAAAAAACTTGAGAAATCCATTTCCACCACTTGAAGCTTAGTTGTAGGTTCTCAGGGGTGCTTTATCACTCAATTCCTTAGACAGACTAGTATGGGATTCATAGGCTAAGTAACAAGGATATGAGAATGTTTGTATTCCTTTATTTTGAAAAAAATGTTGGAACATTAAAGCAATGAGTTAAATCTAGAAGAATGAAGTTTGCCCACAATCCAACCTAAGGAACTCAGTATAACTAAGAGTAAAGGATGCCTATACAGTTCTTGCTTTTCATTTAATTTTCATCATACTTAGCTAGTTTTACACTTCAAAGGGTAAGTAAAGCCAAGATTTTTCCATATCCCAGTTCAAATCTCTAGTGATTTGATTTGTGTAAGACTCAAGTAAAGCTAGCCTTTTGTAGTGGTTATATTGACCAAAAGGAGTAACCATGCAAAACAAGTGTATGTTGTCATGGTTGTGAGGGTTGCAAGTTAACAAACCTTAGGAGAATGCCTAAGGGATCATAGTATTGATTTCCTTGAGTAGAGCACAAACCTACTAAGTTGAAATGAAACCCAACAAAAGCATCTAGTTGCAAGGACCTAAACAAGAGCAACTACAGTGAGTTAAGCCTTTTTAAGATGGTTCCCATTCCTCTTAAGTATATACTTTTTGGTATAAACCCTTGGCTTAGACTTAGAGTCACAAACACTAATCTAACGCCTTGTAAGAGAATTATAGATAGAAATGGTGATTTCAATGGATCTTCACTCTTAAAGTCTGTTTTCTATTAGTTTTTTGTTTTTAAATTTCATGTTTTATCCCATGACTTCAAGAGAAGCAATTCTATTTGAGCTCCTAAACTACATTCATACCTCTTGCTCTTTATCTTTGCTATCAATAATTGGGACCAAATGGAACGTGAATTCCTCAATCGTTTCTATAGAACTCGACAAACTATAAGCATGATGGAGCTTACTAACACTAAGCAATGGAGATATGCATACAAGGAATGCATTGGGTCTCCTATACATTCTCTAAGGGATACGACCCTGTATCTTTGAAGAATTAGCTACTCAAGCACATGACATGGAGCTCAACATAGCCAACCATGGTTTTAAGAAGGACTTTACCATTGACCTGCAAAGAGAGAGACATGATGGGATAAAGAGTGACAAGACCTTGAAGAAACCCATTGAGGAGTCAAAGATGGTAAATACAGCTCTCGTCAAAATCCCAATAAGAGATAAAAAGAAGGTAGTAAAAGAGGCTGGACCAACCCAAGAAAATGAGAGGTGTCGGTTCACCTTGAAGGAATTAGAGGAAAAGAAGTATCATTTTCTTGACTCTGATGTGCCTAACATGTTGGAAGACTTGCTCCATAAAAAGGTTATTGAGCTACCTGAGTGCAAACATAAAAAAAAAGGGTCGTGTTAATAATCCAAACTATTGTCATTACCATCGAGTCATCAGTCATCTTATAGAGAAATGTTTCATTTTAAAAGATCTCATAATGAAACTTGTAAAGCAAGGAAGAATTCATTTGGATCTAGATGAAGTAGTAGAGTCAAATCATGCTATGGTCACATTTGGGTCATTTGATCCTGTTCCATTACATGTTCCACTTAAGAAATTGGGGGCATGTTCCAATACTATTCAATGCGATTCATTGAAACCAAAGCGAACACAAGTGTCATATCAAGATAGCCTTCTGCGCCTTTGCTCTGATAATAAATCAATGTCATATCATGAAGAAGGTTGGACATTTGTGACACGAAGAAGACCTCGCAAGAAGCAAGTGTCTCATTCATACCCTAACCTTCATAAAATGGGACGACATGAGTGGAATACTCGTTAACATCTGAAGAAGAAAGAAAAAAAGAATCCTGACAAAAAACAAGCGATTGTAAAAATAGACAACCTTTTGGTCCAAAAACTTATCACCCCTATCACCTTAGAGGAATACTCTCCCCTAGGGTTCTTTGATAAAAGGGTAATAGTATCAACTCATATGGTCTTTTACAATGAGACTTCAAAAGAAAAGGGGTTAAGTGAAGATGAGGAAAACATTCTTAGTGTTGAGTCAAGGAAAACTAAGGAAGAAGAGGGGGTAGTATCAAGCCTACAACACCTACCTTACTGTTTAGTAGCCACAAAATGCTACAACTTCCTAATGAGATGCGAAATGCGTTGATTCAAGTACTTAAGAATCCAACACTCTATGCCACCAAAATAAAGGGGGCAAAAAGACTTGAGGATGAAAGCCACAATTGTGCCAAATGTTGTGCAACCATCACCTTTATTGACGAAAACCTTTAGTTAGGGTCAAAACCACATAATAAACCATTATTTGTTATTAGGTACATACAGGAACAAAACATCACTCACATCTTAATTGATGAGGGTCTATAGTAAATATCATGCCTAAAACAACAATGAAACGACTCGGGATTGCTATGAAAGAACTAACTCAGAGTCGCCTAGTGATCTAAGGCTTTAATCAAGGGGGACAACGAGCTATTGGTATGATTCGCTTGGAGCTTGTTACGGGTGAGTTGAGTTCAAACACATTTTTTCATGTAATCGATGCAAAAACATCCGACAACGTATTACTTAGGCGGCCATGGCTTCATGAGAATGGGGTAATTCCTTCGACACTACACTAGTGTTTCAAATTCTATAGAAGAAGGGTAAAGAAATTAGAGGTTGATATCAAGAAATTTATAGAAGTCGAGTCTTATTTTGTTGATGTTAAATTTTACATAGAAAATGATGTTATACAAGAAGTCCTTTTTGCAATCATTCCCTCCACTAGAAAGGCTAAACTTAAGGAAAAAATTAAGCAGTGTAAGTCGACATTAGCAGGGGAAATCTCACAACCAGTGATGACTCGAATTGAAGAAAAAGAGAAATCCTAAAAAAAAATTGACACTGGACTTGACAAGTGTCACTACTTCCCCAGTTGTTAGGTACATCCCAAGATCTCGACGAAATGAGGGTCAACCACCTTTCATAGAAGACAAAAATGAAATACAACCTCGAAGATTAGAAAATGGGGATCTTTAGGTTTTGAAAGAAGATGCGACCATTCCCCATCCAAACTTACAACTTATCTTTAGGGATGAGACACAAAAATTTGTCAAATCCTCAAGAGATCAAACAAAGCAAGAATTCTTCATTTGTAAAAGAATAGATGAGGGGTTCAACCCTAAGGCTTACAATTTATTAGCCAAGGCAGGGTATGACTTCACTTCATCATCATGATTAGGAGAACTTAACCCTGAGACTACAAGTGAAAAGATGCATGACCTTCACGAAATTTAAAAGAAGTTGAAACAACAAAGGTATGCAGTCAAACCTTCTAGGGCAGGTTTAGGTTTGTACTTTTCAAGCCTATCAAAATTTCAGTTAAGACTAAGAAGACTAAGGCAAGTACACAACACATCATTGTGGAAGACATAGAGGAGAGTAGTGGGTCAAATTCTCCTTCTCAAATTTTAGTATTTGATCAAATTGAAGCTCCAATTACACGAGCTTTAGTGTTTACTAGGTTGGGTAATTTTAACCAATTAGAACATAATTTAGCACATATTCCACAAAGGTTAATACAACAAAGGATTAGGACTCTACCCTGAAAGTCACGACGACGAAATCCCAATAAGAAGCAGTGTATTGATATAAAAGAGGATGCAAAGACAAGGAGTTTAATCCCATCAAGGATGGAATGCCATTCAACTTAGGAAATTTGTACTAATGGTTCGTTAAAAGTAAATCGACGTACCATCGTGATCACCAAGTAGTCGGACGAGGGATGCCCTAAAGATGTTGAAGAAAGTTTGACACACACTAGCTACCATGTTATAGTAGAAGTTGACTCTAATTTAGAATCTTCGGAAGACAAACCAGGTGAAGCTCTTCAAGCATTTGAGGACGGGGGGCAAGCCAATGTAGATGAGTTAAAAGAGCTCAATTTAGGTACAAATGAGGACCCAAGGCCAATCTATGTAAGTATGCTTTTAAGTCATTCTGAACAGAAAAGTTATTTTGAGTTGTTACTTGATTATAAAGATGTCTTTGCATGATTAAGCAAGCCCAAAGATGATTTCGACCAGAACCTGTTTTGCAAATAGAAACAAAAATTGACAAATTCATTGAAGCTGGTTTCATTAGGGAGGTAAAATACCCGACATGGATTACGAACATCGTTCCAGTTAAGAAAAAGAATGGGCAAATCCGTGTTTGTGTGGATTTCAAAGATTTAAACAATGCTTGCTTAACAGATGACTTCCCATTACCAATCGTCGAGCTCATGGTTGGTGCAACTACTGGTCATAAATTTTTATCCTTCATGGATGGATCATCAGGGTGTAATCAAATACAAATGGTGCTAAGGGATGAAGAGCTTACTGCATTTCGTACTCCAAACGGTATTTATTGTTACAAAGTGATACCTTTTGGACTAAAGAATGCAGGTGCAATGTATCAATGTGCCATGCAAAAAATCTTTGATGACATGTTCCATAAGAATGTCGAGTGCTATGTTGATGACTTGGTGGTAAAGTCTAGGAAGAGAGAAGACCACCTATGACATCTCCGTATGGTGTTTGACAGGTTAAGAAGGTGCCAACTCAAAATGTACCCCCTTAAATGTGCTTTTGGTGTTACTTATGGTAAGTTTCTAGGGTTTATTGTTCAATACCGTGGCACTGAAGGGGATCAATCTAAGATCATAACCATTCAAGATATGCCAGAGCCGAAGAATCTTCAAGAACTTAGAAGTCTTCAAGGACGTCTTGCTTTCATTCGACGGTTTATTTCAAACCTTGCAAGATGATGTCAACCGTTCAATCGACTTATGAAGAAAGATGTTCCATTTGTTTGGGACAAAACTTGTCATAATGCCTTTAAGAGCATAAAAAAGTATTTGGCTAATCCACCAATCTTAGGTGCTCCTATGGTAAGGAGGCCATTGATACTTTACATTGCTGCTTTAGAATGCTCTCTTGGAGCAATATTCGTATAAGAAAATGAGGAGAACAAAGAAAGTGAATTGTATTACTTAAGTCGAACTCTAACAGGACCATAACTAAATTACTCCCCAATTAGAGAAAACTTGTCTTGCTTTAATCTTCTTGATAAAAAAACTAAGACATTACATGCAGGCATACATGGTACACTTAATAACACTGACTGATCCCATTAAATATCTACTATCAAAGCCAATTCTTTCAGGATGATTAGCAAGATGGGGATTGCTACTCACTCAGTATGAAATCATCTACATCCCTCAAAAGATAATCAAAGGACAAGCACTTGCAGACTTCTTGGCAAATCATCTTATTCCTGCAACATGGGAAATTTCAGACGACCTTCCTGATGAAGACATTTTTTATGTTGATGTTTTTATTTCGTGGATGATGTTCTTCGATGGGTCAGCACGCTATGATGGAATAGGTGCGAATATTGTATTTGTCTTACCACAAAGACAGATACTACCATATTCATTTGTTCTTAGTGAGAGATGCTCCAATAACGTTGTTGAATACCAAACTTTAATTATAGGGCTACAAATGGTGATTGAAATGAAAATCACAAGCTTGGAGATATGTGGGGATTCAAAGTTGGTAATCAATCAACTTTTATCCTTGTATGAGGTTAAAAGTGATGGCTTGATTCCTTACTTCTAGTATGCTACCCAACTGATGAAAAATTTTGAGCGAATCTCTTTAGTTCATATTCCATGAAAAAAAAACCAAATGGCAAAAGCTCTAGCTAATCTAACTTCAAGTTTGACAATGCTTAAGAACGAGACTGTACATGCCCCTCTTTGCCATAAGTGGGTACTGCCACCATTACCAATTTTTCTACAAGAAGAGGTAAACGCTACATCAGTATTCACTATCGATAGTGAAAATTGGCGACAACCAATAATGACTACTTAGAGCATGTGAAGTTACTTAATGAACTAAGGCATCAAACATAAATACGACGTCAAGCTCCACACTTTATTTACTATAAAAAAACACTTTATCGTCGCTCATTCGATAGAGTACTTCTTTGATGATTAGGAGGAGAAGAGACAAATCAAGCAATTGAAAAAGCTTATTATAAGATTTGTGGGGCTCACCAATTTAAGCCAAAACTTTATTTTCGAATCAAAAGGATGGGATACTATTGGCCAACTATGGTTAAGGATTGTATGGAATATGCAAGGAAGTGTCAATCATGCCAATTCTATTCAAATTTTATACACAACCCCCTGAGCCACTCCATCATACAATTGCGTCATAGCCATTTGATGCATGGGGACTTGACGTGGTTAGATCCATTACTCCTAAATCCTCTACTGGGCATGCTTACATATTGGCAGTGATGGATTATTTTTCTAAATGGGCGGAAGCTTTGCCACTTAAAGATGTGAAGAAAGAAAATGTAATGAACTTCATTCAAAGTAATATTATCTATTGGTATGAGGTACCACGGTACATAATCATTGACAATGGGAAACCCTTTTATAACAAATTGATGAGGAATCTCTGTGTAAGGTTCGGTATCAAACAACACAATTCATTAATGTACAATGCACCAACCAATGGTCTTGCAAAAGCATTCAATAAGAACCTTTGCAACTTATTGAAGAAAATGGTTGATAAGTCAAAGAGGGATTGGCATGAACGAGTAGGAGAAACACTTTGGGCATATCGAACAACATATTGAATGCCTACACAATCAACCCCTTATTCCCTCATTTATGGTGTAGAAGCTGTATTGCCCCTTGAGTGTCATATCCCTTCATTAAGGATTGCTATACATGAAGGACTAACTAATGAAGATAATGCCAAGTTACGTCTTCAAGAGTTAGAAACACTAGACGAAAAGCGACTCGAAGCCCAACAATGCTTAGATTGTTATCTAGCACGCCTTTCAAGAGCATTTAACAAAGGTTCGTCTTCGGTCCTTTCAAGTCGGTGATCTAGTTCTTGCCATTCGTAGACCCAACATTACCACACATAAGATTGGGAACAAATTTACATCAAAATGGGATGGACCCTATGTGGTGCAAGAAGTTTACACCAATGGTGTTTATAAGATTGTCATTAAAGACGGATTAAGAATTGGCTTGATCAATGGAAAATTCTTAAAGCGTTACCATGCTTAAGTCACACTACGTTCTTAGTCCGCATGAGCATCACTATCTAAGCTAACTCAACATAACTCTCTATAAAGATGTGCTAGTGTTGCACTCCCCCAACTACATTTTGTAGTCTCATCAAAATCTCTTAACATGGGTAGAATTGCTAACTGGAGGTAGGTTCCCTTCTTATATGGAAATAATGAACCACCAACTAACAATAAAATATATGCTCTGGCATGGCATTGTAATGTGACCTTATCTAAAACCTGTGGTGGTAAGTGGAAGAAATGGGTAGTAATAAAACGAACTCTAAGGAATGCTCCACGAATGTCAGTCTTTGTCGGTCAAACACCCAATAAATCCTCACAAAGTGCATGCCAATCAATAGAGTTAGAGATTCATATTTCTAATAACATGACTTCAAATTTTTTTCAAGTAACTTAATATAAGCAAAATATGAATGAATTGACAACAACCAACAATTTCTAACAACATGGATTTTATGATTAAAATTTTAAAAATTTGAGCAGCATCTCCCTTAAATAGTAGAGATTTAGATTTCTTCCAAGTAACTTGATATAAGCAAAATATGAATGAATTGACAACAAACAATAATTTCTAACAAATAAACGTCAATAAGATGTTCAATAAGATGTCAACTACATACATTTTAAAGCAATTAAGGTGAATACTAGCAAATAGGAAAATAATAGTACAATAAGATGTTCATGAAGTACATAAACTCTTCTTATCATTGGTTTCTCTATTAAGACAAAAATGTCAATTGTGACCTGATTGCTTGCAAAGTCCACATGTTTGTGGAGTTTTAGTTTCCCCTACATCCATCTCATTACACAAATGACTTGATTTTGGCCTAATCGTGAAGTAACTGTTAACATGATAGAAAGTTAACTAGACTAAAGCTGTTATTCGTAAGTTACTAGCACCCTTAAAGACACCATTAAAAACTTTAGACATGCTAGTTGTCATAATCCCATATCTCCACCCACCATCATGTGAGAGTGTCCATTTTTCAAAAGGAATCTACTCCAACCAATTTCTAGCTTCGACATTTATCCTCTCAATTGTATCCATGTGAGAAATAATTTTTTTAACTTTACTTTCCATAGCATCCCTACATGAGATCAATTAAAGTTTTATCTTTGAACCCTGTATTGAAGTTACATGTTAAATGACACATGTAAAATCTATAATAAGCATTTGACTTAGTCCATCTTGAATATGTCTCATTTACAAAAGCTATAATGCCAGGATGACGGTCATAGATTAGACACAAGCCTTTTCTTTGTGTTACTCCAACTCTAATAGATTCCAAAAACCAACTCCAACTATATGTATTCTCTCTTTCTATAATGGCAAATGCAAGTGGAAACAATTGGTTATTACCATCACATCCCATAGCAATCATCAAAGTCCCTTTATATTTTCCATACAAATGTGTCCCATCAATACTAAGAACTAGTTGACAGTGAGTAAACCTGTTAAGAGATGGAATAAATGCCCAAAAAACACGCTGAAAAATTTCTTCATTCAGGTTGTTTTTAGGAACCATTTTGGAATACACAATACACCTAGGATTTGATTGCTCCAAAGCAAGGAAGAAGTGGGGCAACTTGGCATAAGACTTGTACCAATCGCCAAATAATCGAGTCATTGCTTTCCTTTTTGCCTTCATTGGTTTTTGATAAGAAATTTGACAACCATATTGTTCTACAACAATAGCTTGAATTGTAGCAACTGTAATGGTCATTTCTGCCTTCACCAATGTTTCAATATACTTAGATACAGAGTTAGAATCCAACTGTGAATGATCCTGATTAATACTTGAATTGACACATGTATGAGGACCTTTGTAATTTGTGATTCTAAACATACCCGTATCTTTCACTGCCATTGCCCTTAGTCGCCATTGGCACTCTAGTGCTTTTTTACATTTAAGAACTAACACACTTGTATTTAATCTATAAACAACAAACTCTTGGTGCGACTTTATGGAATAAAACTTCACACCATGTTGCAAATCTAATTTTGAGGGAAATGTATGGCCATTTGTTAACTCCCCGTCAACATTTCCTAATGTTGGATTTTTCCATGGAGTCAAATCATCTACAACACAATTAATTGCCTCGTCCATATTTAAAAATTGTGGTGTAGGTGTCATGTGGAATGAAACAAGTGCAAATGTTGCCTCTAGGTTGTCATCAAATATATTGACTTAGGTGCCATGTAGGAAGGCAAGTGGTGATGTGTTTTCAACCTCAAACTCAACCTCAAGATTATTGGACCTATCACTAACTTCAAGGTTCACATATCTTGTGCTTTCACATTCCACAACTTGTTGGACCATCACCCAATCAATATTGAATTTCATTATCATTAGGTAAATTAATTTTATCTATGTTGATTGCATCATCTCTATCATTTTCTCATATCTCATTTTTCCTCATCAACATCAGTATCACCTAGCGACAATCGTGTCAAATGACCCATTTCATTACTCAAATGATAGTGATTGGGAGCTTGCTCTATGAATAATTGAATTGAAGACATTCCATACTTTGATGGCACCACTAGCATGCGTGCAACTATTCGATCATTTTTTACCACTAATGGTTGAAATTTGTTCATTTAAGTTGGATGTCGACATTTCAAGACTAACTGATAGTGTTTGTCAATACCAATGGTATCATATATCATGTTCAACAACTCCATAAAGGTCGTATGAATGAGCACATCTACAGGTTCAATCTCTACATTACTTTCAATATATCTCAAATCCGTTTTTGTCCTCAAAATTGTTCCATTCCAATAACATAGCTCTTCTACTATGGAATCAATCATAATTGCTTTCACATACATAATAACAAAAGGCTATTATATCAAAAATAATATTCATTCAAGTAAAAAAATAATACTTAACGGTCAATGATTTATAAAAGACAAGAATAAACCAAATAAATATTGAAATGGAACAAAACTTCATGTCTAAACACCAAGTTCAACTCAAATGAAAGCAATTTAAGTATGGATATTCTCAGAAAATTTATAGAAAATATTGTCATTAACCAACACAATCAACAATAAGATCAACAAAAAACTAACAACAAGGAGTTTTTATTCTTCATCTCTAAGAAAGTTGGTAAAAAGAAAAACAATACATCAAAATAACCATACAATAGTGAACATTTAGGATTATAAAAAATTGTAGCATGAGGGCTACTTTGAATAATTGTGGATAGATGAGGGCTAGTTTGAGTAATTGTTTCAGATGAAGCCTAATCTTAACATTAAGTGTGGGGAGAAGCCCATTTTGGCCCAAAACTCATTTTATACCTCATATCGAAGTTTATTCTCATTATTTCATCATATGTATATATTTTCAATAATTTGAATTACATTTACTATTAAAACCAATTCAACATCTTAAAATTTTCTTATATAAAAGATAGTTGATTAAAAAAATTTAAATGATTGAATAAATGTATAAGTAAATAGTAGGATGATATTATGAATTAATATAATAATATCAATAAATATTTGAAAATGAAGAACTCATAGAGATGAAAACCAGCTAGCCAATTTCCAACAAATTTTCTTGTGCTAGCAAAGTCGAATCTCATTTTATTAAATCTAGTAAAAAAAACTTCAAAATATTGGAAAAATGAATCAAGAGTGTTTGATTGGAAGTGTGTTGGTGACGACATAGTCAACCATTGACAAGGTACAATTATAGACGTGTAGGTGGAGATACTCACAGTGCATAAAAAAGGAGGTAAGATGATAGAAAACACTTGGAAATTCTAAATACACCAAAACCATAACTTTACTCCTTACTCCTAATCCTTCTTCACTTATTCTCATTTTTCCTACATTCCTATCCCTTTCTCTGCTTTTTCTTTTTTCTTTTCCCTTCTTTAAGGTTAGGATTTAATTCTTTTCCCTTATTTAAGATTAGGATTTAGGTTTGAAGAAAAAGAGGGCATGACAACAAATTCACATGTCATTTTATATTTAAAAATAAAAGAAAGTAGTATAGGGTTTATGTTCAATTTCTTTTATTGATTTTAAAATAAAAAATCAAGAGTATGTGTTTTATTGATCATAATACTAAACATCAATATGGGCATCAGGACCCTTGTCTTGGGTGGTAGCATATTTGAAATGGATAATAATTATTCCATCATTCCCTAAATACAAGCTTCTACCTAATGGTTTCTCCACTGACAAATTGTACAACCACATGGAAAAAAATAATGAAAGGCTACTAAGGAAGTTTCTTGAGTTCCAATAACATATATCACATCTAAAAAGACAAGTGAACTAAATCTATACTATGGTTCTTAAAAATTGTTTTAATTTTTTTTAAGAACAAAATTATGTTTGAGAATTCAAATATGAAATACAATTTGCTCAACTTATTCTTCATAAAATTACTACATACTTGTATACAATACAAAAATTTATAAAATATTTTTAGAAAACTATTTTAAAAAATAATTCCATCCATGGTCCTATTATCCATCAATGGGCAAGCAAATTTTGGGTTATTCTAGTATGTCACTTTAGCTTGCAACACTTAAATACTAGGAAGGGTTAATCTCAAGTCTACATTTCTAACATCACTTAAACAATGAGGGTCAAACATAAAACCTTAAGTTTATCGTCTAAGGACATTGCTACGGAGATGCACTCTAATAAGATTCAATCTAAATGAAAATTTTTTCTAGTATAAGTAGTGTGTTTCAATGTTGTTAAAGACTTTGTGGGCATTTACTAGATAATCCGGTTTGGTGTAGGCATGGAGTAATTTGAAGGACAAGTTTTTAGTTTTGAGAGGAGCCTAACCCTAAGGTTACTACCTTTGCATGGATTTGCCTGACCTTTTCAACGTTGCCACTTTTCCCATGTAGGAAATGGAAGGTTTTGTTGTTCATCTATATATTGATGTTTGTGCGCATTCAAAAGTGCCCTTCTACCTTATTCACAAGTCACAACCTATCTAATGGTAATACTCTTGTTTGGATGCTAAGAAACTGTTGAGCTTACTACTATGTCTATTGTCTGGTCCTCTAACAAAAATGCAAACCTAGTGGAACAAAGCGAAGTACTTAGATTAGGGTCTCTTTGAGCATCACTTTGTTGAAACATTTTTCTTTATTTATATATTTTAAGGGATATTTTCCTCTGGATATATAACTAGGTCATATGCCATAGTACTATTGAGGTATAGTATCTTCATTTTTCACATAATTAAATTAAATAAAAATCAAACATTAGCAGTTGAATTCATATTTGTTTATACTAAGCCACAGTCTGAATTTGGCTATGTTACATCCTAACTATGATGACTTTTAGAAGAAAAAGAAAATTGCATTTTGTCATCTACATAGTACTTGGCAATATAAGATATAAATTAAAATAAGAGTTATAAAACTTTATATGATATCATGGAAATGAAATTATTCTACTAACACTTGAAATGAGTCTAGTTTACCATTAACTTACTTAGCTAGGTAGTTCCATTTCATTACCACCACATATGATATCACTCTGCTCCATTGCATTTGAAGAATCAATTTGTAGGATTTCATGAAGCTCAACAGTAAATTTTAACTTCATTCATGATCAGGCTAGGAAAGGAGTGGGGTGGTGAATAGATACAAAACTATAAGGAACTTCAATAAGACCACTTGAATTATATATCAACCAAAAGACTTCGGAAAAGAAACAAATAGTCAAATAGAGTAAATTAGCAAATAGTTTCTTTAGTATCCAAAAGAGTGTCAAACAATTATCCTCATTAAGAATGGAAATAAGTCAGCAAGTGATCTTGTAGTTCATGTCGTCCTCAATTTGGAAAAGCAGAAGATGTTTTTTTTTTTCCTTCTCTTTCTCATTTTTGTTTTGAAAACTTGGGAGTAAAGAAATCAATTTGTGTTTTTTTTTTGAAATGGGGTTTTTTTTCCTACTATAATTTTAAAAACCCACTCATGGATTTTTGTATAAATTTCCATTGTTAGAGAAACAAGAAAACAATGACCATGTTGAGAAATCGAGATTAGGGAATAGGAAAGAAGAGGGGAAAGTGCCAAAAACTTTACATAATAACAAACCAAAAGGAATATTGGGACCAACCTCAACATTGATGCTTTGCAGCTCCAACAATGCCTTTCT
Organism: Vitis riparia; assembly: GCF_004353265.1. Taxonomy (NCBI): domain Eukaryota; kingdom Viridiplantae; phylum Streptophyta; class Magnoliopsida; order Vitales; family Vitaceae; genus Vitis; species Vitis riparia. The sequence goes on along the minus strand of NC_048433.1, from coordinate 12,053,174 downwards.
CACAATGGCCCATTGGTGGGGTTAAGGTTTGAATAGAAAAACTAGGCAAAACGACCACAAATGAGAAGTAGATGGGAAAGTAAACAAAAATAACATAAAAAAATGGTCTCTGTGCTTATGTGGACAGATGAGGGCTATTTTGAATAATTGTTTTGAATGAAGCCCAGTCTTAACATTAAGTGTGAGGAGAAACCCATTTTAGCCCAAAACTCTCAAGTCATCCCCCTATCAATCTTGTCGCCTCTATCAACTTTGCCTCCTCTGTCAATCTTGTTGTCTTCAAGTTGTCAACTCTCTATCAATACCTAAACCTATGCAAAAGACAAATTCCCAAGGAAGAAAGGAGCCTAAGAATAAACCAAGAAAAACCCAAATACAAACTAATATACATCTAAATCATTACCTAAACCCATATCAACAATCCAACCAAAGGAAGAACCAAAACATATATCCAAAGCCCAAATACCAAACCCAATATTGAAAATAATTACTATAGAAATCAAAGAGGAAATAAAAATAAATAAATAAATACAATTAATACCTCACATTTGAAACCCTAGGATTGTAGACAAAATGCAACAATACACGATGGAAGGGGTGATAGTGATGATTGAAGCACCGGGAGGTGGTGACCAATAGTATTTGCATCACCAGTAGCTAGATCTGGTAGTTGAAGGCAAAAATAGCAAAAACAATGGAGAAAGAGACAACGAGAGAAAGAAAGAGAGTAGGATGTTAGGGGTGGCATGTGATCGGATCCATGGTCGGAGAGAGGAGCGGTGTCGACAGGGAGTGAGATGTTGTGTGGGTATGAGAAAGAAAATGGAATGAGGGGGTGTGTTATGGGTGGGAAAATAGGTATTAGGTTAGTGAAGAAAAATTAGGGCACAAATTTGTGGTCAATAGTGTGATGCCTTCATAGTAAGTAATAAATATTTCGGTTAAACTTAAAACTGTAGGGATCCAACAATATTATTATTTTAAAAAAAAAATTTAGAAAATGATATTAAGATGGACCCGTAAAATCAAAGATGATTAGATCTTGTTGCATGTCTCGACATGAATCAAGACCTCACGTAGGTGTACCAAACCTTCTTGTGTACCTCTTCACCCTTGCCCTCCCTTATCCTAATGTGTTGAATTTGGTATGAAGATTATGAATAGGTTAAATTTGAAGTGCATTCAAGTATTAGCTTGATCTATATATAATTAAAGTAAAAAAAAGACTTTTTTTTTATTTTCTTTTTTTTTACACACATATTTTTTTTTTTAATCTAATTCTAAAAAATTATAAATTTGATGATATTTATTTATTTATAAAATATACTTAAAGAAGTTTAAATATAAAAAATAAAAAATATTGAACAAGATAAAGAGAATTAATTTACCTCATTCACAATAAATTAGTTTTTAGAACATATGGTGAAGTATTTTATCCTCCCATCAAATGGTATTATATCCAACATTTGGAAATATATGCTATTATTTTTAGACCTTTAAAATGAAATTCTTCACTCTATCATACCTATTGATCACAAGTTATGATTTTTTTTTTTAACGAGAATTATGTGTCTTTTTAATTTTTATGTTTTAGAAATATTTAGATGTGTCACACGTTATCCATAAAGTCGTACATACAAGAATGGTATGCATGTACTGTTGACCAATCACCAATCCAGTTTGGTTCAACCGTTTGAATCGATGTTAGATTGATAGTTGGATTGGTGAACCGTCTAACCCAACCGATTTTAAGTGAATTGGATTGTTTTCGTCCTTCTATTCACCCATTTTCAGCCATGCCCTCTCCCAACCCCTTCATTTTTTTCTTCCTAGCACCCCCCTCCCTCTTTCTGTCTCTGGTTGGCATCCCCAACCCTTCTTTCTTCCGAGCCTCTCGTGTGCACCTTCCACTTTTCCTTTTGGCCGTCTCTCTCCCCCTCTCCCTTTCTAGGTTTTTTATTTTTATTTTTATTTTTCACCTCATCTCCATTATTATTTATTTTATTTTATATTTGTTATTTTTTACTTTATGATTTTTAAAACTTGTGATTTTAATTTAAATTAATGAAAACATTACAATTTTAAATAAATTTTTTATTTTAAAATAAGTTTTTGATTTAAAAATAAATTTAAAATTTTCAAATTTTAAATTAAAATTCTGGTTTTAATTTAAATTTCTAATTTGAAACTAATTTTTTGATTTTCAAATAAAATTTTTATTTTTAAATAATATATAAAATTTTTATTTTTATTTTTATTTTTATAATTTTTCTTTTTAAATTTTAATAATATATAATATATAATTTATATATTTATGATGTCATCGGTTCGATCGTCGATCCAACTAGTGAACTGTGAATCAGTTACTTTTCTGATTTAATAACCGGTCCGATTGTAAAAACATTGCTATAAAACGTTATGTAGGACCCATTAACCTTAAAAGAAAGTGTTGTTGGGTTGGTATAAGAGGAACCAGAATAAGAATGTAAATGGAAGTGAATTACCATATCATATTCTTGAAAGAAATTTAAATTATAAGGTGTTTTAGGGCCTAGTTGGTAATTGGTTTCGAAAATAGTTCTGAAAAACAATTTTTGAGAACAATTTTTGAAAACGGTTCTTTGATGTTTTGTAGAACAAAAGTATGTTTGAAAGCTTAAAATGTTTTTAATCTATTTTTAATATTTTAAAATATGTTTTAAAAATAATTTTTATATCTAATTTTTTTTAATTATTCTTCATGTTTGTATAATTATTTTTTAAAACAATCCTTAGGAAAAAAAAAAAGGAAACAATTGAAATATGTTCTCTGAAAATACCTTATTTTCAATTCTTAAGAACAGAAAATAGAAAACAATTTTTAATTGCCAAACGTGTTTTCTTCGTTTTTTTTTAAATAGAAAATGATTTTCGAAAATAGTTATCAAATAGACCCTTAGTTTTCAAGAAAATGAAATATTTAGAAATATTTTCATATCTATAAATCCTATAAACACAATGAAAGATAAAAAATCGAATGAATTTCTCATTTTCATACTTAAATATATATATATATATATATATATATATATATATATATATATATATATATATATATATATATATTTTTTTTTTTTTACTTCACTAAGATGGTCCAAAACCATTAAAATGGGTTAAAAGGTTTCTTTGATTGTAAATTCAAGCAATGAGGCGATTCAATTTTGAGACAACAATATGAAATGGGCATTGGGCTTGGACATGGAGACAAAGTTATGTTGCTTTCATTTTTCAATTGTTTGGTTTAAAAAAAATGGAAAAAAAAAAAGTCTTAGTCTTTGAATTCATATAGAGGGAGTTGAAGATGTCGTACCCATATTGGGCACAAAATGATTCTAATTCCTCTTTACTTGACTTAAAAATAAATATAAACGATTAGCAATAAAAGTAAATAAATAGTAATAGTAATAGTAAATAGTGAACATTAAATAATAAAAAATAAGTTTTAAAATAAATAGAAATTTTGAATAAACTAGAAAATTACTTATAAAATATGTTAATCATAATTCTTTAGATAAAAATAATAATAATGAAATCAAACAACCGGACAGAACAGGAAAGGAATACCTCAATTGTGGATTATATGGAGAATATAAAGATGATACTATAGTAGATCAAAGGTTTGGGCTAAAGTTGCCTATGCCTTCAACTCTTGTGTTCTATAGAAATGTAGATTCAAACTTCAAAACTTTTTAAATTTGTGGAATTAAGAAAATTTTGAAGTGCATGAATCCTTAAATTGTTGAGGAGAATCTTACCATCATGAGGAATCTTGAACTATCATTATTCTAGGTTGTTGTGGATAGGGGTTGTGAATTGGAAAGTTCTAAGTTGTCTTCCATGTCTTGAATTGGAAAGTGCATGAACTTTCTTAATAGAAACATGATATATAAAGTTGTAATTTTGCCACTATTTAGTCTTGAATTCTCTACTCAAATATAAAGGGAATGGGAACGGGATAATATGAGTGTAAGTATAATCCTAACCTAAAATCCATATGAGTGTAAGTTAAGGTATAAAAAGCATCACCTTGAATGAATTAAAAATTATCAAGTATCATCAACTATTGAATGAACTCCTACAAAAGTTAACATATAAATGCTATAAAATATTAATCTTCAAAACTAGAGATAGAAGAATTAGAAAACATTTTCAAAGAACCATTGTTATTCCAAAAGAGAACATCCAAAATCCTTCCCAATCTAAGATATGAAAATTGGAAGACTTTACATGGGTTGAGCCATTCCATCATAAGCTCAAATTGGGCTTGGATACTTGTTGGCTCGAAACTAACAGAACTATGTCATATGTCATGGCACTAGGAAGACTAGGTTCTAAATATTCCATTTTCACCTATTGGACTAAAATAATTGAAAAAAAAAAATCAAGTCTTAGTAGGTTAGGTAAACCAACTTAATAACTTAAAGTAACCTAATAACTTAATTTAAGTCATTAAATAAATTAAGTATATTTGATAAAATAACTTAATGGTATGACTTAAAGTAAAAAACAACTTTAAGTAATAAGTAAAAATAATTAACTTATTCTTAAGTCCACATATTTAGTTTACTTCTTTACCCTCATTTATCCTAGTTACCTCCATGATCTCTTTTGTTACTCCATGACCTCAACTATTAGTCAACCTCCTTTACCTTAATTATAATTTATGAGGATAAATATGCCAATTTAATAATTTAAAATATGTTTTAATTTAATTTTATTAAACAACCTTAATACTTAAAGTAAGAATTAAGTGATTACTACTCAAAAAGTATTATTTCATAGCTTGTAATAAACTCTTTTAAACACTTTTGAGTAGGAGTTATTACCTTTTAACCCAATTAACATATTAATGACCTTTGCAATCAATTCTTATCAAATTGTGTTAAGTTTTGGTGTTTTGATAGCCTTTTGATCACCAAAGCAAACCGAGATTGAGGAGAGTTCTTTAAGAATCCATGGCAAAAGATGTTCGGATAGGGCGTCCGGACACACCATTGGAGAGCGGCGGAATGTGGGCTGTAGCAAGGCTTGCTCACTGTAGTCAATGATCCAGACAACATATCCGGATAGGATATGCTATCATCCGGAGTATGATGTTCACGAATGCCGGATAGCATGGCGACGCAAGTCCACTAGGGGGAATCCGGATGGAGTTGATCCGGATAGTCTTGCGCACTCCATGTCATCCGGGAGAGGGGTCCCTACACCTTGCACACGCAGACGGTCCCCCTTGCGCAGCATAGCTTAGTTCACCTGGGGAAGAATTCGGTGCGTCGACATTTCACATCCGGAATTCCGTGCGCCGACATTTCACATCCAGAATTTCGTGCGCCGACATTTTACACCCGGATATCTCACAACCGGATGGGAGAGGAGGATGCTTCAACTTCTCCGGATAGACATATCCGGACCTTCTGATAACGCTTACCCGCAGAGTTTTTCTCTCAGTATACAGTGCAGCAGTGTTCTCCTGAAGCTTCCTGATATTTCCGACCGACATCTTGAGATATTTTGCTTTAGATATTTTGAGATATTTTGCTTTAGATATTTGTTGTCTAAAATCCCCAAAGTCTCCTTGTAATCCACCTATCATAGGATTCCTTAGTCTTTAAGTAAGAACAAGGGGTGAATAACCTTTTATATATAGTTTGTAATTTCCTTTACAGAAAACATCGAATATATCATCGATCATATAATATATGTGAAATCGACGAACATAGCACTTGCTCTGTTTCTTCTATATATTTTTGTTTTCTTGTTTTTCTTATTTCTAGTCAATCAAACTCTGAGGATTTTTCCTCAGAGGATGAGAGGCTAAGCTCTTCGTCTCTTGGAGTGAAGAAAGCCAGGTAAGTTTCCTCATGCATAAATTGGAAGTTTTGTTGTTTTAGTTTTTAATGAAGAGAAAGTGTGACTCGTTAATGGTTTTTATCTTTTAGTTAACTTAAAACGCCTTTAACTCACTTGAGCCAACACTTGGTAAGGCATGTGATCTCCGTCCATGGAGATGCACTTGTTTATCTCTTGCGAGCTTTTGGGAAGTGGGTTGAAGATAGGATTTTCTAGAATTTCCAACACTTGGTAAGCTTTTGGACTCCAAGGAGACATCCATTAGTTATCTCTTGTGAGCTTGAGAAGGGAAATCCAAAGTTAAAGATCACCTTGAATGGCAAATGCTAGGTGAGAGGCACGAGCCATTGCAAGTTGCATCAGTGAGAGGGATTTAGTGTTTGAACCCATTAAAGGGAAGCATCTGTACCACACCGGTTAGAGAATTAACTATATGTTAATTCTCTAATGCGAGGAAAAGAAACAAGTGACCAGAACTCTCCTTTTTGTACAAGGAATCTGAGCCCAGTGATCTAAATTCCAAGAAACACTTTTCTTTGTAAGTAAAATCAGTTACTATTTTTGGTTAGTTTAAAACCAAACCTTTTTCATTCAAACATCTTTATGTTTTCTTTTAAAGCTAACCTTGAAATGAAAAGGCACCAATTCAGCTCTTGAATTAATATCAATTGTGAAGTGAAAACTCATCCCAGTGAACGACCCTAGAGCCACTATGCTATGCTAGCTAAGGCTATCCTAGTACATGGTGATAAATTTTGTTGATTACTCCCTCAGAACCACAATCAAGGGACACCAGCTGGACACGAATCAAATGGCACCACTGTCAGGGACCATTGAGAGGACATGAATCAGCTGAGACACCAATTAGGAACGAATCATTAAGTAATAAGTTTTAAGTTAACAATTGAAGTATAATTTAAAATAGAATTCATCTTTTGATTCAACAAGTTTCAATCCCATGGATTTCAAAAAGTTTTGAGTCCATTAAATTTCTCTATAAACGGAGTCATCTAGTTCATTACAAGGAAAAGACAAGCAAGCATCAAAGATAGCTAGAGTGTTCCAAAAAATTCTCCTAACTTTTTTTGTAATCCATTTCCTTTTCAAAAACCTTTCCTTTGTAATCAAATCTCTCTGTTGTCAACAAACTTGTATTCGAGATTCAACATCTTTGTATCGAGGTATAATTTTCAATATAAAGTTTATTTTTCAAATTCAGTTTATGTGTTTTTGTGTTCATTTTATGCCTTAAATTATATTTACAAAATTTATCTTTTGATTTACAAACTTGTTGAGTTGGCCATTGAGAAGAACCTGCTGAATTTTTTGAATTTGATGATCTTGACTTTGAAATTATTTGTAATATCTTTTGTTGACACACAAAATCCTGATTGAATTTGTCCCACCATTTAATGTTGAATTCTTTGAAGAGAAAAAGGAAAAAAAAATGAAGAGGTTGCTCTTATTTCTTGATAATATTCCAGCTAAGAATCCATGGAATTCTTAATATGGAACAGAACGTCAGAAGTCTCGGTTGAGTAATAGACTGAGTTGAAGTCTTGCTCTTGTAGAAGTTGAATTTTTCTTGAATCTCAAGAGGAAATATTGACTCTAGTAGACCCAAAAAAGTCCACTATTTTTTAAACCAAGCAGGAAATTTGGCATTACAGGCTCTTGAAAATTGAATAGACCATGAATACTAATAGCTTTGCAAATAAAACATATTGTACCAAGCATCCATATAGTCTATGCAATTGAAGCTCATGGGTTGGAAAGGTTGACTAAATGCTTTGCTAGTGAAGATTTTTTTATTCCAATCAGCAATGGTCATGACATTAAGAATTTGACATTTAGAGAATGCAATTCTTTGAGGATTAATTTTATCAATGTTATGAGTAATCTCCACTGAACTAGTATCAACCAAGATAAACTCATAGAATTGATGAGTTTTCAAAGGATCATTTGAATTGAAATTGACTCATTGAGGAAAGATATAATAAAGGATTTTTGGAATTTCTTCAAAATTGAACTTGGGCTCAATGAAAGCAATTTCTAATGTTTTGGGTTTTCTGACATTTTGATTGTTTGGAAGAAAAGAGGAAGAATGAAGTATTGAAATAGTACTGGGATTGGATTGACTCTGAATAGAAATACTTTTGGAAGTTGATTTTGAAGCTTGAATAAAACTTTTTGAAGGTTGAAGAGGGGAAAAGTTTGGACTGGACTTGAAAAGAATTTGATGTTTGTAATGGAAATGAAGGACAAATATTTAGGACATTTGAAGTTATAACATATGAAGCTTTTGTTTTCTTGGATGATGAAAGAAACTAGGGCCTAACGAGAGTATCCATTAGGTGGAGAATCCTTACCTTGTAAAAACTCCTGAGTAAGGAAGTCAGGAAGGGAATTCAACTCTCCTTTGATAAATTCAATTTCAAAATCAAAGTTTGAAAGTAAAGCTTGTCATCTTGCAAAGATTTGTTTTGAAACCAGATTTTTAACATCCTTTTGTAAAATATCTTTTGCAGTTTTGCAATCAATTTTTAAAATAAATTTTTTGTTTATCAAATCACTTTGAAATTTTGAAATACATAAAACTATTGATAAAACTTCTTTTTTGACAATTGAATAGTTTATCTGAACACCCAACTAGATCCCTGAATGATATCTAATTATATGTGCTTGATTATTGTATTATTACTTTAATATGCCTCCATAACCTATATTAGATGCATCTGATTCTATAATGAGTAATGCATTGGGATGAAGGATGTTAACACATGGTAAAAGTTTGACTCTTTATTTAATTTATTTGACTTACTTAGTATGAAACTCAGTTTATGCAGGTGCATTTTTCTTAAGTCTTTTATATAAAGGTACAGAAATGATTCTTAAATCTTAGAAATAATTAGAAAGATAATTTAAACATCCTAAAACTCTTTACAATTGTTTTTTTTTTTATCTTTTATTTCATTAGGAAATTTCTCAACAAATTCTATTGATCTTTGAATTGGTTTTGTCATTCCTTGACAAATCTCATGTCCTAAAAATCTAATTTTTGTTTAAAAAATTTTCATTTTTGGCACAAAAAATGTCATTCCATTTGCTTTGTTACTTTGTAAAATTTTTTTAAATGCACAAAATGTTTCTCTAATGAATAAGAAAATACTAAAATATCGTCCATGTATACAGTAATGAATTGAAAATGAGGATTGAAACTAGCATTCATAATATTTTAAAATTCAAAAGGGGCATTTTTAAGACCAAAAGACATAACATTCCATTCATAATGACCAAAAGGGATTGTTAAAATAGTTTCGTATCTATCTTATTCTTGAATTTGTACTTGCCAAAATCCTGATTTCATATCAAGTTTTGAATAAATTACTGCATTATGAAGACTTTTGAGTAAATCTTGTTTATTAGGTGTAAGTATTTTATCCATTGTAATACTTTGTTTAAAGGCCTATAATTAATGACTAATTTTGGTGCACTCTCTCTAGGTCGACAACATTTTAAACATAAAAAGGGACACAACTCAAGAAGATTTTGAGGTTCTAATTAATTTCTTCTTTAATAATGAATCAATTTCTTGTTTGTAATATTCTAAAAGTTTTTCATTTATTTGTATAGGTCTAGCTTTAGTGGGTATTTTGGACTCATAAAAATTTTGAATATAGGGTAAACTTACCTCATATTTATTTCTTGACCAAAAAAACATTTGGAAAATCAGAATAAATTTCCTTTTGAAAAAAATCTTAAATTTCTTTTATTCTTGTTTGAACTTTATCTTTTAAAATTTGTTCTTCTATTTTCTTATATTGAATTTTTTGGATAAAAAATTTATATGAGCTTTTTTTTCTTTGAATTAAATTTATTTATTTATTTATTGAATCACTCTGGACTTGATATATCTCTTTTTTAGTTAATGGATATATAAAAGGGGAAGAATATAGTGTTTCCTAGTATTATAGTTTTGACACCTTCATCATTTACTTGAAAAAGGGTAAAATAATATAATAAAAGGGATTCCTAAAATGAAAGGTTCAGTCATGTTTTGTACAAGCATAAATTGAGTTCTAAAACAAAACTTATTTTGACATATATAAGCATTTTGAAGTTTGTATCCTATTTCGAATTTACCTTTATTTGCAGTGTAAAGTTCTTGTCCTATTTTTTCATAATATTGAGTAGGGATTACTTCTTCTTGTATACAATTCATATCAACTCTTGAATCTACTAGTGCTACCATTTTTACTTCGAAATCTTCAACTATTAATCTTACATTTGTATACCATCTTTGAAAATCTATTTTAGATATTGTATTAATAAATAATTCTATGAGAGTTTCTTTATTTGAGATTATGATTTCTGGATTTTGATTATCAGATGTTTCAACAAAATTTTCTTGTTTGTATTGTATTGAATTTTTTATTTGTTCAGTTTCTTGTTTTATTTGCTCATTCTCTTGTTTTAATTGTTTTATTTCTTTTCTTATTTCTTGTATTTCATCTTTTAAATCTTCAATTTGAATCTATTAAAAATTCCATCCATAGAGTATTGTGTAAGTCTAATTTCTTGAGTTTTATTTGTGTTTTCTGGGAGAATTAAATTTTTTAAGTTTTGTAAATATTTTCTTTCTTTCTTTCTTCATCATCTATTTTATCTATAACATCAAAGAATATTTGCTTATCTATTTTTGAAGAAATCACGTTTATTGTTTTGTTTCTATTTTGAATTTTATTTATTTCCGTTGAATTGTTTTTTATTTTGTTTGTTTCTTCTTTTTTAATTCTAGTTAATTCACCTACCTCATCTTTTTCAATCTTTTCAACCTTTTGAATCATTTTGTCTATTGATGTTGATGTTTCTCCTACCACACTTGTATCCTTACCTTGTTCTTTCGTTTGGTTGTATATAGTAGGTACTATATACCATTTATCTCACATGCTGTATATATATTTTTTTACTTTTGTCACCACTTGTTTCACCTTCGATTATTTCACTTGATATTTTTCTACATTCTCTATTTTTTATGTTTTCTCTACCTTATCAAGGTAGAAGAAAACAAAATTTGATTAAATTTCGTTTTACTTAGACTCTTCTCGGTTTGAATTTTGTTGATCTGACAATTTTTTATTATGTGGAGAATTTTCTATTGTTTCTTTTGAAGTTAATGTTGCAATTCTTTTAAGAGGTCTTATGAATTTGAAAAACCAGTGGAAAAAGAGAATTGTCATCCTAATTTGTTGCATATATTTTTCATAATGCTTCCGTAAAGCATTTCTAACTTGAGGAGGAAGTTGTTTAAAATAATTTCTTCTAGTAATATCATAAGGAGAAAAATAGTCTAATTTAATCCATTCTACATCAGGAACAAGAGGAGGGGTTTTTCGTTTAATGTATCTTTTCCTAATGATATTTATGTTTAAAGGAGGGTTATCGGAATGAGGAGAAAGTGTTGACTCGGATTCTTATTCAAAGTTTACTGATTCTATCTTTAGTATGATTGATTCGTCCAGATCTCTTAGGTTTAATGATAGTTCTGCATCCTCATAAGATAAATTCCAAAGTATAATTTAAGGCATAAAATGAACACAAAAACACAGAAATTGAATCTAAAAATAAACTTTATATTGAAAATTATATCTTGACACAAAGATGATAAATTTGGAACACAAGTTTGCTAATAACAAAGGGATTTGATTACAAAGGAAAGGTTTTTCAAAAGGAGAGGGATTACAAAAAGCTAAGAGAATTTTCGATCCTCGCTTGCTCACCTCTACCTTGTGATGAACTTCATGTCTCTATTTATAAAGAAATTTGACGGACTTTAAACTTGTTGGAATCCATGAAATTGAAGCTAATTGGAATCCAAAAATTATTAGAGTGGACAACTAATAGCTTGCTTGATGTAGAAAATCTTCTTATGTTAGAATGCCTTTAGGAAGGCTGTAGAACGAATAAATTCGTTTTCTCCATGTTTCATCTTGACAATAAATGGGAGTCTACCTTTCTTATTTGAACACTATTTTGAATAGTGTTTAAATAGTAAAGTTCATTTTCTCCACGTTTCATCTTGAAAATAAATGGGAGTTTGCTTTGGAGACAAACTTTACTATTTGAACCTATTCAAAATAGTGTTCAAATAGTAAAGGCTGACTCCCATTTATTTTCAAGATGAAATGTGGAGAAAATGAATTTATTTGTTCTACAACCTTCTTAAAGGCATTCTGACACAAGAAGATTTTCTACATCAAGCAAGCTACCAATTGTCCACTCCAATAATTTTCGGGTTCCAATTAGCTTCTTTTATGAGGATTCTAACAAGTTTGAAATCCATCAAATTTGTTTATAAATAGAGACATGAAGTTCATAACAAGACAAAGGTGAGCAAACAAGGATCAGAGATAGCTAGAGTGTTTCAAAAAATTCTCTTAGCTTTTTTGTAATCCATTTCCTTTTCAAAAACCTTTACTTTGTAATCAAATCCCTTTGTTGTTAACAAACTTGTATTCCAAATTCAACATCTCTGTATCAAGGTCTAATTTTTAATATAAAGTTTATTTTTAGATTCGGTTTCTATGTTTTTGTATTCATTTTATGCCTTAAATTATATTTGTAGAATTTATCTTTTGATTTATGAACTATTTTGTGTCCTGGGTTAAAATGTTATCAAAGCCAAGTTCTGCTTAAGAACTAAGTGATATTACGATTTGAAATAGTCTGTTGTAGTAGTAGTAATAATAATAATAATAACAATAATCTGAGTAATATTACGATTTGAAATAGTTTGTAGTACTAATAATAATAATATTACATGCTACTAAACAGACCCAAGTTCTAAACGAACCAAAATTCATTTTTTTTTTTTGGCCTATTTAACCTAAGTTCATTTTCTTTTTGGCACATTTGACCTTTTAGTAACTCAACATCTTTCTACAAGTAAATTGGTGCACTAGAATTGTGATTGCTTAGTATTATTTTGTTTCCTTCATCTTGCTATGCCATTAAATCATTCACAAAATCATTAAACAATGCTACTAAAATAATTTTATAGACCAAATATTTGTGGGTAATATCTAGTTTTCTTTTTTTCCTTCAAGGACATCAATATGTGTTGAGGTATTCACAGCTAGTACGTGTGACTTTATTACTTTATTTATATTTGTGAAAACATCAGGTAATTGATTTGCAAGTCCTTGCAAATGAATAATTCTCTAAAATTCTAGTTCACACTATCTTGTACGGGGATCAAGATGAGACAAGGAGGATACATACCATGTAATGTCCTACCATTCTTCTAGAATTGACTTGCCTCCCTCTAATGGTAGGAAAATAGTCTCATTAAATTAGAATTTTGCATAACATGTAATAATATGCTTCAAAGATTCAAAAATACCAGTCACTAGTTAAAGAAACTTCTAGTTCTTTAATGAATATCCATATGACATTTCATGGAGTTGATGCATCATTGTTCACCCTAGGGGACCAAGTTGGTCATCTCAAATTCTTCTAGATTTGATAGAACATCAAGTATCATTCATATGGATTTGTGTGCCACTAGTGACATAATATGAGCTCATCTAGAACTTTCAATCAAGTTTTCATAAATTGATATATGTAGTATTGGCATTAATCAACTAGTGACAGTATGAGCTCTTCCGGAGCTTTCAATCAAGTTTCTATAAATTGATATATGTGGTAATGACATCAATTATTACATATTATACAATTAATGAAACAAACATATTAGAATATACTTATTAAGCAATCAATTTTATGTGCAAATAAAACATAAACATTTTTTGTATTATCATAAAGTAAAATAATTACTATGTACTCAAGAAACTAACAAGGTAATATTAGCAAAAGAATAAATTTATCAGAACTTCTAGTTAAACAAAAAAAATTTAAAAGTTGTCTACATGAGTCTTACTATGAAATAATTACTAATAGAAAATTTTTGTAACTTCTGCTTATAAGAAATTTTTATATGGATTTTGGTTGTACAAAATTGAAATATCAACATTTTCAAGTTTCTGCCATAAGTACATAAAATATGGTTTATATAGCTTCTGGCTATGAAAACCTTTTCTGTATAGTTTTTACTATACATTTTATTTTATCATAACATAAATGTATAAATTTGTACATAATTTCAAGTTATGAAATATTTATTGTATAGCTTTTGGCTATAAAATTTAGTGTTTTTTTTTAATAATTCATGGTTACACAATACAATTAATTGAAATTAAAAGTTAATATCTTTCATAATTTTGGGTTATGATTATTTTTTCAAAATAAGAAAATATACAAATTTGTACATAACTTCAGGTTAAGAACTATTTTTTTTTATTGTAAATTTGTGCATAACTTTAGGCTATGAACTATTCATTGTGTAGATTTGTACATAATTTCAGGTTATAAACTATTCATTTTATAGTTTTTGGCTGTATAATGTTGTTTTGTATAACTTCTAGTTATACCTTATAATTTAAAACATATAATTATAAATCATATACATAACTTTTGGCTATGTATTTATAATTTTGTAATTTATCCTATAACTTCTGGTTATAAGGATTGCACATATTTTTCATAACTTTTGGTTATTATTATTATTTTTTTCATGATTTTTGACTAGAAAGAAAAACATATTCTCTAAGTAATATTTGTGCATATTTATGTATTCAAATAAAATCAACGAAATAAAAAATCAAAGGGTAATTTTATCACACATATAAATAAAATGGAAAAATCATAATATAAGTTTTTGAGATACCTTTTTGTGAGAAAGAAAGAGAGAGAAGTCTTTCTATTTCTTTTGTAGAGACTATTCGTGTTGATAACGTATTATAACAAAGTCGAAGAAGAAGAAAAAAATAAGAAAGAGAGGATGGAATGTACGGGAAAAATTGAATAGATTTTCATTTGGGGTCCCTCCAATTTATAAGGAGTTACAAAATATATATATGGAGTTACAAAAGATATATATGGATGATCATCCATAAGTTATTATAGTGGTACATAATCTCAATTTTATAACAGACTTGCATTTTTCGCTTGTGTTCCCACTTGATGGCAAGAATTACTTTTTATTTGTGAAAATTTGATTTTTTTTTAAATGTTTTGGAGTTGCTATTTATTTATTTTTATTTTTTTTTAAGGGAAAAAAAAAAGAAGAAAAACCTTAAGCATGACTCCTAAAAATGAAAAATAGGTTTGTGAAAAACCAAGTCTGGGTTTGGGGGTCAAGTTACCTATTGAGAAGGTACAACAATAAATTGTAACACCTCTCTAAACCCTAAACATACGTCTCTATTAATCAGTTAAGACAAGTATGACAATTAATTGAAAAATCAATGGATATCAAAGATCAAGATATAGAATAAAACAGATCATGTATGATCATAAATGAACAAGATAAAGATGAGAGTGTACCTTAATAGCGATCCTAACGTCTCATGGGAAACAGGGTTAATATGCAATGACCAGTATAAGATATACTGGATATTGGGCATAGCAATTGGAACCAAGAATGTCATGGATATTGGGTCCCACCACTGTCCAATTTATTTTACATGAGTTAATTCTCTAAAATTCCATCTTCCTAATGATCATGGAGGAAGGATCATAGGAATTTAGATAAATTCTATTATTTTTGGAATTAGAGAATTTATTCATGTTTATTAAAAAAATTGAGAAAATAAAAAGATTATCTAAAATAAAAGAAAATAAGAAAAGGTGCCCGCCAGAAAGAAATTTGGCAGCAAAATTTATTAAAATGATTTTAGAGACCTAAATTAAAAAAAGTCTTAAGGAAAAAGTTAAAGAAATTTAAATAATTTGAAAACTAGAATTTTGAAACCGATTATTGAAAGCAAGCAAGAGGAAAAGAGGAAGGAGTCATGCGTGCTTTAGGGTAGCCATGCAAGCATGCAGAAGTGGGCCAGGGGGTGCCAAGGTGACTACTCTGTTGGTGTGGATGGTTGCATGAAAAGGCCTTCCATGAAGTAGGTTCCATTAAGTGCATACAGTCAAGACCTGGCACTCTTTCAGAAGTTGAGAAAGCATGCCAAACTAAATCCTTTACCGTGCCCACTGCCCGTTTACAACTCTCGTCTTCTGACATTTGAATCTTTCTTTCCACCTTTAATTAAGTGATGGCTCTCACTGGGGCTGGTGTTTTCATTGGCCTCAGCTGTAATTACCTCCAGGTCACTTCCTGTTAAGCAATCGGCACCTCCATTTTGAACCAGGCCATCTTAATAGAATCCACGTCACCAATCCCACTTATAAGTCCGATATATCCTTCCTCTGCTGCAAATTGCTATAGATTTCAGAGGCATAGAGGCTACTTAAGAGGATCCTTGTCATTGAAATCAATATCCTTTACATCTGGATTGCTTGATGTGGTCAGCTTTCCATTAAAGCTATCCTTTTCTGCTTCATTTGAAGAGCTGTGGAGTTGCGAAGCAATTTTGGAACAGTGCTTTTCAAGCTGATTATCAGCTATGCCACATTTCCTTAAGGTAAGTCCTGAAGTTCACCGGGAAGGTGAATTCTCATCCATAGTTGGACGTATAACTTCCTGCTTTTCTTCTTCTTGAACCACTGTTGCCTCTAGATCAGTTGGAAGGAGAGACACTTCTACAGTAACAGAAGGAGCCACCTCGGGTAGCATCAGCAAACCTTTCCTAGCCTGCTTGCTGTTCCTTTTCTTAATTTTAGTAACATTGATGTAGTTCACCATAAGCCATGGCTTCTTAGGAAAGTAATAGCATCATCACACCCACTTGCCACTTGCCAGTTCTGTCCATGCTTGCGCCATTGGCATCCCTCAGCGATCATGGGAGCCTCTGATCGGGCACGAACTGAGATACGGGCTTTCCTCATTGTGGCCTCTGTGGGCTGAGCAACAATCTTGAGAGGATTCAATTTGAAAGCCTTATTCTGGACCCAACCTTGTGGTTCTTCTCATCAAATTTTCTCTGACAGTCTCATGCTCCTGGAGGTTTTCGGCTCCACGATCCCATGCAGGTGCACAATGTTGAAACCCATCTTTAACCCAACCTAACAGTTTTGGTGTCCTATTGGAAGCACGACATCTGAAGGGCATGTCGCCAGCACCTGCTTCATTTTGCTGGTCCTATCATCTATTTTTCTTCTTAATTTCCTTTAGCAATCCACCTTGCTTTCCTAGACCCTTTTCAGTTGGCTCAACCTTGGCTTCTTCAGTTTTCTGATGACGAGACCCCAAATGGATGGAGATCAGGTGAGTCTAAACTGCACTCCAGAGATGGAGCAACAATCCCAGGAACATCTTCTTTGCCAAACTACTGAATAATCTGCTTGTGCAGACTGCCTCATTTTCTGAACATGAGTTTATTCCTATTAAAGCCCTCTCGCCATTGACGGAAATCTCCATGCAGCTGACGCTACTGGAGAAAGGAAGTTGCGCTAAAAATAATGATCCCATTAAGAGTGAAGGTACTGAGATTATGAGAATTTTTGTTCCGAGTTGTCCCGGGTTTGAACATCACCAACATGTCAAACAGTGATCAATGTTGTGTGGGAATGAGGAGTGATTGGTGGGCATGATGATGTGGGATAAGCTGATAGTGGTGGGTATGGTGTAGGAGATAAGTCGAAGGTGGTGGGTATGAAGGATAGGGAGATGGTTAACTTGTCCTGAGGTTTTAGGCATGGAGTTGTTTGGCTTGAGATTTAGATTTGATAGAGGAAGGGTCTTGATGGAGGGTTTTGCAAAGGCTTTGGGTGGCCATGCATTGGGATTCCCTACGTGCATGGTGGGAAAGGAATTGGCAAGGAGCACTCAAAACAAACTGAGGTTCAGAATCACGTTGCTCAAGCTCTCTGGAAATGGTTTATTCTCCTCTCAAACTTCATTAGTGTAGCACTGAACATGGATATTTCACTAACCAACTGATAATTACGTTGATAGAAGTCTACTTGCATCTCAGTTCGTTCACAAATGGTTTGTATTGAGAATCTTGAACTTCTCTATTGGCTTGAATTCATTGACACGTTCATCTGGGACCCACGCAATTTCCAAGAGCTGAACCTTCAGGTAGAAAATCTATGCTGAGAAGCCTTTGCTGATCCTTGCCAAGTTGAATTTCCAGAATAGAACTTCTGGGTATTTCTAGAAGATTGTGAACTTGAGTAATGACCAGCAGTTAGCACATGTCTCTTGTAACTCTTATTTGTTGGATCCAATACTTATGTACTTAACCCGACTTCCATCCCCATTAGGAAAAATTACCCGCCTGTTGCACCACAACTATCCAGAAAGCACCACTCCAAAATCAAGAGGCTCAACTATGCTGCTGGTCCTTGCACAATCTGAGCAACGTGAGGTCTCTTCTGGCGAAGTATCTATCCAGATTATTTTGACTGCAAGATGGGTTTCCCGCAATAGTTCTTGCCTTGTCTATTAACTTTGAGCTGGCGGCCAATCCTATCTTTTCATGGTTATCCTCACCATTAGATTTTCCACCGACATTTGGTAGCGGATGCTATGGTTCAAAGTTGTAGTATCGGTCATTGACTTGGAGGGTCCCAAGGCGTATCGGTCTCGATGCATCGGTTTGGTACGAACGATACGTAAAATAAGCTAATTAGAAAATGCAAAAAATTATAAAAATATTATGTAAATCATCAGAAAAATATATACAATTAAATAAGCTCAAAAAATTAATAAAATAAAATTGTCTCACATTTAGCATTATTTAAATAGTTATAAAGTATCTACTCAAAGTTATTTATAATAATGTTAATAATAGAAAATTATTTTATTTAAAAAATAATAACATTTTTACTAACAAACACACAATACAATAATCAATTCCATGTTGAATGACGAGGGGGTTCAAAATCATCATCATCAATCCTACAATGAGTATACAAATTGGGATCGTAATTCACGTAGTGAGGATATGGTTGAAAGAGTTGTCCATAACTTGAATATGTTGGTTGAGATAATCCATAATCACTAGCTCGTGTTCCAATATTTAAATATTCATCTGGATGCATCCTTGGAAATTAATCAAAATCATTTCTACTAAAAGTACTGGAAGACCTATCATGGTCTCTAAAGTTGTGATATGATCTATCATCTACTCCTCTGAAATACGACCTTGATCTAATACCAAATTCTGTAAGTGCTCATCAATACAATGATAATTTGATCTATGATAATCATGCCTACTAGAACAATCATCATTATTGGGAAATGTAGCTAGCCTTTCCAAATGCTTTTGCTATTCCCATATCCCTGGTCAATATCCATGATCTATATCTTATGTGTCATAGTAATTTTCATCTCCTTGTGCCCATGACATGCCAGGATCCACTTGACTAACATAACCACCACCATCTCCTCCAGTAACCTCACCAGTGGCACCAACTCCTCTACTGCCCCCACCAGTGCCAACCCCCACCCCCTACTGCCCCCATTATCACCATCATTACTACTAGAACTTGAACAAATTCTTCTAGGAGCCTTACCTTTACGACGAGAATCAATATCTCTTTCTTGTGTAGCATTGATTGTACGCCAACTAACTCTACGATTTGTGGCAACATCATCTTCATGAATTCTTTCTCTACTTTCTTCATTAGGGGGAAGACCTTTATCCTACCAATCCAAATTATCAGATGATAAAATTGTTAGGATAGAGCCCTTAAAAGCATGACATGATATAATAAAATTGGAATTCATTATTTATTTAATGATGTTCTAGTTTCACTTTTATCCATCCTTATTCCATGTATTATACTTTATGAGCATTCTTGCTTGCATCTTTTGAATTGTACGTGACTTAGGTGTATTAAGAGTTGCACAGAAGATTTAAGTCATGGGTTCCTTGCAAATATATGACTTGTTCATAGTCGGTTCATGGGCTTGGTCAACTCATTAGAGGTTGTAGTGCACCACCTCCTAATTGGAGGGATGGTTGGTCTTGGGCATGGCTATTGGGATGAGTTTCCCATGGTGAGTACACTAGTGTGTATGGTGAGTATACTAATGTGTATGGTGAGTACAATAGTGTGTATGGTTGCACATTGGATAGGACCTATGATGAGTTATGACTTAACACTATCAACTAGTCATGATTCCACCAAGCTACTTCATTGTATTGTCTCTCAACCTTAAGAGAATATTGAACTTGTGTTGAAATTAGCAGTGGTTTTGACCTATGGGTGAGATGGTAAGTTGATCATATATTCCCTATAGATTAGGTCACTATTGATGGAAGTTGGCAATAATAGGTATTCTCAATATAGGCATCATGATATATCTTAAGACTGAAATAGTGTGTCCTTTTGGGTGATCCTAAGGAGGTGTGTTCATAGAAACTATGGTCATAGTAGTTCCTTAAGTGGAACTTGACATAGGCTCCTTGAGAGCTAAAATGTGTCAATTGAACACACAATAGGAGAATTTGTAACTCAAGGGTGGTAGAGGTAGTCTTGAAAGGATAATATCTTTCAACTTATTAGACTACGGACACCAGTTTAAGGGGAGATTGAACACAATGGATAGTAGGTCATGGACCCGATCACTTGGTGTCTCGTTGTTATTTACATAAGATACTAGAGTTTAGTTGATTCTCTATAGTGGGATGTTGAATTAACTTTAGAATTGGATTATGAGGGAGCTAGTATTTCTATGGGTCCCAATGGTCCCCGTTTTGAGCTCATATACCTTGTTAGCACGGATTATGAGGGTCGGATTGGCTCTAAGTTCACTTTTGTGCATAAAGGCGTTTTGGTAATTATATAAGGTAGCATAGGGGTAAGTGAATAAGGTATTTGGATTGGGCTAACTGATTAATCAGTAGGCCATATTGGGTTAATTAATTAATTATAACCCATTTTGGGCTGGATTAAGTGACCCAAGCCCATGTGGGCTCAAGTCACTTAAGCCCACTTAGGAACCCTATAAATACCCCCTAAGGGTTAGGATTTCCATAGTTTTTGTCTTCCACCATCCAGAGAGATTGAGAGCCATAGCATCCACCATTTTTTCCTCCCCATCGGAAGTGTGTCAAGATCAAGATTTGAGTCATCGGGCGGAAAACTTCTGGTTTATGAGACTTCTGTAATTTCAATCTTCATCTTCACCATGCGGATTTGATTTGGGAACATTTGAATCTGAGGTATGGTTTTCGTTAGCACTTTCTAAATCCTTTTAAAGTATAAAAATATTATTTTTCCGTTGTGCATAGGATTTAGAAAAAACCTAGGTGTGGACCCCACATTTTGCACGATTCGTTCCCACTCAATGACACGACTCGTCTTTTTATTAGTGAAAATTTTATTTATTTATTTATTTTTAAAAAGACTTGGAGTCGCCACTTATTTTTGTTTTAATTTTTAGGGAAAATAAAATAAGAAAGAAAAACCCTAAGTGTGACTCTTAAAAGGAAAAGATGGTTTGTGAAAACTAAATCTGGGTCTAGGGGTTAGGTTATTTATTGGGAAGGTACGACGACGAGCCATAGCACCCCTCTAAGCCCTTAAAAAAAGGGGTCTTTACTAAATAAGATGAGGATAGTGTAGCAATTGATAAGGAAATCAATGGATGTCAAGGAATAATCATACAATGGAAACAAGTTATGCATGGAGAATAAATAAACAAAGTTGGAGTAGGAGTGTACCTTAGTAGCAAGTGATAATGTTCTATCATGGAAATAGGGTTAACTCAAGTATAAAATAATCACATGCATATCAAAGAGTAGGGCAGAGATCAGACACTGTTCACCAAGCATAACAATTAATAATCAAAGGAGAACACTCATATGTGGGGCCTTCACCAGAGCCTAATTGATTTTGCATGAATTGATTTCACAAATTCTATTATTTTGGAATTATGAAAATTGCATTCATGCTTATTAAAAGTGTGAAAATAAAAAATTATTTGAAAATCAAAGAAAAATTTGTGAAAGTGCATGCTAGAGAGAAAATGGCAGCAAATGTTTATTAAAAATGGATTTTTAGTGACCTAAAACCCTCGAGAAGGATGAAAAAATGAGGACTTAAAATTATTTGAAAACTGTACTTTCGAATGTCAAAGTTTGAAAGCAAAAGATGAAGAATGAAGAGGATGAGGGCACGTGAGTTCTAAGGGTGGTGCATTGGAGGGTGGCCGGAGCTTTTATGCATATGGGAGGAGGACACGCCAAAATTCTTCCAGTTAGGGTTCAGGATGCCTTATAAGGCCGGGACCTTGAATTCATTGGTTGATTTGGGCTAAGACATTGTAACATTCATAACAGAGATCCTTCTGACACTACATTTGAGTCTACCTGTTTCAATTTCTGCAGCTTGAGGGTTTTCGTGCTTTTCACTGAACTTCACATTGCTACAACTGAATCCACACATGAAAGGGTACTCTGAAATTTTGAAGTGCTCCTGCTCAGAACTTATGACTACCAGCTTTGCCACTTGTGAAGATTCTCGTGCTACTATTGACCTGTTGCCTACCATTTGCTTGCATTATTTTCTGTTTCATTAGTAAGTTACCAGCATCTGAAAGTGAGCCAATGCATCTTCGCTTTGAAGGAAGGCCTTAGTTCTTAACATCTCTATTTTATTCATCCTTAATTTTCTACTGATTGCCTTGAGTTACTCGGTTCCAGTATGCTCATTTGGGCTGCCATCGTGACCTAGTTGTGGATTCTCAATGGAAGCTGCAACTTTGGCTAAAGAGACTAGGCCGTATTGTGAGATATTTTCCTTGTTGCAATCATAAGTTCCATTAGAAAGGTCGCACCTAAGCCCTTGATGAGAAGCACCGCTTTGTTTCCTCGATTGTGGATTCTTCAGTTTTAGATTGCTTTGGTTATATGATTGGCCTGGAAGGTGGTTGTTGTTACCATTAAGCTGCTTAAATCAAACCACGTGCCCATAACATTCAACAGATCGCCAAAAAGACAAATATCAGCATCTAATTAGCTGAACATTAGAAGTTTAGCAAGTTAACCCAAGAACGCAAATTCCTTGGGATCTTGGTGATTGAGCTTCCTCTACATTATTCTCCCACTATGACAAAGTGACAACACTGAATTTCTTCAAACTGGTTTGAGGCAGGTTGATGGGTTTTGGGTTTGAGGGTAAGTGAAAACACATGCATGGGGAGTTGCACTAAAGGTGGCTAAGCAATGCAAAAGTTGCATGCACGTAGGGGGTGGATAGAAAGGAAGCTCGTAGGAAATGAGTGGTGGAGGATGGGAAGGTGGTAAGTATGAAGAAAGGAATAAGTTGAAGGTGGTAGGCATGGTGATGGGTATGGTGGGTATGAATGATGGGAAGGTGGTGAGCTTGAATGGGACAAGCTATCAGTTATGGGTATGAAGGATGGGGATATGAGTGGTGGAGAAGGGGGTTTAGACCATAATTGCTATTTGGGTTTGTCCATGAGTGAAGCTGAAGGTGGTAGGTATGAGGAAAAGGGATAATTTTCTACAGTCCGGAGTAGGGACATGATTCCTCAGTATCAAAGCCACCACTATTCGTGAGGAGAAAAACAAGCATGGTTCATGAGCTGCTGATGACCCCAACAAAACATGAATTTCCTGTGAGAAAGCATAAACTTCAAGAATACTCTCAATGAACCCTTCAGGAAATAAGATGACACTATGATACTCGTTTTCCTCATCCAATGCACTTTTCTTTAATGCCCACTAGGATACATTTCCATGTCTTAAATCTTAATAAGGGTCATTCCTTAAAGGCTCTTCAAAAATCTCTTATTGTCCAAAGTCATGCTAAAGAAACCTTTCTCCGGAACACCTTAATGATTATAAACTGGAAGCATGTACCAACATCTCCACCCCCGATCACCAGTTTGCAAACATAAATTCCCTCAAGGAACACCTTGGTGGGCTTCACATTTCCATGGATGATTGAAGTCTTGTTGGAGCGGGAGAAGATAAAGGCAAAACATATCTCTCTGTTTTCACTCTCCCCTCTCCTCTATTTTCACAAAATGAAAGTTGCCTTGAAGATTCTATGTCAAATCTTCTATGAATGCTCTCTAGTATTGGGATAGAGACAACACTAAACTTAACACCAAAATCAAAAGTAGAGTGAAGATTTGCTTCATTCATACTACTAGCTCGGCCATCACTCCATCCACATGTACTACGAGAACATCTTCACATTTGAGGAATCCCTTCCTGGTACACAAGAATCACCCAAGTTAGCCCCAGCAACCTCGAATTTCTATATCAACACCCTCAACTTGTCTAAATCACCACTTTCATCTTCTGGTTTGTCCAAATGATCTAGGATTGTGGGGAACCTCCTAGTAGCTGCTGGAATATGCTCCTTTACATGGGCAGAAGAAAAATTTTGAGAAATATATAACTTATCCAGAACTTTGGGCCCATTGATACATGCCCTGCAATAGAACCTGAATGTACCACCTCTTGACCAATCCATCTGAGCGGAATCTACAATGCCACCATTTGAAGCACTCTGATGAGAAAACCGCCCATTCGACAAACAACTCCAACCTCATCGATATCTTTCCACACCCATTAAGTTTAGGTGGCTCTGTCAATTGTACCTTCTTCTACTAGAAGAACCAGATTCCCAACTAATGATACCGACTCAATCCAACCACTAGGAAGGAGAACTTTGCTCTTTGATAACATGTTTCGGCCTGAGGGCATGTACCTTTGCAGGAGTTCATAACTAGACCCGGGTCCTTTTTCCATAGGACCCCTACATTCGGATAAAAGCCAAGTACAAAGGAAAACCACAACAAGAGAACACCCGAGAAGCAAGGCATCACAAACTAAAGAATCATAAAACTAAGTCCTATCTCATATTGAAATCAATGGGTTTATGAACAAGTGAGGAACCCAGGCGGACATAGGACCAAAAACATGATCTAGGCATAGCACAGGACAACTAAAGTAAGGCTAAACCACACTTATACAAAGCCACAGAAAGAGTGACATGAATCATTTAAGCACAATCACAGTAATCCAGAGAAACAACAGCAATGAACACATAACCAATAATATCCATGTCTAAGCAACGAATGAGAGCCAGAAACATCAAGAAATGTAGGAAGAGCAAAAGTAATGAGGAAGAAAAGCAAGAAATATACAGTGCTCATACCTGGGAGGTTCTTCTTCTACAAGGACCAGCAAGAGGATACACCATGTCTCATCCAGTTCTACTTCATCTTTTCTGTTCTTTTATTACCCTTCTAGCTCTCACTAAAACCTAGAATATCATAAAGCTCTCCTCTCTGTTTTTTCATTCTCTCATTTCACTCTCACCTCTCCAATGTTTTTATCAAATGAAACTTAGGCAAATCACTTCAAAATTGGCATATTAATTTACCTAAAGACCTTGCCGAAGTGGTAGAAGAGAAAATAACCGAAAAAGATAGGTTTTCGAGCAAAAAATGGTGAACCAATCGAGGTACAGGCCAACCGGCTCAACCGTCTAGGGGTACCGGTCGACCGGATCCCTCTTCTCTGTTGAAGTCTGGTCGAGATGAACAAAAAACACACTCTCTCTCTTCCAGTAGCCTTTCCTTCTCGGTCGAGGTATTTTCCTTCCCGATCGACCTCTGGTCGAGGTCCGATCAAGGGTAACAATCACCTGCCAAGCATTAAATGCTCAAACGACTAGTGAACCGATCAACCCCTAGCTTGATTGGTTGAGGCTGTTTTTTGGTTTTCTTGGCTCCCGAGGTTAGAAACCTATAAATAGAGAACAACTACATTTATTTGTCTACCCACTTGTTCTTACCTTAAAAGCTCTCACTCCTTTCTTAGTGCATTAAATCTTCATTTGCATATCCTTTAGTGCACCTTTGTGATTCATCCTAGCCTTGAGTTGTATTTGAGCTTTTATTGAGCTAGGTTGAGAGATTCATACCTGTTAATTGAGTGTTAAAGCCTTCAAGAGAGTTGAAACTTGAAGAAATTGTGTAAAAGCCCATTAGAGCCAGAATCCAAGTGTAAAGGTGATTAGAAGCTTGGTTGAAGCTTTAAGTTAGTGGAACCCTCACTCGGTTAGGAGCTTGAGGAGAGTGGATGTTGGCAAGGAAGTGTTGAACCACTAGAAAATCTGAGTTTGATTTCTCTAACTCTATATCTTTATATTTGCTTTTCTTATGCTTAAATTTGTTGTGTTTGAAAAAGAATTTTTTAAAAACCCAATTCACCCCCCTCTTGGGTGTTTTGCTCATTTAAGATTGGCTTTTATTTTCTCAACAAGAATATGTAATCCAATTTTTAATGGGGTTAAATGATTCTTATGCCCAGACCCTAGGTCAAATTTTGATAATGAAGCCTCTTCCACCTCTTATGAAAGTTTTTGTATTTGTGATTCAAGAAGAGCGACAATGGAATATCAATTATGGATGAGTCATCTTTTGGGGATCCTCTAGTTCTAGGTGATTCCAAATCAACTTCAGAAAATGCTCATACTGGTAGTGATCCTTCTAAAGGAAAGCAATATCACCCTTAGTGTGTCCATTGTGGTCTTCAAGGACATTCAATTGACAAGTGCTTCAAGCTTGGATACCCACCTTGATCAAAGAATTCAATGGATCAAGTTCAAGCCCATCAAATCACTTCCATTGTATTCGATGATACAAGCTCTACTTCATCATATGCGATATGAGGTGCTCTTTTCTTTAGCCAATGTCAATAACTTGTTGCTTTGCTGACTTCACTGTTGCATCGAAGCACGACATCTACTTCGGAATCGTAAGAGCAGGGAGCCCCTTTAGTCTCAAATTTCTTTGGTAAATATTCTCTCTCATCTTCCTTTAACATTGGTGCTACACATCACATGTGCACTTCCTTTCACCTATTTTAAACCTTTCTTTCTTCACAAAATTCTAATGTCACTTTGTCGAATGGTCACTCTATTCTTATTACTTGAATTGGGTCTATTGAGTTCTTTAGTGATCTTGTTATTGATAATGTTCTATATGTGCCTCAATTTCACCACTGCTTGGTGCACTTTCTCTCTGAATCTTGTCTTATTCAGGATTGTAAGCAAAGGAAGATGATTAGGATAGCCACTTCGGAAACGTCTATATCTTGGATCCTACCAACATTTTTCCTATGGTTTCCCACATCTCAGCTATTTGTAATAATCCCACAAGGTCTGATCATCAACTTTGACATAACTGTTTAGGACACCCTTCTCTTGTTAGGCTTAACACTTTGAGAAATGAATTCAAACTCAAGGATTTATTTGTTCATCCTTCTCATTGTAAAGTTTGTCATTTGGCAAAACAGAAACCATTACCATTTGATGTTTCTAATAGAGTTACACATTCTCCTTTTGAGTTGATTCGTCTTGATATTTGGGGACCTTTTCATCATCTTACACATGAAGGATACTGTTATCTTCTTACTATTGTGGATGATTTTTCGCATTTTACTCAGGTTTATTTGTTACATGCCAAATTTGATGTCATTAGCATTTTTCCTGATTTTTTTCAAGTTGATTCAAACTCAATTTGGTGTGGATATCAAATTTTTCATAATGATAATGCATCTGAGTTATCTTTTTCTGATTTTTTTTTTTTTTAGTAAGGGAGTAGTTTCTTTCCATTTGTGTGTTGATACACCTCTAAAAAAATTTGTGGTTGAACGAAAGCATCCACATCTTCTTAGTGTTGCATGTGCACTCTTGTTTCAATCTAGCATTCCATTGGAATATTGGAGTGATTGTATTCTCACTGCCACTTATCTCATTAATCGCATTCCATTTATGATTTTATCTAATAAAACACCTTTTGAGATTCTTTATAATAAGGTTCCCTTCTATTCTCATTTACATGCTTTTGGTTGTTTGTGTTATGGTTCAACTCTTGATTGTCATCGCACTAAGTTCTCTCCTAGAGCCATTCCCTTTATTTTTCTTGGTTACCCGTCTAGTTATAAAGGATATAAACTCCTGAACTTGTCAACCAATGTGTGGACCCACGTTTTTCACATGTGTCCACACTCGACGGCGAGACTCGCTTTTTATTTGGTGAAATTTTGATTTTTTTTTAAAAAGACTTGGAGTCGTCACTTATTTTTGTTTTATTTTTTAAAAGAAAAACAAAATAAGAAAGAAAACCTTAAGTGTGACTCCTTATTTGGAAAAGACGGTCTATGGAAAACCAAAGTCAGGTCTGGGGGTTAGGTTACCTATTGGAAAGGTACGATGGTGAGCTGTAACACCCCTCTAAGCCCGTATATGTACGACCTCTACTAAACAAATTAAGGGAATTGTGGCAATTAATTAATTAATTATGGATACCAAGAAAAATAATCAATGTACAAGTCATGGTGAAAATCAATATACACAAAAATAATGATGAAATCTAATTAAAATAATACACAAAATCAATAAGAAGAGAATTATGCAAAATGATTTATTGAACTAAATAAAAAAAAAAAGATAAAAAAATAGTTTTCAAGAAATTTCAAAGGATTTTATTCAAAATGATTTTGAATAAATGATTTCAATTTATTTATTTACAAAAAAAAAGAGTCAATTTATTTTCTCAATTTCATTTGTATTCAATTCTCAAGAAAGTTATTGACACTTATTGTATCAAAAGAATTTATTACAAAATTTCAATTTGGGCACAAAAATTATTTTTACTTGGTTTTACTAGAAAAGAATGAATTATTACAATTTTATTTACAAAAGTATTTCAATTTGTTTTCATTTAAGAAAAATGACTAATACAAATTATTAAAAATAAATAAATAAATAACTTTATTTGCAAAATAATTTTTAATTAAAAAATAATTTTGGGGAAAACTTTATTTACAAAACAATTTTTGGATAATTTTTATTAAACAAATAAATTTTTAGACAATTATTATTAAAAACAAATTTTCAAATTCTATTAAAAATAATTTTTTGGATTTTTCTAAAAGCATTTTCTAATTTTTTTATTAATAAAAAAAATCTTTTATTAAGAAGAATATTTTAAAATTATTATTTTATTAAAACATATTTACTGAATTATTCCTCTTATTTAAATAAAATTTCTTATTTGTTCGATATTTAATTTTGTACACAACAAATAAACATATACAAACAAATATTTACAAAAACTAATAAAAATAGGTAATAAAATGTGTACCCCAATAAGCTTACAACATGTTGAATGTCTTTCTATAGTTTTTTTATTCTCACTTTCTTCCATGATATTTCGTGCTCCGCGTGTCATAAATCCGTCTCAATCGACAGAATTACAAAATGAGTTCATAGAAAAACAAAAATAACCCAAAGTGTAAATATCCACAGATGTACAAAATCCCAAACAAATATTTAAATCCAAATTCAAATTTCAAATTAGTCCAATAAATTTCTCCAATTAAAATGAGCCCAAATTACTATAGGCCCTAGCCCAAAATATCCAAATTAATAACCAAAAATACAAACACAATCAACCAAACTAAAATTGGATAAATTAAAATAAAATTTACAAGGCCTAAATTTAATATTTCATAATCCAAGCCTAATTTAATATACACCACAATTGTCCCATGTCCAAATTAAATAGTTCAAATTGGCTAAGCTCATATCAAATATTCAAGTCATCCAACAAATCTCACTCACATTGTGGGCCCAAAATTCATATCAATTAATAAGCCCACATTAATAATACACATGGCCAAAGGAAATAATATTATCTCAAGCCCAATCCAATAAACCTAAACCAATAACCAATAGGCCCAAGTCCAAATCAATTACTTTGCAAACCAAATAAATAAATAAAGATAAAAAAATGAAAATAAAATAAAGTAAAAAGAAAATTTGGCCATTTTTTTTAAGAACTATGGATGGTCAGATTGTTAGCCGGCAATGGCGGGCGGTGGCTGGTGGTGATCGGCAATGGCAGTGAGGGTGGTGGATGAAAAGAAAATGGGTATGGTGAGAAGAGAGTAGAAAATAATAATAATGATGATAAAAAGAAATGAAAGAAAAGAAAATAAGAAGAAATCAAAAGAATGGTGTTTGGATGGAAAGAAAGTGAGGGAAAATGATGGAAGAAATTGAAGAAAAAAAAATCTGGGCTTCGAGTGTTTTTCTTTCTTTCTTTCTTTCTTTTTTTTTTCTTTTTTCAGTCCATTATGAGTGAGGCCCCCCAAAGAGAGAGCTGCCAATGGGAAGGAAAATGCCCAAAGAAAAATGGAAAAAGAGAAAAGAGAAAAGAGAGAAAAGAGGAAAGGGGGGTATAGGTCTCACATGGGGGTATGGGCATGAGAGAGAAAAAGTGGGTGGGGTGGTTGGGGAATTTAGGAAAAGAGAAGAGAGAGGAGAGAGAAAATAAAGAAAAAGAAAATAATAATAATAATAATAATAATAATAATAATAATAATACTAAAATATAATAATAATAATAATAATAATAATAATAATAATAATAATACTATAATAATAATAATAATAATAATAATAATAATAATAATAATAATAATAGTAATAATAATAATAGTAATAATATACAAAATAATAAAATCTAACAATGAGATGGTGAGTGGGCCAAAAATATCATATGTAATCAGGATTTTAAATCTAAGGACAAAATTGGGCTCAAAATTAATTTAAAAATAAAATTAAGACAAATTTTGGGGTCTACACAATGCCATTTACATTAGTCAAGAAGTTATCTTTCATAAATTTATATTTTTTTCTAGTCCACCAATTCCACCCTCACTTCTACAAATTTTTTGTTTGAGATTGTGCTTCCATTTTCATTTCCTTATACTTTTCATCAACCTTTTTCACCATTTCATGACCTTAGCCTTATTTCTCCTTCTCTTGAACCTCCCACACTTTCTCCATCTCATTCTCACCCTATCTGCATGACCTGACCTCCCTCATATCTCAAGGATTTCCACTGCTATTCTACTATTTCTCACTCTTCCTTTCTTATTTTTTTCATTCTCCGATGTTCTTGGATATGCTAAACTCTCTTCATCTCATTGTGCTCTCATCAATGCCATTTCTTCTCATGTTGAGTCCATTTCCTTTTCACAAGCTATTGCTATTCCCAAGTGGCACCAAGCAATGCAAAATGAACTTCAGGCTCTTAAACAGAATGAAACTTGGTCTCTCACTACTCTCCCACCTAGTAAACATCTTGTGGGCTGAAAATGGGTATATAAGCTCAAATTCCGAGTTGATGGCTCTCTTAAGCAACACAAAGCAAGTTACCAAGTGTTATACTCAGCAAAAGGCTGTTGATTATCTTGATACTTTCTTTCTCGTGGCAAAGTTAGTCATAATTAAGATTTTTTTAGCATTGGTTGCCCTTAATGGTTGATTTATAGTTCAATTAGATGTAAACAATGTTTTTTTTCACGGCGACCTAACTAAGGAGGTTTATATGCGCTTACCTCTTAGATATCACTGTGAAGGAGAGCAACTAACATATAACATTGTTTTTCAATCACATAAATCAATCTATGGGCTTAAACAAGCCTCTAGACAATGGTTTGCCTGATTTTCAAGTGTGTTATTGGAAGAAGGGTTCACTCAATCTACTACAGATCACTCCTTATTCATAAAACAGGAAGGTAATTCCTTTCTTACATTACTAGTATATGCTGATGACATTGTCATCATTAGTAATAACACAAAATCAATTGAAGATCTCAAAACATTTCTTGATGGTGGATTCAAATTCAAGGATCTTGGACAACTCCAGTATTTTTTTTTTTTTTTTTTTTTTTTTTTGGCCTTAAGGTTGCTAGGTTGAGTAAAGGGATTTTAGTTAGCCAAAAGCATTATGCCCTTCAGATATTGTCTGACACAGGGTTCTTGGCTTGTAAACCTGCAATCACGCCTATGGAAGCTAATGTTAAGTTTTCACAAGATGATGGGGAATTTCTTGAAGACCTAGGATTGTATAGACGACTGATTGGTAAGCTTGTTTACCTCACAATCACTTGACCCGATCTCTCATACTCAATTAACCATCTTAGCTAGTTCCTTGTCAATCCAAGATCTAGTCATCTTCAAGTTGTTTACCAAGTTCTGCAATATATCAAAGGATCGATTGGATAGGGTCTATACTTTCCTTCATCTTCAACAACTCAACTCAAGGGCTTTGTCGATGTGAATTGGGGATCTTGTAAGGATTCAAGACGATCTATTAGTAGATTTTGCTTCTTTCTTGGGAACTCTCTAGTTTCATGGAAATCTAAGAAGCAAAATACAGTATCACGATCATCAGATGAGGCCGAATATAGAGCAATGGAAAATGTGACTTGTGAACTTGTGTGGTTTTTATCGCTTTTTCGAGACTTTGGCATTCAACACAAGCAACCAGCGATTTTATACTATGATAATGAAGCAACCCTCCACATTGCAGCCAATCTAGTGTTTCATGAGTGGACCAAGCATATTGAGATAGATTTTCATCTTATTCGAGAAAGATACAAGCAGGTTGTCTCAAAACACTCCATGTCTTTTCTCAAAACCAGATTTTATATCTTCTCACCAAGCCACTTTTTCCAAACCAGTACAAGTTTCTTCTTCACAAAATGGGAATTCACAATATTCATTCTCCATTTTGAGGGGGAATATTAGAGTAGCAGGGTATTTTTTGTAATAACTTAGTCCTTATATAACAAATTACCCTTTGTGATTTTTTTTTCATTTTTTTACATAGAGTTGTATAGTTGATTAAGCGAAAGTTCCAAAACTCATATAGCTCATTTTGTACTCTGTATATTTCTATGTTTCAATCAATAAGAAGTTGAGTTATTTTCTCCTCTCTTGAGTCTTCATTTTTCTCTATTTTTTGGTTGAAACAAATAATGTTAACTATGAAAAACAATATGTTATTTTAAATAAATTAAGATAGAAACTTTGGAACAATTCTTCAAGTTGCAAATATTTATCCATTTTGTCATCTACCCAAATGACGCCATAGTCTACATTAGAAGTTGAATTTGGGGGATTTATCTAAAAATGAAGCTAAGATGTTATACATGTATTGAAATATGTGGTGTAAAAAAGAAATCAAGCAAATAGCTAGGGTGATTGATAAGTTGGCAAGGTTGTGTAGACTTATCATGTTTGTTGTTTGTTTTAACAATGACTTCCCAAATTAGTAAAGCTTAGATGGGATAACTTATTTGTAGTTTTTGACTCACATTAGGAAAAAATAAATACAAGAAAAATGTTAGGATATTAATTTAGTAATTCTTGAACTTTCAATTTCGATAATTGAAAATGTATTATGAAATTTAGGTCACTAATTAAGATAAAAATTGTTAGCCCAAGGGTTCTCCTAATCATGTTTTGATGATAACAAACCATGGTTAAGTTACTAATTGGTTTGAATTATAAAGAATTTCAGGTGTTGATTTGGAAATTCATCAAATGACCTAATGGATGCAAGATCAAGACTTTTGAAAGACCTTTTAATCATAGGAAACATATGTAAGATGAATGCATGGGTGCACTTAGGATTTTCATATCATTTCATGCATATTTGAAAACTCGGTTTATGCTTTAAAGTTACATTTCCATCAAAATCCGAGTTCTATCAAATGAACCTTAGGCAAAACATTTCAAAATTGGCATATTATTTTACCTAAAGACCTTGCCTAAATGCTAGAAGCAAAAAGACCATAAAAAGATAGGTTTTTAAGCCAAAAGTAGTGAACTGGTCGAGGCACTGGCCAACCGGCTCAACCAGCTAGGGTACCGATCGACCGATTACTCCTTCTTGATTGAGGTCCGGTCAAGAGATGCAAAAAATACTCTCTCTTCTAGTAGCCTTTCTTTCCCGGTCGAAAAATTTGTCTTCCCAGTCGAGGTCCGGTCAAGGGTAACAGTCACATGCCAAGCATTTAATGCTCCAATGACTAGTGAATCGGTCGACCCCCAGCTCGACTGATTGAGGCTGTTTTTTGGTTATTTGGCTCCCGATGTTAGAAACCTATAAATTGAGAACTCCACTTCATTTATGAGTAAAAGAACACCTGTATTTATTTGTTTACCTACTTGTTCTTGCTATAAAAGCTCTCGTTCTTTTCTTGGTGCATTAAATCTCCATTTTCATATTCTTTAATGCACCTTTGTGATTCATCCTAACCTTGAGTTGTATTTAAGACATTGTTGAGCTAGGTTGAGAGATTCAAACTTTTTAATTGAGTGTTAAAACGATCAAATGTGTAGAGACTTGAAGAGATTGTGTAAGAGCCTATTGGAGCCGGAATCCAAGTGTAAAAAGTGATTAGAAGTTTGGTTGAAGCTTCAAGTATGAATGGAACCCTCACTCGATTAGGAGCTTGAGTGGATGTAGGTAAGAAAGTGTCAAACCACTATAAATCTGAGTTTGGTTTCTATTTCCTTATCTCTTTATATTTGTGTTTTTTGTGCTTAATTTTATTGCGTTTAGAAAGAATTTTTTTTACTCCAATTCCACCACCCCCGAGTGTTTTTAACTATTTAGATTAGCCCTTTATTTTCTCAAAAACAAATAAGACATAAATAAAATATAAAATAATATGATCAAATTGTACACAACTCTTTTAGGCACCAATTCAGCCCAAATGAACTTGAGTTAATAATAAAGTCATTTAAAAATTAAAGCAAAAAGATGAACTCAATCTTATCTACGAAGTTTAATTCAAACAAATTTGAGTGATTTAGTGAAATGCAAATTAAAGGGAGAGAAGATGTAAATGTTGAAAAAAAAAAAAAAGATTTAAAGTATTAATCCCAAAGGAACAAGTTTGTTGTTGTAAAATGCAGACAAACTTAGAGTTTGGACAAAAAAATAAAACGGTGGAAAGAAGAAAGAAAGATGGCCAAAAATTTGCAAATGAAAATCATGGATTAGATATATCATATATGTTGAACTGCCAATGACTTTCTGTCAAAATAAGATTTAATACTATGTTAAACTATCTATTTCTTAAACTCAATCTACATCCTCTTTAACAATAAATATGGAGGTGGAGAGCTAGGACAAAGGTGGAGTAGATAGACTAGGTAGAGCACCTTTACAATGCCCACAATCTACATATGAAGTAAAACTTGTAATACCTCTCAGTTTTTTTTTGTTGGGATCAGTAAGGACAAGCTGGAAGGATCCAAACCCCAACCCCACTCCATCATTAATAAGACTCCCCCCATTTTCCATCTCTCTAATAAAGTGGTATTTTCACACATAACCTCATCAACAACAGAAAAAGAAAAAGCAGAAAAAAGGACGCTCTGGTCCTTTCTTTCTTTTCTATTCTTTTCTCTTATGGCTTAAGCTAAGCATCTTTTCTCTCTTGTTATTCTTCTTTTTCTTCTTACAAAATTTCTGGGGTTCCTTGCTTTGGGCGTCAACCTTGCCTGTCTTTCTTCCTTATTTCCTTCTCCTGAAATTTGCTTCACGTTGAGCTTATTTTAATGTGAGTTTGTGTCTGGCATTGTTTGTTTGCTCAGGTAAGTTTGAATTGCATTTTTTTTCCTATTTGTTTTGATGCTGTATTTTTCTTTCTTGGGATTCTGTTTTTCTTTTTGAAGTCTCTTTGCATTTGAGTTTTTTAGTGATAACTCGTTCTGGGTTTTGATTTCAGAGATTGGAAACTAACTTTCCCTTTGCACTGGGTTTTCTATAGATTCTGGGTATTTTCTTTCTTGAAGTGCATTTATTGTTCCAGTTTGTCTGTCGAGCTTTGATCTTCTCGATTTCGTTCTTCACTTCTCTATATGATTATCCTCGAGTGCTTCTGAGTTTTTTGTGTCCTCCTTTGTCAGTTCTCTAGTTCTCTTTTCTTGGTTCTGATTACATAGAAAACCATTGAATATATATATATAATATTTTAATAATACTTTTTTTTAAAAATATATATTTAATATGTTAAATTAAATAATAACGATAAATATAAATATACTAATATAATAAATTTTATTAAATAAAATATGCATAATATTTAACTATAAAATATATTTAAGATGAAAAGAAAATTTTTATATTTAGCTTTATCTTTATTTATTTTATTATTTTAAACTTTTACAAATTATTATATTATTTTTATACTCATCATTATATAATTATTATAAAAATAATTACGAATGTAAATATTTATATTTGTTAAATAAACTTAAATGATAAAAATTTGAAAAAAAAAAATCAATAGTTTATATATTTTATTTTATTTAAACATTTACTAAGTTTGGTTGCATAGCCTAGTGGTCCAATCATGGGATTTTTAATCCAATCCGTCGTGCCCTCAACATGCAAGAAGCTTGTTTTTCCTTATCAAATCATAAGCATGCAAGAAGTTTATTTTTCCTTACTAATATTACAAGCAATCCCAATGTTAAGATTTTGGTCAAAACAATGTTAAACGGTTCAAGGGAAATCGGACAAACCATGTTGACCGGTTCACGGGAAAACCGATCGGTTTGATGGTTGGACCGCCGGATTCGACAGTTTGACACCAGTCCTTGTAGGAGCGATTCACTTGAGTGCTGGTTTGGATGGCTCAATACCGATCCCTTGTAGAAGCGGTTCACTTGAGTCAATTGGATTGGATGACTGGTTTTTAAAATATTGATTGAAAACCCTCAAAACACAGTCCCAAGACCTTAAAATTCCCGCTGATGAGTCAATGCACAAACCACCAAAACCCCAAAATTCCATTGCCTAGTGGTTTCAAGAACTCGCCAGCCAATTCAAGAAATGAACCCCTGAATGCATCCACAAGATTTATATGTAATATGATGGGATTAATTAGAGAAGCAGTTTGGGAGAGTATCAATGTTATGTGTTCATTACCAATATCTTTGCTAATTAAATACATTAACATTATATACATAAGTATAGGTATATGAATATAGTTTTGAAGGCTTGAAGGCTTGACCTTACATATTCTGCGCATATGTGCATCCCTGAATCCTTGACGTTTGGTTTGTCTTTTTCGGGAACACGAAATCCATAAATTTTACTACCTCCCACAAACACAGTTGGAGAGGGAGATATGAAGAGAATGAAGAAGAAAGAGAGATGGATACAGCACTACAGCAGCTTTCAGAAGATACTGCTTGTGGGTGAAGGCGACTTTTCATTCTCAGCTTGTTTAGCTAGACAGTTTGGTTCTGCTGTTAACATGGTTGCCACTTCACTCGACCCTCAAGGTGTTCTTCATTCTATATGAAACTCTGTTGACATCCATTAATCTCCTCACTACTCTCTGTATTTTGTGTTTCATGCACACTGGCCGGCCTAAAGGATCATCAGTTCAGCATACTGGTTAGCTTGTGATTGCAGCCATCTAATTTGCATTTTTTTTTTTTTGGTCTTACTGCAGAGATAGTGTATGCTAAGCATTGGAGCTGTGAAACACATTTGCAAGAACTAAAAAGATTAGGATGTCGAGTTCTGCATGAAGTTGATGTGAAAGAAATGAACAGACATCCCACCTTAATAAACATGGAATTTGATGTTATCGTCTTTAACTTCCCTCATGCTGGCCATTTCCCAGGGTTATGTGAAAGAAATGTCAAACTCATCAAGTAAGTGCAGCTGCTTTTCTCAAGTGGTACAAGTAATTCTGCAGGGTCAGCAAGCTTAATTATGGTTATGATTCACTATTCATTTGTATTTATTATGTTTTCGGGTGGAAATGAATCAGGATGCACAGAGAGATTCTGGAGGCATTCTTTAAGAGTGCGAGTGATATGCTGAGCAGTGGAGGGGAAGTTCATGTCACACACAGAGATGACTATCCCTATAATATATGGAAGGTGGAGAAACTAGCCAACGGAGCGGGTCTTTATCTGAAAGAGAAAGTAGAATTCCAAAAGAAGGACTACCCTGGGTATCATAACAAGAGAGGCGGTGCTATCCATAGTAACAAAACATTCCCTCTCAAAGACTGCTATACCTTCAAATTCTCTGTTGGTACTTGGGAAAGCGAAGAAGAAGAAGATGAAGAAGATGATGACGATTATGATGACAATTCCGATGATGATGTTGATGATGATGAGGACACTACATCTAGTGGAAGTCTCGATGATGAAATTGGATGGATATTACCTGTGATGAAACGTCTGCATATTAAGTGAGTATACAACTAAGGTGCGGTTTTGGTACTCTGAAGAAAGGAAAAGCTGGTAGAATAAATATGGACCAACATTATATTAAACATTGTTGGGATTTAGCTATCCATATACATACAATTTCTATTTGATCAAGAGTATGGGCCACTGTAGAGCCCAACGCCATCACGGGCCTTAGATGATGGGGCCTAAGACTCGTGAGGCCCAATAGCCGAAGGGTATGGTCCCTAAGGCAGGAGGGTATAAATCCAAGTGTCAGTTTCTTGTATGATAACAACGATTTGAAACAAAAGGAACTTGTTCTCTCCTGTTCTCTCCCGCTCCCATCATCAGAGAGAATTCAAAGGAAAGGTGGTGCCCTCCACAGCCTTAGAAGATCCATACATCTTCAACAAAATCTAAAATGGGTTCAGATTGGTTCCCTATCCAGAGATCAAAGATCAAAAGAATGTTTTGAATGCTTGATATACATACATACATATATATATATATATATATATATATATATCATGTTTTTGTGTCTTGGGTGATAATGGAAAATAAAGAAATCTAACAAAAGCATAATATACTTTCCAGCCCCAGTTGAAAACGGACTGTTAGGAGGACTGGAATCTTGTGATTGTCAAATATTAATTAGTGTTTCATGATAAAAATTACAGTCCCATTGTGAAATTAATTCTAAAATATCGATTAGCTTAATTACAGATAATTAGTGGGTTGGACTGATCCTCCACATTGTCGAGGACTGATAGTTCTCAGAACCATCTTCTGTGAGCCTTCTTCAAAACAACCGTGTCATAACAAGTTTACGGGCTTACGGGCTTACGTGCTTACAGACTTGCGGAAAATCTAATGTCGCAGTTCTGAGAATTGCTTCCCCTCCAACAGAAACATTGTTGATGGATGATTCTATAACAGTCTATGTTACAAGCTCCACTTATTTACAGATTAAGAAAGAGCAATATCCAGCTCCATTTTTTTACAGATCAAGTGTCAAAGCAGTGATAATTAAGGCACACACCTTTGCATAGACTGCAGACTCAAATTCGGCCTCCTCTTTGTTGAATTTCTCACTTTGTGCAAAACATTTTTCAGCTTCCACTTATAATTTTAGACCCAGATGAATGCAATAGACTAATATTGAACGTTGAATATTAACAAATTTATGGCTTATGTACTCGTCACATGCCATTTTGTTTGAACAATTCTTCTCATCAAACCCCGTGTCTTAAAACAAATACACTTTACTAATGGGTTTGAATTATTTTTAAAAGGAGAATGGAAATGTGAGCGGGTATGACACAATTATAAGACTTGAATGCATTTGAAAAGCCTTTAAAAATTAAAATTCATGACTTATGTGTAACAAGGTAGTGCTTAAGAATTCCATTTTTGGATGCAAATATTCATTAGTGTCCACGATAACATGCAACCAACTAGGTTCTCGAAGAGCCTAATTTTAAACCTAGTCCTATGTCGAAATTGAAGGATGTAGAGAGAACGATTGTTAGGATTGGTGATATTGATGAATTTAAGAGGTTCTTTAATCTTTGTATTCTCCTATGCAACTTTATTGGCTCCCACTTCTTGTTTGGAAGGTAGTTGCACTTGAAAGTATACACCCTAAGATAAGTTAATTGGAAACATTAATAGTTTATACAAAAAGATCATATGATGGAAAGTTACTAAAGCCTTTCAAATAAAAATTAAGTTGGGAAATTGAAGGTTATTTCTTATGTTATTTATTTATTTGTTTATTTGTTTATTATTAATTTATATTATTTATTTGTTGGAAATTTTATTTATTTTAAAGGTATTTTCAATTTTTCTTGTGTGCTATTTTATTACTCAAACTAAGAGACCGTTTGGTTTTTTTTTTTTTTTAACTTTTTACTAAAAACAACTTGCTTTTAGACTTTAAGTTGTTTGTTTTTCTACTTTTTTATAATTTAATATAAGTTTTTTGCTGAATAGAAAAAACTAAAATATTTGGCTTTTTCTAAATAGAAAAAATAACATGTTGATTTTTCTTTACTTTTTAATGTTTAATAGAAATAAAATATTAAAAAAATAAATAACGTAATACTTAATACTATTAAGCATTAAAACTCTATTTGGAATTAAGTAAAAAAAGCAAACACCACCTAACATGCACACTAATAATATTGCTAAGATTTGTCATTTTTCTCATGAGATATGAACAAATACGGTAATTCTTTAACATTTTTATTTGAAGGTAATTTTATCATCAAGCAATTAAATCGCATTTATGATAATTATTATAATTTGAACAAATTTTATGAAAACCATACGAAAACTTTTCCTATTATTTTTAGAATATTTGAAATTATAGGAATAAGTTAGGCCCTGTTTGGTAACAGTTTTCGAAACCAATTCTGAAAAATAGTTTTTTAAAATAATTTTTGAAATTTGTTTATTAATGTTTTGTAGAATAAAAGTCTGTTTAGGAACCTGATATGTTTTTAACATATTTTTAATATTTTTGAATGTGTTATAAAAATAATTTTTATATCTAATACTTTATTTTTAATCATTCTATATGTTTGTAAAATTATTTTTTAAAATAGCCATAAAAATACAAGTGAAAACAACTAAAAGATGTTATTTGAAAATAACATATTTTATGCTCTTAAGAACAGAAAACAAAAAATAGTTTTTAATTGTTAAATATGTTTTCTTGTTCTTTTGGTTTGAAGAACATAAAACTATTCTCGAAAATCATGGTCAAACATACCTTTAATGTTTTTAAAGATAAAGTTGCTAAACCTTCTCTAGTTATTGAAGATATAACTAAAAGATTTATGGATTTTCACAAACGTGTATTAATTTTAAGATTCAAAATTATGTATTATTTATACTATTATTATTATTATTATTATTATTATTATTATTATTATTATTATTATTGCATGGTAGATTATAAGATAAGTGGAGTATCTTTATATAATTTGAAGTTAAATTTTAATATTTCTAAAAATACAAGCAATTTTTAAAGATGAATTGAAAAGTACTATTATGGTTTTCAATGGAATTGTATAATTATGAAAGATATTAAGGCTATTTCAATGATTTCAAATTTATGTTTGCAATTCTAAAAGCTAATTTAAGCCTCTTATATGTATTATTTAAAGCTTCTAATTGAAAATGAATTTTTGCGTGCCCACATTTTTCATGTGTGTTCCCACTCACTGGTGAGACTCACTTTTTATTTGTAAAAAAATGATTTTTTTTAAAAAGACTTGGGGTTGCCACTAATTTTAGTTTTTTTTAAGGGAAAACAAAATAAAAAATAAAGTCTAGTGTGACTCGTTATTTGGAAAAGACATGTTTGCAGAAACCGAATCTAGATCTAAGGGTCAGATTACTTATCAAAAAGGTACGGTGATAAGTCGTACTCTTCTATGCTCGTAAACCTATGGTCACTATTAAACTAATGAAGAGAATTATGACAATTAATTAATTGATCATGGATACCAAGAATAGAATGACATGATTAAATATGTACAAATCATGATAAAATCGAATCACAAGAATAGGCAAAATAAATTACATGAAAATTATACAAATTGATTAAAAAATTTATATTTCAAAAATTAGTTTTTTAAGAAATTTGAAAGAATTTTATTAAAAACAATTTTTAATTAATGATTTCAATTTATTTATTTACAAGAAAAAAAAAATCAATTTATTTTGTTCAAGTGATTTGATTCAATTTCATTTGTACTCAATTTTAAAAAAGTTATTTATACTTATTGTATCAAAAGAATTTGTTTATTTCAATTTGACAATAAACATGATTTCCACTTACTTTTACTAGAAAAAGAATGAATTTTTACAACTCTATATATATATCAATTTTATTTTTATTTACAAAGGACGATTTTTTTTATAAACTTTATTTACAAAAATATTTTCAATTCAATTTTATCATAAAAATGATTTTTCCAATTTTGATTTGCAAAAATTCTCATCCTATTCTTATTAAAAAAATTATTTAAATCCTCTATTTCTAAAAATTACTTTTAATCCCATTTTAATTAAGGAAAATAATTTATTTACAAAAATATTTTTTGGACAATTTTATTAAAAATTAATTTTTGGGACAACTTTATTTATAAAACAATTTTCAAACAATTATTATTAAAAATATTTTTTTTTAATTTTATTAAAAAAAATTCTAAATTTTCCTAAAAACACTTTTATGAATTTTTAATTAAGAAAATTGTGGACCTGCATTTTTCACGTGCGTCCCCACTCAATCGACAAGACTCACTTCTATTTTTTGTTATAAAAATAGTTTTGGAAAAGTTGAAGTCGCCACTTATTTTATTTTATTTTAAAAGGGAAAATAAAACAAGAAATAAAACCCTAAAAAAATGACTCCATAGTTTTTGGAAAAAAGTCTCTTTGAAAAACCCGAGTCTAGGTCCGGGGATCAGGTTACCTATTGGGAAGGTACCTTTAAAAGGTAACACCCCTTTAAGCCCTACAAAGGTCTCTACTGACTAAGCCGAGAGAGATGTGACAATTAATTGGTTAATTATAGATACCTAAGTAGGCAAGGTGATTTAAAAAAAAATGGCATGTCTAACAAGAAAAATAATCACAATCATAAAGAAGATTTAGGGTGCATACCTGGACTGCTTCTTAAGTGCTATCACAGAAACATCAAAGTTAGTTCAAATAGTATATCACTCAGCATGCACTTTATCAGAAATAATCAAACAATGAAACATATATATCAAGACACCCAAGCACTATCAAACATAGGCGCAGTTCACAGTGACAAGCATATTCACAGAATTTAAAAGGTAAGTGATAGGGGGCGTACCTGGATAGCATAAATAACTTGTAACGTGCTCCCGCAAGTCATGAAGGGTTAGATAATAAATAATAAATACAAAAATCCTAGCATGTTTGTTATTTAATTAGTATAGCAAAAATGATCAAAGTGTACGAAATCATCAATTATCACATACATCTTGTATATAACTCTTAAAAAAATAAAGAGACATGATTTAATCAAATAGCAAAGGTTGCAAAGATGAGTTTTGAAAAAATTTCTTATGTAGGGGTTTCACCAATTCCCCAATTGATATACACAAATCTAGCCCAGAATTATCCCATTTGTTTGGGATCACAAACTTGGGTTCGTGTTCCACTTAAAACCAAAATTTTTATTGAAAACTAAGAAAGATATGAATTGATCAAAACATGGTTGCATATTATTTAAGAAAATGAGATTTTGATTCTAAGGTCTAAATGTATTTTTTTAAATGCACTTTAACAAGGAACATTTTTGAGAAAAGGTTTCTTTTAAAAAGGAAATACATTATTCGCAAATGACAATACACAAAGATCAAACATAGGCAACCCAAAAGAAAACAGAATCACAAAGTAACATTTTTTTTAGTAATCAACAAAAACTAATAAAGGTGAGGGTAGAGGTCAATCTTCATGATTTTCCAATGGCCTCTGAAGAGTAAATTTTACCAGAGTACCAAAGCAATAAACTATTCAAACTGAGATAAAATAAGCTAATGAGATACCCTCCAAGAATTCATGACTAATATGCAATAAACACATCAATTGAGAATAACAATTATTAGAGATTACCAAAGTAATAAACTATTCAAACTCAGATCAAATAAACTAATGAGATACTCACCAAGAATTAATGACTAATTTTCAAGAAACACGTCAATTAAGAGTAACAATCAAGAATTAACACATGATCAATTAAACACACAAACGCATCTAGACTGATTATAATGAATCAAATTAAATCAAGGCAAATAATAATTTTCAATCATAAAATTAATTTTATTAATGAACTAATATTATAGAAAATATCTAAACTGAATAGATGAGTGAAGCTAAATCAAAGTAAACTAAAGATAGACACCTTCGAATATAGAATTGATTTTATTAATAACTTAAAATTATATAAACACCTAAAATAGTTAAAATGAATCAAATTAAATGAAAGCAAACTAAAAACAACATATGAATTCATGGAATCAACTTTCTAAATAAACATACATTATTAAAATAAAATCTAAGCTTAAAAAATGTTTTTAACACTAATTAAGGCAAGTCTAAAATCAAATATTTAACACATAAGATAAATTATTTCAACAAACTAAAATTTTACTTAAACCTAAAGTTAGATCAAAACAAACCAAAACAAATTTTTGAAACTAAATCTTTAACCTATAGGATCAGTCTTATTAATAAATAAATAACAAGTAATTAAATGAGTAGCAAATAAATAAATAAATAAAACTCAAATGTTCTCAATTTGATGCAATGAATCAAAATTAAATTAAATAGAGATCAAATCATTTTTTTTCCTATAATAAATCAAAGCTAAAACTACACAAAATCGAATTTTCTTAATTTAAAATGATACATCAAAACTAAATTTAAACACAGTTCTAACCTCTAAGTAATAGATCAAAATTAAATATAAATTAAATTCATGCTTCCACACCTTGATAAAACAAATCTAAACTGAAGCGAACAAAATAAATCAAAACCACTCAACTCGACATAATGAATCCAAATTGAAAATAAACTAAACTTTAAATTCTCCAGATAAAGCCCATATAAAAATATCAACTTACCTAGCCGGCTGTGGTGCTACAAAGTAACCTGGATGGCGTGCAGTTGGTGTGGTGAGGTGCGAGCAGATGTCAACTCGCTGTGGCGTGGAGTTGGTGCTGAAAATGCTTCCTGCAAAGGTTAT
Source organism: Vitis riparia (assembly GCF_004353265.1). Classification (NCBI taxonomy): domain Eukaryota; kingdom Viridiplantae; phylum Streptophyta; class Magnoliopsida; order Vitales; family Vitaceae; genus Vitis; species Vitis riparia. The sequence continues at coordinate 12,008,413 of NC_048433.1, read as the reverse complement.
GTAGGTGCGTGGACTATTCTCTTTTCAAGGTGGCAGCTATACGGATGAAAACTGGATGAGTGATGTTCTAGGTGGACTGTCTGTGGCTATTTAACATGGAGAAAGATGGCTTCAAATGCTCTTAGTTTAGTGGAAACTTGGCAGCCTCAGATTTCCTGAACATTCAACAGTGCGTGATGCTTCTTTGCTCTCCTAAGTGATAGTATGTGGGTCCTTTTGGTGGCAAAGAATGTGGTGGTGTTGTCTCTTTGTTTCCTCTTGGTTACAATGTCTCCAAATATCCAAACCAACAACATCTTCTTCTCAAAATCCTAGTCTAAAATTGTCTAATGGTGTCTCCCGCAACTTTATCAAAATGGCATCCTATGTTGATTCTAAGATATTGCATCCCCTGAAAATTCTGGGTCAATGAGCCCCTCAAGATGCTTTATTTGTAGCCCAAACTTCTTAAAAAATATGGATTGATACTCCAAAAAAAGCAGTCCCCCGAGCTTTTCCAAACACGGGCTGATCGCCTCTCCAAAAAAAAGTTGACCCAAGCTCTCCTTTCTCACCCAAGTTGTCTTCCTTTTCTGTCAATGGTGTGGTTGCACCACATTCATCTCCAATGACGTGGCTGCACCTTTCTTCCACTCTCTAATGGTGTCTTTTCTTACTAGATGGATAGGGTGATTCTTCTAGTAGCAGAAACGTCCCACAAAGAGGATTCATCTCCCTTACTTCTTAGAACGGTGAAACCGACTCCTCTTTTTTCACCTCCCGAATGCCCAAAAAAAAAAAAAATTCTTTCATTTTTTCTCCTTTGTGGCTGCCTCTTCCTCCTTAAATAGAGCATTGAATATTCACCCAAAATCAGTTTAATGCCCTTCAAAATGCTCTCTGTATCTTCCCCGAAAGTGAGATTAATTCCTCCACCAGCCTATCATTTTTCTCCTCCACGAGCTGAAAATCATTTTCCTTTCCCGTCAAACTGGCATGTTTTCTTCCCTTAAAATCATTTCCCAAGTCAAAGATCTCTCACCAAAATGGACTCCTTTCCCTACCCACATCCTCTCTCTCTCTCAAAATCACGACCTGAAACGGTCTATATTGCGTTGAAAAATCATCCCAGAACATGGGATGAAACTGATCCCCAAAACATGCTCCTCTCTTTTTGAAGGCTGATTTTGTTTTAATGGTCAATTCTCTTCACCAAAAATATCCTCTTTGCTCTCCAAACTCCCTCGTAATCCCCCTGAAAAATTCCCTCTTATATAAAAAAAAAATGCTGAAAATTATCACTTACCAGAACATCTTCCTATCTTTCCATCCTGGGCCTCTCTTTCCTTTTTTTATTTTTTCGAATGCAGTTTGAATATCCTCTCCAATCACAACCCCCAAGTTTCCTTTCCTACATTGATTCTCTTCCTAACGTGGACTAAATATGCCCCTTGAAAAGGCCGCCTATCTTTCTTTCCCAAAAAATCCAAACTCTCCATTGATAAATCTCCCTACAAAATTCCAAAGTTAATAGGTTAAATTAAATAATAAAAAAAAAAAACATGTTTTAGAAAATGAGTAAAAATTATTAGATTGACAAAAAAATGTACATTTTATACCATTATTAGATTAAATAAAAGTATTTGATGAAATTATTAGATTAAATTAGACAAAAGTATTGTACAAAATTATTAGATTATATTCAAAGTGTTTTACAAAATTATTAGATTAAATAAAAGTATTTTATGAAATGATAAAAAAAATACACAAAATAATATACAAAATGGCTAAATAGATAATAATAAAAAGGAAAGTCATGCAAGCCATGCAAAAATGTGAGCCATGAAGCCATGCAACCATGCAAGATGTGCCTAAAAGGTGACCTAGGCAAGGCTAGTAAAACTAAGTGGGCTAGTCATGCCTAAATGGGACTAGAAAAAGTCTAAATGTGCCTAAATGAGCCTAGGTGGACTTAAGTGGGCCTAAATGAACTTAAATGGGCCTAAGTGATGCCTAGTGGGCCAAGTGTACCTAAATGGGCCTAGGGTGCCTAAGTTAGGGCTGCCAAGAGTCACAATGGAGTTAAATAAATCCCTCAACCAAAGTCTCCAAGGTGGCTTAGAAAAGATAGGCTACACGAGTAGTAATGGGCCACCAAGGAATTGCTGTAAAGTACCAAACAAATACCTAATAGGACATGAGCTAAAAAGACATAATGGGGGGTTTACAAATATGCCCCTCTTTGGTAGAAATTACGAGTGTAGGGAATGTGAATAAAATACGAATAATGAGTGGAACGAAGTGAACTACACTAAAGAACTAAAAGAAAAGGACTAGAGATTTTGTCCTAGCACATGACAAGAGTAAGCTCGGAACACGGGGTCGCAATCACAAAAATGGAACAACTCTACGTCGTGAGCTCAAGGTTCTACATGGAAAGGATGACTCTATGCCATAAATGAGAAAAACGACTCTAGGTTGTGAGCTCATGACTCTACATGGAAAATAAATGACTTTGGATCATAAATGAGAAAAACGACTCTAGGTCGTGAGCTCTAGGCTCTAAATGGAAAAGAAATGACTCTGGGTCATAAATGATAAAAACGACTCTAGGTCATGAGCTATGGGCTCTAAATGGAAAAAAAAAAATAACTTTGGGTCATAAATGAAAAAAACAACTCTAGGTCATGAGCTTTGGGCTCTTAATGGAAAAGAAATTACTTTGGGTCATAAATGAGAAAAACGACTCTAGGTCGTGAGCTCTAGGCTCTAAATGGAAAATAAATTACTCTAGGTCAAAAATGAAAGAAATGACTCTAGATCGTGAGCTTTGGGCTCTAAATGGAAAAGAAATGACTCAGGGTCATAAATGAAAAAAAAAAAAAAAAAAAACAACCCTGGGTTGTGAGCTCTAGGCTCTAAATGGAAAAAAAAAATGACTTTGGGTCATAAATGAAAAAAACAACTCTAGATCATGAGCTCTAGGCTTTAAATAGAAAAGAAATTACTATGGGTCATAAATGAGAAAAACAACTCTGAGTCATGAGCTCTGGGCTCTAAATGGAAAAGAAATGACTCTGGGTCATAAATGAGAAAAACGACTCTAGGTCGTGAGCTCTGGGCTCTAAATGGAAAAGAAATGACTCTAGGTTATAAATTGAAAAAAACGACTCTAGGTCATTAGCTCTGGGCTCTAAATGGAAAATAAATTACTCTAGGTCATAAATGAGAAAAATGACTTTGGGTCATGAGCTCTGGGCTCTAAATGGAAAATAAATGACTCTGGGTCATAAATGATAAAAACGACTCTGTGTTGTGAGGTTTAGACTCTAAATGGAAAAGAAATGACTACAGGTTATAAATGAGAAAAACGACTCTAGGCCGTGAGCTCTAGGCTCTAAGTGGGAAAAAAAATGACTCTAGGTTATAAATGAAAAAAATGACTCTAGGTCGTGAGCTCTGAGCTTGAAATGGAAAAGAAATGACTCTAGGTCATAAATGAGAAAAACAACTCTGGGTCGTGAGCTTTGGGCTCTAAATGGAAAAAAATGACTTTGGGTCATAAATGAAAAAAATGACTCTGGGTCGTGAGCTACATACTCTAAATGGAAAAAAAAATTACTCTAGGTCATAAATGAGAAAAATGACTCTAGGTCATGAGCTCTGGGCTCTAAATGGAAAAGAAAATACTCTGGGCCATAAATGAGAAAAACGACTCTAGGTCATGAGCTTTGGGCTCTAAATGGAAAAAAAACGACTCTAGGTCATAAATTAGAAAAAACAAATTTTGGGTCGTGAGAGATGATATATAAAAAAAATTCATAAACTAAATCTCGAAGTGTGTACATCGTAACCCATCTAAAAACAAATCTCAAAGTGCACAAGATACTGCTCATCCGGATAACCCAATCTGCAATGTAAATATGATGGAGACAAACTATCATATAAACACCCGACTAAAGAACCTATCAATGCTCCTTAAGTGAAACCTGATGCGGTCCATCTCCATCACAACCAGACCATGTAGGAAGGTCCTGATATCATAAATCATCGGAAGTCCCAGACTGATGCTCAATCTGAAATCAAGTTGGCAGCCACTTCAATCCCAGGAATACTAAAAGAAAATGGGGAAATATGCCCCAGTACAAGATCTGATGTCAAAGTCATGAGGTAAATAGCCAACTCCTCTCATCCATCCTCGTACTACTACCTAATCAAACCTCATCGATGAGAGAGGGAATATGCCTCGGTATGGATATCTGGTACACAACGAAGAATATGACATTGCCAACCAAACATCTATCAAAGTCAATCAATCATCTGTTAACATCAATCAAACATCTCAATAATCAAGATCAAGGATAACCACACAACCCAACCACGACTAAGGATCTCAGAGTAAAGGGGAAATATGCCCTAGTGTGGATATCTGATGTACAACAAAATGATGACTCCGATATCATCAATGGACTGTCTCCAAACTAAAAAATCCATCAAACATCAATATGCCAAGCAAGAGAAAGAAACTAAATGTTTCCAAAATTATTTCCAATAAGAGAAAACATAGTAACGACTATACTTCAACCAATCTACAAAAGCCCAGCCAAGTGAAAATTGCCAAAGATAACGTCTGATTTTATGGCTTTAGGGTGGTCTTAAGATGCGGGACGTAACGTAGGCTAATGTGATAAGGTGAAAGAAATGAAGATAAACTAGGCTTAAATACCCAATGATCAAATCCATACCCTCGTGTATAGCATAATGCATAGAAAAAATCTCATGAGCCATGGAACTTAAGAGGAGTCCATGGGAATGTCGATGGTGAAATGAGAAATGAGAAGTGGTCAACCCATCAGTGGATCATGAAGAAAGGTGTCAAATCAGGAAGGTGTATAGGTGTCAGATGGGATAACAAATAGGATAAATAGTAAGAAAGAAATATAGGAAAATCGAATGAAGGTAGTGAGACAGGAAAAAGGAATGATGAGCAACGCATATCAATACAATAAAGGTAAGTCATATCACCTATAATGGAGTAGTAAAGAAAACTCTGATTCTGAGATCTTCGTGAAAAGGTTACTCAACTCTCATACCTATAAAGTACAACAACTTTGATCCAAGGGACAAGGATCTCACAAAACTCAAGACTCTCACAAACAACTTTCATCCTTCCAACTGCATAATGAAAGTGGCTCAAGCAGCGAAAACGTCCTCATGGAAAACTCATATAAACCCTCAATGATGAACCCAATAAACAATGCTCAAATAGCAACGCATGTGATTCATCCCCAATTGGTGTACTATTTGATTCAATCCTCAGACGGGAGTTATAAACCTAATTCACCATACACTAAGGTAGCATAGCTAGCATAATATAGTGGTTCTAGGATCGTCCACATGGATGGGTTTTCATATTACAAGTGATATTAATTAAAGTACTGAAATGGTGTTTTTTCTTTTATGAGTTAGCTTTAAAAGAAAACATAATTTTGGTTGAAAATGATTGGTTTTAAGTTAGTCAAAAATAGTAACTGAGATTAATTACAAAGAAAAGGTTTCTTGGAGTTTTAGGTCACTAAGTTCAGGTTCCTTAGACAAAAGGGGGAGATTTCGGATCTTTTCCTCGCGTTGGGGATAATAACATAAAGAATGGTTATCTCCCGAACCGGTGTGTATTTAGCAACCAAGATTTGATCCCACAAGTCCATGAAAAATTGCAGTTGCTTCCCATTAATGGTTTCAAACACTAAAGACCTCTCATTGTGAATCATCTTTCAATGGCTCGTACATGATAACTAATAGACATCCATGGATTCCATGGAGCCCGAAAAACTTACCAAGTATTGGTCATTCAAGGTGATCCTAACCTTGGATTACCCTTTAAATGCTCGTAAGAAATAACTAATGGATCTCCAGGGAGTCTGAAAAGCTTACCAAGTATTAGCCCAGATGATTTTAAGAGATTTTAAGTTAAACCTTAAAATAAAAACCATTAACGGGTAACAACTCTCCTCATTTAAAGCAAGGAAAACTCCCACCTTTGTATCCGGATCCCTTACCTAGCTTCCTTCAGTCCAAGAAACGAAAAACCTAGCCACTCATCCTCTGAGAAAACATCCATGGAGGTTGTTTGGCTAGAAAGAAAATAAAAACAAAATGAGAAGGTAAGGCAGAGCAAAACTCTATGTATTTCTTACTAAAAGAATTTACGAGTGTTCTCTAGAATTTTTTCCGAGATATTACAAAAGATATATTTTAAGATATATATAGAGAGAGATATTTTTAACCCTTCATTTAGATATCCTAAATATCTAAAAATATCTTTAGCTGATTACAAGAAGAAAATAGGTAATTACACAAAATATCTCGATAATTTTTTTGGTTTAATTACCAGTCTGGTTTTAAAAACATTGATTATAACTTATTGTGAAAATGTCTTAAATAATTATATAAAATTTTCAAATTATAGAAATACCCTAATTTCATTTGGGGTGATACACTCAGTTTTTTTTACTTAATTCTAAATAGAACTTTAATGCTTAATAGTGTTAAGTATTAGGTTGTTTGTTTTTTTAATATTTTATTTTTATTAAACATTAACAAGTAAAAAAAAACCAACATGTTATTTTTTCCATTTAGGAAAAGCCAAATATTTTGGTTTTCTCTATTCAGTAAAAAGTTTATAATAAGTCATGAAAAAGTAGAAAAACAAATAACCTAAAGTTTGAAAGCAAATTACTTTCAATAAAATGCTAAAAAAACAAACGCTCTCTTTGACTATGTTTAGTTGGCTAGATATAGTATGACATATAATAAGAAATGGATAACATATTTTATCTTATATTTGGTTGGTGAAGGGATATGATAAGTTATCACATCACTTATCCTATCTTATATTTAACAAAATGTGAGATAAAATAAATAGTGAGATATATTATCTACCCTCCTTTTTATAATCATTATACACAAGATGTGTTTATTCTATGTTAAAATTTAGGATATACATATCCCATGTATCCTAAATTAAAATTTTTTTATTAATCTTTTATTTTTTTATATTACTTATTTTACAAAATAAAATTTTTATTATAAAATTAAATTTGTGCTATTTGAAGTTTTACACAAGCATTCAAACATTTATACTCTTTTTCAATTAATCTCCGAGTTCAAGGTACTGATCCAATCTCTATTACTAATTCGATCAACCGGCTTTTAGGTTAGATACAATCGTTTGGATGCTGAAAAAATAAATATTGAATCGGAAAATAAATATGCTGTTTTTTTTTTTTTTTTTGGGATTTTTGACAGCAAAGAAAGAGAGAGCTAACATATCTATCACAATTTCGTTTTTTTTTTCCTTTTTTTTTATTTGTTTTCTTGGTAACCAAACAGAGGGTCGGATTTCACTGTTCTTTATAACTTAAGTTTTAAGTTTTAAGGTTTCTCTTTAAACAACTGTAGAACTATTGCCAGTTTGGATGACATTTCTTTTATTTTTATTATTAATTTTTATCCATATGTTAGGATGGAAACGCTGTGGCTAACACTGTAATTTGCCAGCGCGAAAAGGCCATATAAATACAAAAGGAGAAGAAACAGAATTAGCAATGACTGATTTTACCAGGGAAACATGATCATGATTGTTACAGTTAAATAATAAGGATGTAAATTATGAGGAAAAATAATTGGTAAAATAGGGGGGTACATTGGAAATGAAAATATCGGTAATCACGGATATATCGGTAACTTGATTTTACGGATATATCGGAGAAATATCGATGGATATTTTGAAAAAAAAATTTGGTAAGTAAAAAATTGATCAAAACTCATGGAAATGTAAAAAAAACCTTATATTAATATAATTAAAAGTATAATAAACAATTTAAAATTATTTTGGTGAAGAATTTGATATATATATATAGATATGTATAATACGATTTGTGATATTATACATAATTATATTATATCGGTTGTATTTATACATTTATTATGAAGTTTCATGAAAAACTTATTTTAGTAAATATTAATAATTTATACATATTATCACATAGCTTGAGGTTCAATTCTGACCATTGGATCACATCTAGTTTCAATTTGGACCATCAGATGCAAGGGTCCAAAATTAAAATATCAATAAAATATTTTATTTAAGATTTAATTTCTAAAATTTTATTAAAAATATGTGATAATAACTTTTTTTTATTAACATTAATTTATTTAAATAATTAAAATTATTAATAATTTATCTTATTAAATTAATTTTAATTCATAAAATATCATTGATTAAAATCGAAATTTTAATCCATGATAGTGATTTAATCAAAATAAAGATGGATAATTAATAATTAATCCATGATAGTGATTTAATCAAAATAAAGAGGGATAATTAATAATTATTTATATCTCGAGTGGAAAATTGCTCTCATGATATGTTTCCTTCTTCTTCTTTTTTAATCTCTACTGGATCTAAAAATAAAAACGGCCAGCCACTTCTCTCACTCGGGCATCAAGAAGCCCTTTTCTGAAGTTGCCCTCCAGACGAGAGAATACCTAAAAAGGCCCTATTTTCCTCTGCCACTCTCACTCCTCCCAGGTACTAATCTAATCTTGTTATTTATTTTTATTTTTCTGCAACCCCGTTTGATTCCCAAGAAAATCCATCCCCCATTCGTTTTCCGGGAAAGTTCATCCTCGTTTGATTTCCGAGAAAATCCATGCAAAACCCCCAAGGAAAACCAGAAAGATTGCTTTTTTTTTTTTGCTTCCTGTGTTTTCTGGATCTGTTCTAGGGGTCGCTTTGCTTTTGTGCCATTGGATTTAAATTTCACGAACCCTAAATCCACGATTTTTGAGCCAGTCTAAAAAACACAACCTTTGCCTGCAAATCATGATCAGATTTTGTATCCTGTGCGCGGGCTGGACTGGTAGGAAATATCGGGAAATTTCCCGAAAAATCGGAAATAAAATCGGCGATACAAACCGAAAATTCGCCGATAAATTGCAGTATCCGGCGATTTTTGGAAGATTTCGCCGATTTTTCGCCTGCATCCATTTTTCGGCGATTTTAACCGAAATTTGGCGAAATTTCTCCCATCGACATTTCGGCCCCCTCTTTCGTATCGCCGGCCACCGAAACCCGAAATTTCGGAGAAAAAAATGGAAACTTTCATCCTTGGAAGTTAGGGCTCAGGAGGAGTCCTAAAGTGAAGACGAAGATGGTGGAAGACCAGTTTCTGGCCTCTTCGAGGGGACTTGATGCTTGCGCTGGCCCCATTGCTTGACTAGACAGAGACGACTCAAGCAGAGTTCGCCAAGGCAACGATTACGAACGAGGCACTGTTGGAAAAGGCCTCCAGGTTCGACGTTCTTCCTTTTGGTCTTGTGAGCCCTCCGTCTCTCTTATCTACCCCTTCTTCTTTTGATTTTGGTCGGGCCTTGGTGGTTTGTGGGTCCTTTGGCTTGGGTGTGATGGTTGGGACAAAAGAAGAGAGGACGTTGGATCCTTTGACCATTGTCTTGGATGACGGTAGTGAGTGGGAGGTGGTAGAAGGAAGGAGGGAGGTTTTGGCTAAAGGGGGAGTGATGGACTTTGAAGAAAAGGCTGTGGATGCAGGGGCTAGTTAAGAAGTAGGAGAACTTGGTGACCAGTGGGATGAGAGTAGTTTGGTGAAATTCAACAAATTCTTGGGTTTCTCGATAGAGGGGTTTGAAGGGGAATTATTAAGTTTGCTTAGGAGGATAAAAAACAGAAGAGAACAGGGTTAAGAGGAAGTGTCTTTGTTTGACAACGAGGTTTGACCGAGAACTGAAAAAGCTAGGGTGGTCGATCAATTATAATGGAGGCGACAGAGAGAGTGGGGTGGCCAAAGGAGGAGGGGTTAGAGTATCAAGTTGTAAATGAAGTTAAAATTGTTTTCTTGGAAAGTAAGAGAGGCTAATGACAACAATAAGAGGAAGGTTATTAAAACTTTAATCAGGGCTCAAAGGGTGGATCTGGTTTGTCGAGACTACGATCTAGGAGATGTCCATTAGGGTGGTGCGAAGTTTTGGTGGGGGAGCAGTAAATGTGAGGGGAACAACCAGGGGTGCATGTAAGCTGCCCAAACATCACATTTATCCATAAATATATAAACTTCAAAATATTGATAAACTATTTAAAGAAAATACAACAATTATAAATTAGCATAAGGTTATAAAGTATAGTATTGAAAAAACAATATCACTAACAAAGTGAGTTATCCATAAATTTAAAGATGTTTGAGACAAAAGCTTCAAAACAAAAGATTCTATACATATTTCTATTTTGTTTAGGGTCGGTGGGATTGTCGAGTGCATGTAAGTTCACGTTTAACAAAAAAAAAGAAAAAAGGGACATATTTCTATTTTGTTGAAATTTGAAATTTGAAGAAGTACATAACAATTTTGTTTAAATCGAGAACAAAAGGAACAAAAGGAACCTATCCCTAACTTTCTCGTCACGCAGATGGTTACAACATCTGGCGCAATTTCGCTTGCAATCCACATCCACTATCGCCGCTGCCACTCACTCTCCAGGTTTTTCTCTTCCTCTCGACATACATATTGTACCAATTAGGGTTTTTTTTGTGTGTGTGTTTTTCTTCCAAGAACCGTACAATAGATGTGATTCTTGAAGTAATTTTTTTTTCATTTTTTCTATCAGTTAGATATGCGATTCTTGGAAAGAACTCGGAAAAAAAAATGATGTTTACTGAATATTTGTATCTTGATTGTGGTTTAGTTTGATTTTTTCAATTTAGATTTTTCTTTGTTCTAGGAAAATTGTCTTTCAAATCTTATGCTGAGCGGATTATTAATGTGTCTTCTGGGATCTAACCACCGACTTAATCATCTTCCTTTTCTCCCCGTCATTGAGCCCTTTAACATTCCAAGAGAGAGTTTTGATCTTCATATCCACTGTAATCAATTCCCAATTGTTCCTACTGCTCCTTCTGGACGCAAGCATAGGTTCTCCATGGCTAACTGTGCAATCCAATCTCCTAAGTTCCCTTTTGAAATGTGAAGTGGACACCGATTTCTTCTTCTTCCCTCTACAAGGATTCCCCCACCAGCCTTCTTCCCCAACTTCCTCGGTAACAAACCAATTTTTTCTTCGCACCCCTGAACTAGCATTCCCAAAAATCTGCTACATTCTTTGAAACTGGAGAGCTCCTTGTCGGAAAGCAAATCCTCTTTGTGGGAATCATTCTCAGGGAATGCCACCTCTGAACTGTCTTGCAGAACCATAGTATGGAAAAAAAAATTAAATTTTCAATTATCTTTTAGGTTTGTGATGGTAAATTTAGGAATAACTTCCATTCAAGTAATTAACACCCTAACTAAATGAAAAAAATTAAATTTTCATTTAAGTTGATTATTAGTAGTGAAAAGATTAAATTTTGAATTACTTTTTAGGTTTGTGATAACAATTTAAAAAATGACTTCCTCAAGTAATTACAACACTAATTAAATGAAAGGATTAAATTATCATTTAAGTTGATTATTTGTATTGATAAGGGTATTTTTGGAAATAAAAAGTGAAAAACACCTTATATATATATGAAAGAAAACCTGATCTCTTAATCCAACCTAAAAATTTATATTACCCTAAGACTAACATATTGAGCTTAAACTAATTTCAAAATCACCCAATTCTAAACATAATTCAATTATAACCAATGTTTTAAAAACCAGACTGGACTGGCTGGTGACCAAAATTGGTTTGATCCACCCTTTTGAGTCGGCAACTTATTGAACTGGTCTCAAACTGTTAGAACTGACGGTCCAACCAATGAAATGAGTGAACCGGCGGTTGTGTAGTAAATCGAACAATTCACTGCATGTTTTTTTTTTCCCACGAGAGAGAGATGGTGGGATGGTGGTGATGGGACGATTGTTGGTTGATGACCAATAGTTGTTGGAGCTATTGCTGGTGGCGAGGTGGCTGGTGGTTAGGGTAGGCAAGGGTATGCTTGGGTATGGTGAGATAGAGAGGGAAAGAAAGAAAAGAAAAGAGAGAAGAGAAGAAGAAGCAGAAATGGAGAAGAAGAAGAGAAATGGGGAAAAAGGGGAGGTGAGGTTGGTGATGGGAAGAAATGGGTTTCGGGGAGAAGTGGACTGTTTGGATATCTTGGTGCATTTCCACAACAACTTTTTCGGTGTTAATCAATGGTACTCCAGAGGGTTTCTTCAATAGTTCAAGGGGTTTGCGTCAGGGGGATCCTCTTTCTCCCAATCTTTTTGTGATTGGGATGGAGACCTTTAGTAGGCTTATTCATAGGGCTGTGAGAGGGGGGTTTCTTTCAGGCTGTAGGATAAAAGGTAGAAGAGGAGATGGGGCGATGGTATCTCATTTGCTACTCGCTGACGATACTTTAGTTTTTTGTGATACATCCCAAGATCAGATGACTTATTTAAGCTGACTGTTGATGTGGTTTGAAGCCATATCAGGTTTGAGAATCAATTTGGATAAGAGCGAAATCTTGCCGGTTGGGAGAGTAGAGAATTTGGAGTTGTTGGCTCATGAGGTTGGTTGTAAAGTGGGAAGGCTACCAACTTCTTACTTGGGGATCCCTTTGGGGGCAAATCACAAGTCCGTGGCCGTTTGGGATGGAGTGGAAGAGAGGTTCTGGAAAAGGCTTGCCATGTGGAAAAGACAATTTATCTCCAAAGGCGGGAGAATGACTCTAATTCGGAGTACCTTGTCAAGTATGCCTATATACTTGATGTCGTTACTTCGAATTCCTAGAGTGGTTATTTTAAGATTGGAAAAAATTCAAAGGGATTTTTTTATGGGGAGGAGGAGCTTTGGAGAGAAAGCCTCATCTAGTAAATTGGGATACCGTGTGTTTGGATAAAAGAAAGGATGGTTTGGGAGTTAGACGTTTGTCTACTTTCAATAGGGCCCTTTTATGCAAGTGGACTTGGCGCTTTGCGAATGAAAGGGATACTCTTTGGAGGCGCGTCATTAGTAGGAAGAAGGGGAGGAAGAAGGGGGGTGGTATTCTAAAGAGGTCAGGGAGGGCTTTGGAGTAGACTTTTGGAAGGATATAAGGAAGGAAGGTGCTCTTTTGCAAAACAAGGTGGGCTTCTCTGTGGGGAATGGTAGAAGGGTGAAATTTTGGAAAGATAATTGGTGTGGGAATTTCACTCTCTGTAATTCCTTTCCCTTTTTGTATGCCTTTGCAACATATAAAAAGGCTTGGATAGAGGAGATGTGGGATCATTCGGGAGGAGAAGGGGTTTGGAGTCCTAGCTTCTCTAAGCCCTTTAATGAATGGGAAGTGGAGGAGGTGGAGAGATTACTTTTGATAATCCGGGGTAGGAGGCTTAATCCTCGGAAGATAGTTTGTTGTGGAAAGAGACAAAGGATGGGATTTTCTCAGTTAAATCTCTTTACAGTATTTTAGATTCAAGAAGAGGTGTTCAGTTCCCTATCAACATTATTTGGAATCCTTGTGTGCCTACTAAAGTGTGTTTCTTTGCTTGGGAAGCTTTTTGGGGTAAGGTGCTAACTTTGGATCAACTCAAAAAGAGGGGTCGGTGTTTAGCTGACAGATGCTTTCTTTGCTGTGAGGAAGAAGAGTCTATTGATCATATTCTTATTCAGTGCTCTAGGGCAAGAGTGTTATGGGAATTATTGTTTGCTCTTTTTGGTGTTACTTGGGTCTTGCCTTATTCAGTTAGAGATACCCTTAGTGGGTGGAGTGGCTTTAATTTGGGCAAGAAGTGCAGAAAGGTGTGGAAGGCAACCCCTTTGTGTATCTTTTGGGTGGTGTGGAAGGAAAGAAATAGGATTACTTTTGATAATGAGGAGCTATCGATGAATAGGTTGAAAAATTCTTTTGTTTGTAATCTTTGGGTGTGGACTAAATCGGTTGTAAATGATGGTCCTCTCTCTTTACTCAGTTTTTTCGATTGGCTAGGTGCTAGGTGAGGGTTGGTATTGTATTTCTGCTTCTTTTTGTGCCCTAGGGCGCCTCTTGTATACTCCCTGTATGCTTTTGGGCCTGCTTTAAGGGGCTCTTTTCTAATATATGTTTATTGTGTGTAAACGCCAATAAATAAAAAAAAATGGGTTTTAGGGTTTTTTAAAATGAATGGTGGAGATTAAGTGTGAAAATGGAGGGGCTATATGGGTTCTCTAAAAAATGATATAAATGGACTTAAAAATTGGGCTCTCTAAAATGGACCTAAAGATTGAGTTTTCTCAAAATATATTTATATTTATCTTTATCATTTAATTGAATATATCAAATGTAAAAATATAATTTTGTTAAAAATTTTAATTTTATATATATATATATATATATATATTTAATTTTTTATAAATATTCTTAATTTTAATAATATATAAATTATATATTTATGACATCACCGATTCGAATGTGATTCAACCACCGGTTCGACTAGTGATGTGAATCGATAATTTTTTTGGTTTAATTACCAGTCTGGTTTTGAAAACATTGATTATAACTTATTGTGAAAATGTCTTAAATAATTATATAAAATTTTCAAATTGTAGAAATATCCTAATTTCATTTGGGGTGATACACTCAGTTTTTTTTTAATTAATTCTAAATAGAACTTTAATGCTTAATAGTGTTAAGTATTAGGTTGTTTGTTTTTTTAATATTTTATTTCTATTAAATATTAACAAGTAAAAAAAAAACAACATGTTATTTTTTCCATTTAGAAAAAGCCAAATATTTTGGTTTTTTCTATTAAGCAAAAAGTTTATAATAAGTCATGAAAAAGTAGAAAAACAAATAACCTAAAGTTTGAAAGCAAATTACTTTCTAATAAATGCTAAAAAAACAAACGCCCTCTTTGACTATGTTTAGTTGGCTAGATATAGTATGAGATAGAATAAGAAATGTATAACATATTTTATCTTATATTTGGTTGGTGAAGGGATATAATAAGTTATCCCATCACTTATCCTATCTTATATTCAACAAAACATGGGATAAGATAAATAGTGAGATATATTATCTACCCTCCTTTTTATATTCATTATACACAAGATGTGTTTATCCTATGTTCAAATTTAGGATGTACATATCCCATGTTCAAATTTAGGATATACATATCCCATGTATCCTAAATTAAATTTTTTTTATTAATTTTTTATTTTTTTATATTACTTATTTTACAAAATAAAATTTTTATTATAAAATTAAATTTGTGCTATTTACAGTTTTAAACAAGCATTCAAACATTTATAGTCTTTTTCAATTAATCTTTGAGTTCAAGGTACTGATCCAATCTCTATTACTAATTCGATCAATCGGCTTCTAGGTTAGATACAATCGTATGGATGCTGAAAAAATAAATATTGAATCGGAAAATTTTCTCATCTAGGGTTTAGGAATACACATCTTTGGCTTGGTTGATCTATGCTTTTTTTTTTTTTGGGATTTTTGATAGCAAAGAAAGAGAGCTAACATATGTATCACAATGTCGTTTTTTTTTCCTTTTTTTATTTTATTTGTTTTCTTGGTAACCAAACAGAGGGTCGGATTTCACTATTCTTTATAACTTATGTTTTAAATTTTAAGGTTTCTCTTTGAACAACTGTAGAACTATTGCCAGTTTGGATGACATTTTTTTTATTTTTATTTTTAATTTTTATCCATATGTTAGGATGGAAACGCTGGGGCTAACACTGTAATTTGCCAGCCTGAAAAGGCCAGGCTTAGATAAATACAAAAGGTGAAGAAACAGAATATTCATCAAATATTGGATGCTCAAAACGCTTTTACTGGTGCTGATATGGTATGCTTTTTGTACTGAAAAACTCACTTTCCTACATGTTGAATTCAGTGTATTCAGTCTGTTGAGTGTGATGGCCATAGTCATTAATGCCCATTTTAATTGGCAGAATAATAGAGGGAAGGGAAGCTTGAAGTATCTCTTGCAGCAGAGAGAGATTGTTGCTCGTTTTGTCAAAGGTGATCAATCCACATCTCAGAAAAAGGCAAAGGGAAGGTATAAATTATGTTCTCCTAGGCAGTAAATTGTCTTGATTTATCATATGATGTTTTTATGTATATGTTATTCATTAATCTTTTTAAAGAAATTAGTTGTGCTTCGTTTGGTGGGAAAGAAATGTTAGGATTTTTTAGGAGAAAGTGAGGATTTCAGAGATTCTTTGGGATATCAAATCAAGTTCATCTACATTTCATGGACATTTCAAAATGTTTGAAGTACATTTCTTTGTGACAACAGTACCTAGGCATGGGAATTTGATGTTAATGTCTTGGTCACAACATGACTTGAATTAGCAATCACTGATTTTACCAGGGAAACATATATGATAGCTACCTCGTTGTCCTTGAATCCCAATGTGACTGGAAGCCCCTAAAAAAAAGGATGGTTGTTACAGTTTAGAAACTTTTTTTCTTCCCAATGTACCCCCCTATTTTACCAATTATTTTCCCTCATAATTTACATCCTTATTATTTAACTGTAACAATTATTCTTCCCAATGTGATTGTTACAGTTAAATAATAAGGATGTAAATTATGAGGGAAAATAATTGGTAAAATAGGGGGGTACATTGGGAAGAAAAAAAGTTTCTAAACTCTTCATATGTAGTGTAGATAGAGATAAATGATATGAAATCTATTCAAAAGGCCCTCAAATGTTTAGTGAATTAGGGTCTAACTTTTGTGAATTTGGTTTGATAAGTATATGGGTGGCATGCCAAATACTGTTTTCATTCCATTAATGCATATTTGTGGTGCATTTGGTTACATGGAATAAGAGCTTAGGATGGGAATTGGTTGCTTTGAACATTGGTTGTTTGGATTCTGTAAGCCCCAACAAAAGCAACATTGCATTATTTTGAATTTCAAATCAAATCCAATTCTAATGCAGCTATGCTTATTCTGTAATATCTTAGGTCAGACTGATAGTTTGTGGTTGTAGTCTAATGCATTATCTGTTGGAAATAGGGCGGTTGCTGCAAAAATTGCTGCAGAGGTCTGTGGACTGAAGGTTCCGCGAAGGACTTTCTGTAATAATATTGCTGCAAGAGTATGTACTTCTAATAGTGTCCAACCTAGCTATGTAATAATCTTCACCATATAAGACTGCTGATTCTTTTATGCTCCATCTTATTTATGTTGGAACTGCAAAATATTTATCTTTATGCTGTTCTTTTTACTTTTATGTTTCAGTTGTGCTCTGTAATCCTTTCTTCTATTTGTTATTGCAACCATTGGAAAGTATATATCAATTATGGTGCAAACCACCAAATCGGGCTGCCATTGTGGGGCAGGAGCTGGTTCCTCTAATAAGAGAAATAATGTTTAGTATGTCAATATTGTAGGGATATATCAAAAGGCTTCTTATCTGGGTTGTCGTAATGTCAACCTGCAAAATTTTATTCCGGTGTTTTAGCTTATTTTATTTAAATTTTACTCAAGTAGATTAAAGGTTGATGCCAAATGAGTTTAAAAACCTTGCAGAACATGCTTGCTTTCTTACATTATATTTATTTAGTTTAATGCCAATAATTCATTATGTAATATATTAAGAATAACTTATCTTAGTGTTGATACAATTTAGTTGTAGTAATCTTGCTGCTACAAACGCACGCTTGTGTGTGTAGTGAACATTTATAGTGAAGAAAACAAGCAACAGTGAGTTAACCATGAAGTTTAATATAAATAAAAGATTACAAACAAGAGGGGGAACAAACTGGTAAAATGAGCAATGAGGCAAAAATCACTCATTTTCTTAATATTTTCATTGTACTAAGATTTTATTTGGTTCTAACTTTGGTATATATTCTATACATATGGATTATATGTAGTTCTAGTTGTTTTAATTGTGGTTTTTGTGACTTTTCTTGACGTAACTTCATGGTCTCATTTGGTTCATGGAATGAAGTAATGGTAATGGGATACCCATTCCTGGAATGCAAAACTTAGGAATCCTATTTAATACATGATTCAAAATTATAGAATTCTTTCCACTCTTATAACAATGTTTTGTTTGTATACGAATGGAAATCGAAGTTATCATGAACTTCCAAAATAACCTTTCAAGTCCATTTATACTATATACATGAAACTTTCTAGAAATTACAAATTGCAATATGTTATGTTTTAATAAAAATATCATACTATAATAAAACTACATCATTTACAAAGTGTATTTGCAAAAAGCAATCTTTAATTTGGATAAACCTTCTAAAATTGCAGTAACTAAATCACTGAATATCTATATAAAACTTCACATATAATTAAATATGTAGTATTTTTCAAAAAACATAAAGCAAATAGTTGATGAGAAAACATGGTAATCACATGAAAACTATTTACTGGATAGAAGTATTTAAAACAACTCATACAATGAAAAGAAAAGTTTAAAATATTTGTGGAGCAAAAACGAAAAAAACCTTTAAAGCATGAATGGATAATTAAGAACCAATCAATAAGTTGATAACCAAAGAATCTTCAAATAATTCTGTTAGCATGTGCTCTCTCTCTCTCTTTCTTTCTTTCTTCTTTTTTTTTTTTTTATTGGTGGAATTTACTTGTTGAAATTTTATGTCTTTGCTCTTGTTTGGTGGATATCATAGCATCTGTACAATAATATCCTCTCCAAGCAATATTTGGCAGTCCATGTATATGATTGTTGTAACTAGTTACTAAGCAAAAGCTTCAGTCAAATTTGTGGATGTTTTTAGTTGTATCCATGTGCAGCTCTTATCCTTTGGAACTATCCTGGTTTCCAAGGAGTTCTATTTAGGTCTTGTGGAGTATGCTGTTGGATTTAATTGTTTTGCTTTGACATCCTAGGAGCATGAGGAGAATCAGGGTTTGCCAAACAATGTTGTCCATTATGATATCGCCATTGTTGGAGGTGGCATGGTTGGCATGGCTCTTGCCTGTTCCTTGGGTAGGTACTATTTTTCATTCATGCATTCTAGTTGCCTCATCTAAAACAGTAGATCGTATTCCCTAATTTTTAATCTATGGAAGGTCCTACCTCCATCTTTGATTCTTCTGTGACATACCACTAAAATATGTCTCAAAAGAAGAAAAGTTTAAATGCAGAATGAAGGCATTTAAAATTTTTCTTCTTGTTGTAATGATGGTAAAAAAGATATCAACTTTCGGATTTATTTTGTTACTGATGATATTACATTTTGCAACTGCTATCTTATCAACTGTATGCTTGCAGCAAGCATGCCATTGACAAAACAGTTGAATGTTGCCATCATTGATAGCAATCCCGCTTTGGAGGGCAAAACCTGCATCAAGAAAGAAGACCCCCCTGATCCAAGGGTCAGTACAGTCACTCCTGCAACTATTTCTCTTTTTAAAGGTACTAAGTTCAATAGCTTTTTCATTCTTTATCATGTTCTGTGTGAACTTCAGATTTGAGGTCTCAATTCATGATATCCTGTACTAATACAATAAAGGTACTGAGAGGAGTTGATTTCAGTTTCTAAGTTTTTGTGTTTGCCTATGTGTTTAGTTCTCCTTGTCTACTCTTATTTTGATCAGGTTGTATTTTGTGAGAAGGATCTCTCATCCTTCTCTCTTTCTTTTATCAATAAAAATTTATCTTTGTTTCTGATAAAAAAATACAGTAAAGGTACTGAAAATTTTTTCAATAAGAAACAAAATAATGTTATAATGAAAGGAAGTCAATTACACGAAAGGACCAGATCTCCTTTTAGGTGGATAATAAAAAAGAGTAGATACAGAAAGAAAAAGAAGACTAAAAGACACTAAGGGGTAAGAAATTTCCTACAAAGGCAATAGAAGCAGAATCTCCTCTCTATGCCAGCATATTGGCTGCTTGATTTGCTGATCTAAACCTCCAAGCAAGAGAACAATTCAAATCATTGCAAAGATCTAAAATCCTTCTTAAGCCAATGGTTGTTTCTCCAAGGTTTCTGTCTACCTTAGGACACTGAAGATAGAATTGTCATTGAATCTGCCTCCACCAAGAAGTTAAAAAGCACCACCCTTGGGGGAAAAAAAAGAAAAAAGAAAGAAAAAGTTTAAAGCACCCACCAAATTTGACTTTTAGGCCTTCAAATAAAGCTAGAATCTCACCCTCAGTAGCTGGACCAAACCTTGCTTCAAGAAGGCCCTAAACACCTCTGTGGTCCCATAAGAGGCCACCAATATTCATTTGGGCTCAAGGAGCATGCCTAAAATTTCAGCCTAAGGCTTCCTTTTGGTGGAGGAATCCACACAGATCTTACAGCCTTCGGCTTTTGTGGATAGCAAATTGCTTATGGATCTCATAGAAAGAAAAGAGTCATAGACATGGCCTTTGCGACCTGGCTTAAGTGACAAGCAGTTGGGATGAGGATGTGTAAGGTTCCAGGTTCAAGTTGCAGCATTATCAAAAGGAAAAACAAATAAACAAACAAACAAAAGTTAGCTGTCAAAAAAGAAAAAAAGAGAAAGAAAATGAAAAGATACATCAGTGCGGGGTTTTGGCTGAGATATTAGCATTTTGGACAATCATCAATTTCATATGATTATCTGCAGATACTTGAGATAACAATTCAACAATGTCATTGGTTTACAAGACTGCAGAAAATGAAGAGAAATTATAGTTTCTTTGGAATCCTTTTAAGTCATGTGCTTTGACTTCGCTTTTGAAGCTAAATTTCGAATATTATTATTTATTTGTTGAATAATTAGTGATACTTTTAAGCCTGTATTCACCTGCATGTCTTTAAAATCCTAATTGAATGAACATGTTTGTTCTGATCCCTTATTGTCAAAACTTTGCATCCTTAATTGTATTCAGTGATTCTTTGTTGATGAGGAGGTTCTACTGACATCTTTATTGTGGAATAATAATGAAGAATGTCTTCATGATTGTTTTACTTTTGAAATTTTGATGCTTATAATACCTAGATGCATGGCAGAAGGACTATGCTCTGTGGTTGACTCGGAATCAAAGAGATTTTGTTTAGTGTTTCCAGAGGGAAAAGGTGTTTTGGGAGGGTGGGTCTTGTTGGCCGAAAAACTTCGCTTTCTTGGAGTTATGTCTCGGGAGGGGTCCAAGGGAGCTGCTGCATTTTATGGGACAGGGTGTTCAGATGGAGAATTTGTGAGGAAAGCCAAAAAATCTTATGTTGAAGCGATAAAGACAAGAGGGAAAAAGTTAGGGGAGGTAGTGTGGCTACAACTAGGGGAGGAAGAAGTGTCAAATGATAGGAAATTCCTGGGACGGTGTCTGGTGGGAAGATGGGGACAATCCTCAATGTTGGACCCAGATATGCAAGCTCTCGAAAGTTGGGGGAGATCTGTGTGGAATACTAAAGGAGGGGTGAAGTTTTCGAGGTTGGGAGGCCCTCTGTTGTTAATCGAATTTGAGACTAAAGAAGAGGCAGAAAAGGTGTTGTTAAGAGGACACCGGTGGTTTAAGGAATCATTCCTGAACTTGGAAAGGTGGGACCCAAAGGTGGGGTGTTCTAATAATGGTGAGAGGGATAAGAGTGTCTGGGTGAGAGTTGTGGGAATGCCGTTGCATTTTTGGAACCAGGAGATACTCAGAAAAATCGGTGATTGTTGCGGGGGGTTCCTTGCAGTGGATGAAGACACCGCAAATTTTAAGGAATTAAAATGGGCCAGACTATTAGTGAGATCGGAAGGCTTAGAGTGGCCGAGCTCACTGCAAGTGGCAGTCGGGTCTGCCTGTTATTCAATACAGCTATGGTGGGAGGTGAAACCAGGGGTGACGGAGGTGGTTTCGGTGACCAGAAACGAGATAGGCAACGAGCGCAAGGTTAGGGATGAAGGAGAAGGAGACTCACGCGCTGGTTTCCAAATGGCGGATGTACGGACGCATGGAGAACCTGCAAAAGTGGACGTGCCGTGTGGAACTGGTGAAGGGGGATGCAGAAAGGCAGCTGTGTTCTCTGAAGCGATGTCGGAAAAAGCAGCAGATGGTGTTGGGTCCACGTTTAACCAGCAAATAGCATGGGAGAAGAAAATTAGTTGCGGGCCTGGGAAATCCTTTCCGTTGGGCCGGCAAATGGTGGTGGACTTGGGGCGAAGGCCCACGGAGAAGGGCCAGATGACTGAAGACCAAAATGAATTAAAGGAATTGGGCCGGCCCAAGTCTTCACCCTATAAAGGCCCTGAGGTGGTGATGGATCGATCCATTGAGGCTAGGGCTCCCGACAGGGGACTGGGCGTCAGCGGAGAGCTTGAGGGGGAGATGATAGGCTCTCAGATGGGGTTGCGTTCACCGGCCGTCAATCTCACAGAGTTCACCAACGAAGCCTTGTTGGAGGAGGCGTCCAGGTACTCAGATCAATCTTTTCGGTCTTTGTCTTTTTTGGGGAAGCGGGAAATATCTCTTTCTTCTACTCCTTCTGGTCGAGATGGGGAAAGTGCAGCCATGGCTGGGGTCTTCATTCAGAGCAGTAGCTCGGATGAAATTGGGGGAGCAGTTATGGGTCCCTTAAGGATGATATGGGCAGATGGGAGGGAGGCCGAGGTATTGGAAATTACGGGTAGGGAAGCAGGGGTTTTCGGAGAGAAACCAGAGGGGGGTACGGATAGGATCCTCCATGAGGATATGGAGGAGAGGGAAGAAGAGGAGGAACCTGGTTGGCAATCTAGTAGTTTGGCTAAGTTTAGCCGCTATATTGGAATGCCGACGGAGGGATTCGAAAGGGAAATTTTGTTATTAATGAAAAGAATGAAAGAAAGGAAGATTCAGAAAGGACATTTGGACGGCAGAAAAAAGAAAAAATTGAAGTCGTCAAAATTTGAAAGAGAATTGAGGAAATTGGAATGGACAGTGAACTATATTGGAGAAGGAGGAGAAGAAGGGGTAAACACGTGCAGGTCTAAATGAAATTCCGTATGCTCACTTGGAATGTAAGAGGGGCCAACAATTGTGACAAGAGGAAGGTTATAAAAGCTTTGATAAAGAAGTATAAGGTGGATCTGGTTTGCCTCCAGGAAACTAAGATCCAAGACATGTCAGAGGGTATTATTCGCAGCCTAGGGGTGGAAAGATATCTTGACTGGGGGGCAGTGGACTCAAGAGGGGCAGCTGGTGGTATAGTTGTGTTTTGGGACAACAGAGTATTGGACTTGGTTGATATTCAAAAAGGATTGTTTTCCATTTCCTGTATCTTTAAGAACAACGAGGACGGCTTCATGTGGATGTTTACAGGGGTATATGGCCCGATATTGAGGAGAGAAAGGGAGAGTTTTTGGGAGGAGTTGGGGGCTATTAAGGGGCTCTGGAATGGGCCATGGTGTGCGGCAGGGGATTTTAATGCCATCCTAAGTCCTGAAGAGCGCAACAGAGGGGGGAGCCTGAATTCGAATATGAGAAGGTTCTTAGAAATCATAGAAGACTTAGAGTTAAAGGATGTGCCTTTAGTCGGGGGCCCTTTTACTTGGAACGGAGGGGTGAATAATCAGACCTTCTCAAGGCTGGATAGGTTCTTGATTAATGAGGGTTGGGACATCCACTTTGGTGATGTGAGGCAGTGTGTCCTTCCAAGACCAGTCTCCGATCACTTCCCGATTCTATTGGATGTAGGGGGTGTAAGAAGAGGCCCTTCCCCTTTTAGATTTGAAAACATGTGGTTGAAAGTGGAAGGTGTGAAGGAGCTTATGAAGTCTTGGTGGGAGGGGGTCAGAATCAATGGATCAGCAAGTTTTATTTTGGCTGAAAAAATAGAAGTTTTGAAGGCTAAGCTGAAGGAGTGGAATAGAGACTCATTTGGCAGGATTGAGCTCAGAAAAAATGCGGCGTTGGAGCAGGTGCAGTTTTGGGATGCAAAGGAGAAAATTAGCAGACTGAATTTGGAAGAGTTGGAAGCTAGGAAAGAAGCGATGGAAGATTATAAAAAATGGGTTTTAATTGAAGAAATCAGTTGGAGGCAAAAATCTAGGGAAGTGTGGCTGAAAGAGGGGGACAGAAATACGGGTTATTTTCCACGAGATGGCTAATGCTCACAGGAGGAGGAATAATGTGGACAGAATCAAGATTAATGGAGCTTGGTGCACAGAGGAGAATGGAATTAAGGAAGGGATCCTCAATGCTTTTAAGTTACTACTGTCCAGTTCGGGGGACTGGCGTCCTTCTATATCCGGGCTGCAGTTAGAGACTCTGGATCAGTTGGATGCTAGTACGTTGGAGAGCCCGTTCACGGAAGAGGAGGTGTTCAATGCCTTGTTGAGTTGCAATGGGGATAAAGCTCCAGGCCAGATGGACTCTCTATGGCTTTCTGGCAATTTGCTTGGGATTTTGTGAAGGCGGATGTGTTGTGTTTTTTCAAGGAATTCTATGAAAATGGAAAATTTGTTAAAAAGCCTAAATGCAACTTTTTGGTCTTAATTCCAAAAAAGTGGGAGCTGAAGATTTGGGGACTTAGGCCTATAAGCTTGGTGGGAAGCTTGTATAAGTGGTTGGCCAAGGTTTTAGCCAATAGGCTAAAAAAGGTGGTTGGAAAGGTGATTTCCAAGGCCCGAGGGGCGTTTGTGGAAGGAAGACAAATACTAGACGCAGTACTGATAGCCAATGAAGCCATTGATTCGACTCTGAAAAATAATGAGAGTGCCATCTTGTGCAAATTGGACATAGAGAAGGCCTATGACAATGTGGACTGGACTTTTATTCTCACAGTTATGCAGAAAATGGGTTTTGGGGAGAAATGGATCAGGTGGATTAAATGGTGCACTTCCACTGCAAGTTTTTCTGTGTTGGTCAATGGAACCCCTACAGGTTTCTTCCAAAGTTCAAAGGGATTGAGGCAGGGTGATCCCCTTTCCCCTTATCTCTTTGTTATAGCAATGGAGGTTTTTAGCGCTTTTCTTAAAAGGGCTGTAGAGGGAGGCTATTTATCGGGGTGTAGAGTCAAGGGGAGAAGTGAAGAAGGGGTCCTTATATCCCATTTGTTGTTCGCCGATGATACTTTGGTGTTTGTAAGCCGTCTCAAGACCACTTGACTTATCTTAGTTGGTTGCTTATGTGGTTCGAGGCCGCTTCGGGATTGAGAATAAATTTGGAAAAAAGTGAACTCATTCCTGTAGGAAGGGTAGAGAATATGGATGACCTTGCTTGGGAGTTTGGGTGCAAAGTGGGTAGTTTGCCGTCCACATATTTGGGGATGCCCTTGGGGGCTTCTTTCAAATCAACATCAGTTTGGGATGGAGTGGAAGATCGCTTCCGTAAAAGGCTAGGAATGTGGAAGAAACAATACTTATCCAAAGGAGGGAGGACGACTTTAATTCGAAGCACGTTATCGAACTTACCAATCTATCTTATGTCTTTGTTGTGCTTACCAAGTGTAGTCAGACGGAGACTAGAAAAGATTCAAAGGGACTTCCTTTGGGGTGGGGGTAATTTGGAGCGAAAGCCTCATCTAGTGAGATGGGAGGTGGTGTGCTTGAGTAAGAAGAAAGGGGGCTTAGGGGTAAAAAACCTATATATTCTCAACAAGGCTCTTCTGGCTAAATGGAATTGGCGGTTTGCTAATGAGAGAGAAGCTTTATGGAATCAAGTGATTAGAGGGAAATATGGAGAAGAGAGAGGGGGTTGGTCCTCTCGGGAAGTGAGAGAGGCTCATGGCTTGGGGTTGTGGAAAGGGATAAGGATGGATTGGGAATTAGTGAGCAATAGGTTGGTCTTCATTGTTGGTAATGGAAGGAGGGTGAGGTTTTGGAGGGATAAGTGGTGTGGGGATTCTCCTTTGTGTTCGTCCTTCCCGTCTCTATTTGCTTTGACTGTTGATAAGGAAGAAAGTGTGGCAGATGTTTGGGATTCCTTGGCGGAGGGGGGAAGGGGGGTTGGAATCCATGCTTTTAAGAGCTTTCAATGATTGGGAGGTAGAGGAAGCGTCAAGTTTTATGGAGCGGTTACATCGTCACAGAATTATTGAGGAGGTGGAGGACAGGGTATCTTGGACTGAAACTAAGAGTGGTAAATTCTCGGTTAACTCTCTATACTTGGCCCTTGAAGCGGGGGGTTCGGCTCGGTTTCCTTCAAGCCTTATTTGGAATGAGAATGTGCAGCCCAAGATTAGTTTTTTTGCATGGGAGGCTACGTGGGGCAAAGCACTAACCTTGGACAAGGTGCAGAAAAGAGGATGGGCTTTGGCAAATAGATGTTTTTTGTGTCTTGAGAATGAGGAGACCATAGATCATCTCCTTCTTCATTGTTCAAGAACAAAGGTTTTATGGGATCTTCTTTTCACTGTTTTTGGGGTTTCTTGGGTGTTGCCTTCTTCTGTTAAAGAAACACTTCTAAGCTGGCATGGTTCTTTTGTGGGCAAAAAGCGTAAGAAGGTATGGAGAGCGGCTCCTCTGCACATTTTTTGGACGGTTTGGAAGGCGAGGAATTGCTTGGCTTTCAGGATGATATGTTGTCAATTCAAAGATTGAAATACTCTTTTATTCTTTCTCTTTGGGCTGAAACAAAATTGTTCATAGTTGATTGCCCTCTAACTATAGCTAATTTCATAGATTGGATGGGCTCTAATTAGGGTTGTATTTTGGGGCCTTTTGTTCTTTTACCATTTTCTTGAAGGAGGGTGTATAGGTTTGTAATTCTTGAGCCGCCTTCTTGGTGTCTCTTTCTTTAATAGAATCTCTTTTACCGATAAAAAAAATAAATAAATAAATAAATAAATTTTAATAAAAGTTCTCAAAGGTTAGGTTTTTGTGAAGAATAGTTGTGCAATGTAAAACAAAATGTGACACTACCCCTATTTTTTTTTTTGATAGGAAACGATAACGGAATATATTGATAAAAAGAAGATACAATTAGAAGGATGAGAAATCCTCCCACCAAAGAAAAACAAGACTACAAGTAATCAAATATAAGATATACAACGAGAAAAAGACTAACGGCCTATTTACACACCGCTAACCAATCAAGTTGTAACACGTTAAGAGGTATCCCCTTAAAAACCTTAGAACAAAAAGCCCATAGAGAAGCCAAAAAACGAATAGAATCCCAAAGATACCCTGAATTCCTTGCTTTATCCTCAAAATCCTTGCATTCCTTTCCCGCCACACCACCCACATTAACGCGATGCACGCGTCTTGCCATAAAACAACCCCTCTCTTAGAAGATCCGAAACCATGAAAATTAGTAAAAAACATGTCAGATATGCTCCTTGGGGAGACCCAATCCATCTTTGCTAACTGAAATAATCTGTGCCACAACCCCTTGGTCAAAGAGCAATGGAGGAAAAGGTGATCTACTGTTTCTCCATGCTTCATGCACAACTTACATATGTCGGGACTAAGTGCTTTGTGGGGTCTCCTCAATTGTAGCAAGTCATTAGTATTAACCTTCTTGTGCGCCACCAACCAGACAAAGGACTTGACTTTGAAAGGGACTTGAGAATTCCAGACAAACTTAGTAGGGAACACTGGAGGCGACTCAGAATATTGGGATAAGGCCAGAAAGAAAGATTTGACTGTGAAAAGACCTGAAGGAGATAAGGACCATGATCTCTTATCTGGAACCGAAGGAGATATGTGTAGACGATCAAGAGACCGCATAAGGCTTTCTAAATCTTCTATCTCAGGATCAGTAAGATTTCGGCGAAAATTGAAATTCCAAGAGAAAGGACGGGAATATCCGAGAATTGATGAAATAGGAACATTTTTATCCGTGACTACGCTAAGTAATCTTGGATATTGTATTCCCAAAGGTTGATCCCCCCACCACAAGTCATCCCAGAACCGAATTCTATCCCCGTCCCCTACCACAAACCGAGTAAATTTGGAAAACTCTTGGAAGACTAGTGCAATGGCCTTCCAAGGACAACGATGAGACCATCTAACAATATTGTTGACATCCCAGCCATTGGAGTGAGAACCATAAATGCTTAAGATAACCTGATGCCACAGAGCAGAACCCTCCCTAGGATATCTCCACAACCACTTCCCTAAAAGAGCGACATTCCTCATAGAAATCTTTCCGAAACCCAAACCCCCTCTCGACTTCGGTTTGCACACAACGTCCCAATTAACCAAATGGTCTCTTTTGCCTTCCCCTACGCCTGACCAAAGAAATTCTCTTTGCATTCTCTCAATTTTTGCTGCCACAGAAGCGGGAATCTTAAAAAGGGAGAGAAAGTAACAAGGCATATGGGTTAGACAAGATTGAATGAGAGTTATCCTACCTCCAAAAGATAAATACGCCTTCTGCCATCCATCTAATCTCCTTGATATCCTCTCAATCACAGGATCCCAAAAGCCTCTCGCCTTAGGATTCCCTCCCAGAGGAAGACCTAGGTAAAGTATAGGCCACCCAGAAGCCTTGCAGTCAAGCATCTCGGCCAGCCTAGAAAGGTGATTCTGTTCAATATTAATGCCATAGATGTTGCTTTTATCAAGATTAACTTTCAAACCAGATATATATCCAAACACTAGCAGAACATTCTTAAGCGTCATCATATCCTCTTCTCGAGTACTGGAGAAGAAAATGGTATCATCTGCAAATTGTAAATGGGATACCCTTGTTCTGTTCCTACCCACCCTGAATCCTTCCAAGACGTTTCTCTCCTCAGCTTTCAATAACATCCTACTCAATACATCTGCCACTATAGTGAACAAAAAGGTGATAAAGGGTCGCCTTGTCTTAAACCTCTAGATGCCTTAACCCACCCTTTCGCATTACCGTTCACTAGGACTGCATAAGAAACCGAGGATAAGCAACCTCTCATCCATTTCCTCCATCTAAGACTAAACCCTTTCATCTCCAACACATGATCCAAAAAATCCCAACTCACATGGTCATAGGCCTTTTCAAAGTCAATTTTAAATACAACTCCTTCCTCCCCTGTTCTTCTTTTCTCATCCACTATCTCATTGGCTATGAGAACTGCATCCAAAATTTGTCTCCCTTGCACGAAGGCTCCTTGAGTGGAATGGATAGTCTCGTGAAGTACTCCTCTTAGTCGCCCTGCTAACACTTTGGCTATTATCTTGTAAAGACTAGTGATCAAGCTAATGGGTCTAAAGTCTGAGATTCTCCTTGACATGCTTTTTTTGGGTAACAAAACTATAAAGGAAGCGTTAGTGCTCTGATTGATAATTCCACTCCTATGGAATTCTGCAAACACTCTCACTATATCCTCCTTTATCACTTCCCAACAGTCTTGAAACACTGCAATGGTAAAGCCATCCGGCCCAGGAGCCTTATCCCTATCCATTTGAAAAATGGCCTTATAAATCTCTTCTTCAGTAAAGGGGGATTCCAATCTAGACGCATTCTCACCAGAAATAGGGGACCAATCTAAGCCTTCCACTCTCCACGATTCTCCAGAAGGACTCGCGTAAAGCTTTTCGAAATACCTTAGGATCTCCTCCTTTATACTCTCTGGATTATTCAACATTAGACCACTTTCATTCTCCAACTCCTTGATAAATTTCCTATTTCGCCTGCCATTGGTCACCTTATGAAAAAATTTTGAGTTGCAATCCCCTTCTTTTACCCATTTCACCCTAGCTTTTTGTCTCCAATGTATTTCTTCTCTCAAAATCAACTCCTCTAGCTCCCCTTTTCTTAAAGCTCTTTGGACTAAAAGTTCATGGGATAGTCCCCCTTCTTGCTCCAAGGAATCAAAGTTAGCTAAGACAGATAATATATCTTTTTTCTTTTTACTTATCTCTCCAAAAGAAGTCTTATTCCACTCTTTCAATTTGGCTTTAACGAACTGTAATTTCCTCATGAACTTGTGTCCTTCCCACCCATTTCCTTGAAACTCTCTCCACCATCTTCCAAAATTCTCCTTAAAACTAGAATGTTGCAACCACATATTCTCAAACCTGAAAGGCGTTGGACCCCACTTGAATGGATTGGTTTCCAAAACAATCGGCCAATGATCCGAAGTCCACCTTGGCAGTACTCCTTGAAGACTTTGAGGAAATACTTGTTCCCACTCATTTGAGTACAAGAAGCGATCTAATCTCTTGCATACTGGATTCTCTTGCATGTTTGACCAAGTATATGATGCGCTCCTTAAAGGTGAATCTATCAATTCGCAATCTCTTATGAAGTCATCAAAATCCTTCATGCTTGGAGTTAATCTAGAACCACCCAATTTTTCTGAACTTCTCCTTATAACATTAAAATCACCGCCCACACACCAACGCGGATGAGAGAGCCCAACAATGTCTGAAAGCTCCACCCAAAAATCCTTCCTTAGAGCTGAGTTGTTTGGGCCATAAACTGCAGATAACCACAAAGATTCGCATCCATCCAACGCGAACTTGATTGAGACCGAAAATGAGCCTAACACTACCTCCTCCTTACGCAACTTTTTAGAGTCCCATATTACCAAAATCCCACCCGAAGCCCCACTTGCCGGAAGGGCTGCCCAATCTTTATTTCTGGCTGACCAAACACTACCCACAAACCTTCTGTCACACTCCTCCTTTTTAGATTCCTGAATCATCACTACATCCGGCTTTTCTGATCTCAGAAAATCCTTAACCACCCTTCTCTTTTTCTTAGAACCCAAACCCCTGGTATTCCAACTGACTATCTTCATATAAAACTCTCTGACCCTGATCCCGGACCAAATCCAGTTGGTCTCACAATCCTGTAGAGCATCTGCTCTTCCTCCTGGAATATACCTTGATATCCAGAGACTTTAAAACCTCACGTACTTTTGCCATTTTCCTAGGGGATAGTCCTTCTATTTGGAACTCGCCTGGAGGAGAGCCCGCACAGGCTCCCAGATTAACTGCAGCCTGACTGGAAACTGAGAGAGGGTTGACGCTCTCGCACATCTGGTTGGGACAAGCAGGCTGGGTCACCTCCATTTCTGAAATAGGGATATCAACAGGATTTTGACCTTTGAAAGCATCGTTGACTCTTTTGAAAAAAGATTTGGAATTTACTCGGTTTTCCGTAGGAGCCAAAGATTGAGAAACTGAAACGGGAAGAATGGGGGTAGAAGGACTCAGAATGGGGACGGAAGGGTTCAAGAGGGAATTAGTGAAGCCACTAGAAGAGGGAATAAGTTGCTGTGAAGACTGAAAAAGTGAAGGAGTTACCTCCAGAGACTCCACAACCATCGAACCACAATTCCCCAACAAGTTAGGCCCTTTACCTCTGGTTTCTGGCGAAGAAGGCATAACCATGGCTGCTGAGCCACGAGGAACAGACCCCACTCGGCCCAAAAATCCTTCCATATCTTCGTCAGATGAAGCTTTGTTCGAAATCCCTTCCTCTCTCGGCTCCGAAGCCCTTTCCCCTAAATTTTTCTTGTGAATCCTTGGAAATCGAGGAGAAAAAAGAGAGCTTGCACTTAAATCTCTTTTCGCCTGAGATTCGGCACCTGAATCTTCTGCCCTTAAGTCCTCTTCACTATCCACCTTGTTTTTTCCGCGCAAAATGGGCTCGCTGCTGCACCGTAATCCCCGTCGGTGCTCTGAGCTTGGGGGAAAGAAAGTTGCCCACAACTTCCTTGAACCTTGCATCGCCTTCTTCTTCGCTATCCTGCTCGACTGGACCTCGAGGAGTCCGGGGTCTGATTTCCCCTTCTCGTTTGCAGAAGACGAGTCTTCTTCCTTGCGTAACGGAGCCCCAGACTCAAATGGAGTGAACCCTTCTGGGCTTAGGCCCAACCCCATTGGGCCTTTAAGCTTGCAGCCCGTTGTATCTACTTTTAGCCCAGGCCTTGCCAGCGACTGGGCCCTCCTCTCACAGGCCCGACAGCCCACATCGTTGATATCTTCGTCTTCTCCGGCCCACTTTTCTCCTGCTACTTCGATCCCGTCCATCCCATTTGTTTTCAAACACGACTGAGACGGGAGTTGGTAGCCCTTGTCACATTTGCCGGCTGAGGTAAGCATGGCCTTACCCTTTTCTCCCTCCTTTCTTTGTCTGCTGTCTTCCCCGACACGATATCTCTCTTCCGCCGTTGATCTTCCACTCTCCCCTCGTCTTCCTCCACCTGTCCCCGAGTGAGAAGCGACAGCCACCCGAGTCGACTCACCTTTTTCGCCACCTCTCCTTCTTTCTTCATCTCCGATCACTACGACGACGACTGTAAACACCCAATCCCCATCAGACACTTCTATCAGAGCTGGAAGGATTGCCCTATCCCTCATTGTGATCTTTAACCTCGCCCTTCTGAGATCGAACAGCTTCAACGTGCGCCAATCGATTTCATTTACTGTCCCCCATTGTTCCACAATCTTCTTCAGGTGTACCTCCGACCATAGGTGAAATGGCAGCCCCCTTAATTCGATCCAGCCTTCTCTAAACTTCCCGTCTATTTCCGCGTTCTCCTTCGGCGACCATCTTCGCAACTGGATGAAGTTCCTTTCCCCAACCTTTATCATCCTCAAATCATGGAGAAATATAGGTTCCTCGATTGTTTCAACAAAGAAAACACCATTTCTATCTGAAATGGGTACTACCGTTACAACGCCTTTCTTCCCTAAGCTTCTCGCCACTGATCTTCCAACCTCAGCCCAATTCTCCCTGTCAAACTTGCTTTCACACACCACAGCTCGTGCCCATCTCCCAATTGGGACTAGACCACCTCCTCTTGGTCCTTCATCACTGACTACCTTCGCAAATGATCTGTGCATCGATCCTTCGTACTTGTGAGGCCAGCTTTCCCCTCTTATATTCCTTCCCTTTTCTGTTACATTCGGATAAGGGGCCATCAACAGAGACAATAACGCATTTTTTATATTCTCCCAACCTCTGCCCTTGTCACCCTCAGGAATGATCAGAATGGAAGGCTTTTTGTTGGTAATAAACTCCGAGATCCTAATAAACCTTCCATGGTTGTTGAAGCCAACTTCCATCAGATGCACCCTGCTTTTTCCTCTGAATTTTTTGTTGAACCCCATATGACTCTTCAAAGTTAAAGCTTTCGTCAAATAATCAACCAACCACCCAACAGCTTCCCTTTCAAAACCTAATGCGAAAACAGAGCCTCTACTTCTCTCTGTTATCGAGCACCATTCGCCTCCTTGCTCGCCTTCCAACCTGATCAGGAAAGTCTTCCTCTCAACCAATACCCTCATCATCCTCTCCAACTCGTGACACTACCCCTATTGCTACTTAATTCTAGTGGTTTATAAATGCATTAATGCTCTTGTTGGAAACTAAGTTCAACTAAAAGTTTATAGCCATGCAGTCAAGGTTTTAAACTTCTTTGAGTCCAATTTCCACAGCATGACCTGATGTCAATCCAAATTCCTAGGTCAAAAACTTTGGTTTCTTGCTCAGTTGTACCCATTTACACCAGGCAGTATGCTTTTCTATAAATTTGCAGGTCTATTATTGGCCTGTCCTCTTTTTATATCCTGCAACAAAAATGTCCTTTACTTCTAATTGCATGTCGCAGGGATGCAATTTTTTTAGGCAGCCTTTTGCTTGGTTGTAGTTTTGACTTTGATTTGGCTTAATTTCCCCTTAATTAACTGTAACTATCCTCCTATTTCATGCATCAAGCATGGATGGAACTGCATTCTTTTTTTGGCCTTCCAATGATTATGGTTTTGCTATGCAGATGTTGGTGCTTGGCAGTACGTTCAACAGCATCGACATGCATACTTTGATAAAATGCAGGTGGTGGTCCTCATTGTTGCTTCTGTTGTGGCATTTTCTTTTCCAGCATGACTCACTTCTAGTTGTTGAATATATCACAATTTCAAAAAGAATTTTAAATTCCCTTATATTTTAAATGTAAACATCATGTACATCGATGATGGATAGGAAGCTTTTGTTTTCAGTGTAGTCTCACTTTATTTCATTGGTTAATAACTCATTGATTTAATTTAATTATGTGTTTGTTTCATTGTGGTAGGTCTTGGAAAAGAAAATGAGTGCTAATAACTAAACCAACATGATCAGGATATATGTGATGGAAGTGCAACTCCCATAGTTAATAAAGGGAAACAGATAAAACCATAGAATTAGGAATGAATTGATTGTCAGAAGTTTTACTTCAACAGAAGTTTGGGGACAAGATGGGAATGGAAACATCACTCAAGGATTACAATAGAAGTAAGAATTATTTCCAATAAGGACCAAAGCTAGGCTGTCAAGTTCTCGGGTAACCTAGAAAATATTCAATTCAATAAAATTAGTCTAAACCAATTAGCATAGATTAAGAAAGGCAACAAAACGGTGGGCCTATGTGAACAGGAGGAAAACCACTTTATCTACAAAATTTCAAAGGGGGGTAAGGAAGTTGTAGTGCTTAGTAAGCTACAATGGAGCAGTAGGAAAAAGGAGTGGGAACAACAAAGAAAGATTGAAATCACTATAGTCTGCAAATTAATTTAAGAATTCTATGGTGCAAGGGCTGATTTTCTGTACAAGGTAATGTTGATTTCATCTAGTCGACATTGTATTTCAATAGCTTTAATGTTTTTCACGTGTAAATCCAACCTGCTTCCTCAATTTTCCTCAGGTTGCTTATAGTTCCATATAGTGCATATATTGGGGCAATTGCGTCCCTAGGTTTCTTTTGTTTGTAGAGGCAGCAATGCTTGTCCAGATGAGTGAAGCTTCAAGAGGTGGAAGGAGTTGGTTTGCTATAGAGTCCAAGTCTTTTGAGCTGCAGGTTGAGGAGGTGGGTGGAAAGTTGAGGGGGTGCATGTGGGAGAGATGTAGAGGAATCACTTCATGGATCAGGTTTGGGGAAGTTAGTTTAAGTTGGTTATTAGATGGAGTTGAGGCTTGTTGTAGGGATAATGGAAATAGAAGGTGGGTTCTTGTTTGGGAGGAGGGGGGAAGGAAATATAGATTGGAGCAACATTCAAATGAGGCGGGAAGGTTCCTTCTCCGTTCAGTTCTCGATCTTGAGTCTAAGAGGTACTGCATTATATTCCCAGAAGGGAGGGCTTTGTTTGGCGGCTGTAACATTCTGGTGGATAAGCTGTGAGACCTTAGAGTTGTTTCCTTGGTAAGGTTTTTGGACTCGGGTGGTTCAACAACTCCTTTAGGGGACAAGGGTTTGTTGTCAAAAACTTATACAGAGATTGCAAAGCCGAGGCCAAGGAGGATAGGTGATTCTGTTTGGTTGGAGTTGGGGGAAAGGGAGCTGCTAGGAAGGAAGGATCAGTTGGACAAGTGTTTGGTGGGCTGGTGGGATGTGGATTATGTTCGTCTCTGAGTTGGAGTTTTTGAGGAGCTAGGTGAGCCACCATTGGTTTTTATAGGGGAGACTGAGGGTGGCCTTGATGGGTAGAGGGTTGTTGCTATTTGAGTTTGAGTCTTTGAGTGAAGCTGAATGGGTTCTTGTTGTAGGGGAAAGGAGACTCAAGGAGAATTTTTTGCATATGGCAAGATGAAACCTAGAGGTGGGGTGTTTTCAGCAAGGAATTTGTACTAAGGTGGCTTGGGTGAGGGTGGCGGGTCTTTCTCTTCAAATGTGGAGTAGAGAGGTGTTCAAAAAGATAGGTGATGGTTGCAGAGGTTTTATTGCAGTGAATGAAGATACTGCTTTCTTTTCTAAGTTACAGTGGGCTGGGATTTTAGTGAAGTTGGTTGGTAAAGAGTTACCTAGTTCCTTGGAGATAGTGGTGGGATCGGGTTGCTTTGCTGGTCAGTTATGGTGGGAAATCCATCCATGGTTTGTTTAGGTGGTGTTGGCAAGTGAGAGCTGCTCGGTTGGTGGCTTTGGGGGTAGGGAAGAAGATGAGGAGAGGCCACGTGTTGAGAGGAGCCAAACAGAAGGAGGAAGAAGGTTATTGAGTTCTTGATTAGAACTTAGAAGGCTAATGTCATTTGTTCACGGAAAACAAAATTACAAGAGATGTTTGTAGGGTTAGTGAGAAGCTTAGAGGTGGGAAGATTTTTAGAGGAGGGACTGTGGTTGTCCGGTTGCTATTGGAGCAATAGTGGTTTTTTTGGGATAAAAAGGTGTTAGGAGCTTGTTTAAATGGACATGGGTGAGGTTTTGATTGTACATCACTTTCAAATTTGCGAGGATGACTTTGTTTAGGTCTTCTTAAGGGTGTATTGGCCTACGTAAAGGAAGGAAAGAGATGGCTTTGAGTTGAGTTAGGGGCTATCAAGGGGTTATGGGATAACCCCTAGTGTATTGGAGGGGATTTTAACATAGTCAGCTTCTTAGGGAACATATTAGAGGTGACAGATTATCTTCAGGCATGAGAATGTTCTTATAGACTATTGATGATCTAGGGTTACCTGATCTTCCTCTACTTAAGGGTCCCTTTACATGGCGTGGTGGTTTTGAACGATCAGTAAATATCAAGATTAAATCAATTTTTAGCAGGGAAGGTCATTTCAATGGGTTGGTGTAGTGTACCCTATTAAGGCTTGTGGTAGATCACTCGCCCATTTTTTTAGAAGGGGATGGGATGAGGATAGGCAACACTTCTTTTAGGTTCAAAAACATGTAGTTAGGAGGAGAGTTTCAAAGACGTGCTTAAGAGTTGGTGAATGGGTTTCAATTTTAGAAGCTATTATTATTTCATTTTAGTTTCTAGATTGTAAGTGTTGAAATCAAACATAAAAAGTTTGGAACAAAGAGGTGTTTGGTAATGTTACAATCTAGAAGGAGACTTCTAATCTGGTGGATTTTTTTAGGATTCTAAGGAGAGAGAAGTTGTTCTTTCTTAAAGAGGACTTAAAGCTAGAAGGATAGTAAAAGAAGAGTATTGTAAGTGGGTCTAGTTAGAAAAAGCCTCTTGGCTCTTAGAGACAAAAATCTAGGGAGATTTGGTTATGGGTGATAGAAACCCTAAACTCTTTCACAGAATGGCTAATGTGCATGGAAGAAGGAACTTTTTTTGCCAAGATTAAAGTTAATGGGCTTTGACCGTCTAAGGAGAATGATATAAAGTAATAAGATTTAGAGAGGAAAGCTCTAATTTTTCTTATCACACAAACAGTAGAAAAGACTAGGATATATAGGAGAAGCATGACAATAGACCTGTCATGGAATCCCCACAATTCTAGTAACAAACAATCCCTTCAAATAAGGGATATATGTGGACATAATAAAAATAAAGGTTTTGGATATAATCATTCATATCTCTTTATTTAAAATGCAAAGTAAAATCAGAATCTAATTAGAATTTAATCCCCAAAAGACTTGGAAACTAATTCCTAAAAGTTAAGAATTATATTGGAAATCCACACTCCCCCTCAAGTTGGGGAATACCTGTTAATCATTCCTAGCTTGGAAGTAAATTATTCAATATTTATTCTTGAAAGTTTTATTGATGTTCACAATAATATGATGCTGAAGAGTATAATTCTCCCTAGAAAATCTCTATAGCCACTTCCCCAAAAGAGCATGATTCTTGAGAGAGATCATCCTATACCCCAATCCCCTTACCACCTTAGATTTGCACACTAGGTCTCATTTAATGA
The DNA here is from genome assembly GCF_004353265.1 of Vitis riparia. Classification (NCBI taxonomy): domain Eukaryota; kingdom Viridiplantae; phylum Streptophyta; class Magnoliopsida; order Vitales; family Vitaceae; genus Vitis; species Vitis riparia. Next base: position 11,971,066 of record NC_048433.1, on the reverse strand, counting down.
GATGGTCTCTCGAATGCTCTCAGCACAATAGTATACCTAGTTGATATTGGAGTTTTTTTTTTGTATTTTTCTTTTTATTTTTAATTGTAGGATTGGTTCTAGGGGCTTATTTAAACATGAGTTCTTATGATGCTCAATGAATAGAGCAAAATATGAATGAAATATAGGACATAGTGTAGGATGCTTCATCTTCTCAACAAACATTGTTGATTTTTTTCCCTTTTGATTAGAAACAAGTGATGTATATAAAAATTTTTATGAAAACATATAGAAGGAAGAGGAGTCCTTCCCACAATTACGCAAAACCTTATCAAAATGTGATTGCTATGCATAGGAGTTTATACAAAAGGTTTGAACTACAATACAATAGACAAAGATGTCTTCTCCTCAAGTTATGAATAAGCTCCTTTTAATGATGCTCAGACCTTTTTAAATAACTTATTGAATGCTAATTGAGTTGAATTACACTAAGAGGAATGCCTTTGAAAACCTTGGTGCAGGGGGCCCTGGAAGAGGAATAGAAGTGGAGTAAATCCCACAGTCCCTCTACTGTCCCTCACTTATCCTAAAAAGTTTTGGCATTTTTCTCTCACGACACATTCCAAAGCAATGTGAGATAAGCACTAAAGGATCTTGTTTCTAAGAGCTCCCCAAATCCCTATATGAAATAATCATCATATCGCATATGCTCCTAGGTGGAATCTAATTAATCTTGGCTTGTCTGAATAAATAGTGCTAAAACCCCAAAGTTATTTGACAATGCAAAAAATGATGATCAGTAGTTTCTCCAGTTCCCTTACATAAAACATACCAATCTAGCCTAAGGGATTTGAAAGGTTTTATCAGTTGTAGCATGTTGATTGATGTTTACTTTCTTGCGTGGCACCAACCAAGCAAAGGCCTTGATCTTAGATGAGACTTTAGATTTCCATATAAATTTGGTTGGGGAGAAAAGAACAATATCTAATGTATTAGAGAAACATTGCTGATTTTTAAACTTCATCCTGTTTTATGCTCTTAGCTCTCCTCTGTTGTGGCCTTTTCAGGTTTTCTATACTTGTAATTTTCACTGTGGGATTTTCTGCTTAGAATGGAATTGTTAACTTGCTTTTTACATGCAGACTCGTTTCTTTTATTCACAATTGCCATAGGTTAAGCTATATATTCTTATGCATGTGTATATGCACACATACATACATACATACATACATACATACATATATTTATATATGTGTGTGTATATATATATATATATATTATATTTACTTGTGTATGGTATAACATGTGGTATCTCATTCACTTTTTTCATTTTGAAATAAGCCTGTTGATATATCAGGGAATAAACTATATTTTCATTCAGACCTTTATGTTTCTTTTAGGTTTGGGATTATACTGGATTAGGATACACAAGATACAATGCGAGAGATGTAGATAAAGAAGTATTAGGGTAAGCGTATTTGCTCGAATGATAATTCTCATTTTGTTTATCATGCAGTTATTAATACCAGATAGTTGTGTTTTGGCTTTCAGGTGTGTAGTGGAGAATAAGGTGCTTCATAGTTCTTTATTGTCATGCATACAGGTAGTCACCATGGTAGACTATATTGTTTTTTATTTGAAAATTTGTTGGAAATTTTTTAATTAAATAAGGTGCTTCATAGTTCTTTATTGTCATGCATACAGGTAGTCACCATGGTAGACTATATTGTTTTTTATTTGAAAATTTGTTGGAAATTTTTTAATTATCTGCAGTTCACCAGTTCAGGCTGTTTGTTTCTCTTTAACTTATGCTTGAAAACTTACATTTTCATGATATACTTCAACTTGATGCCTTCCATGCTGCAACTTACTTCTTTTCCTTTAAAAAATTTCACTTCGCAGAGAAAAAAAATGAATGTGGTCTCTTGCTTGACAGGATGTTACTAAATGTAAAATTCAAGTTTTTTGAGTATTCTAGAAATATTTGCCGTTATCATCCCTTTATGTAGTTGTCTTTGTGCTTTTTTTTTACATTTCAGTTCCCTGGCTTGTACACAGATGACTAATAATGTTCCATGGACAAAAAATTAATAAAACTGCTGAGGAGTTTAATCCTATATGCAGATAGAAACTTATCTTTGCTGTATAATGGATAAGCTGTTTCTGAACTTTGAATTGGAATAGAATGTATGGTACCAGATCATTCCAGTATTCTGTTTGAGGTTTACCACTGTAAAGTCCTAGTCGCCTATCAAATATATGTTTTTTCATACACAAACCTATATCTTGAAAAATGAAAAAGAAAATATGATTATGCTTATTTTTTTTTTTTTAATAGGCTAATAAGAGTATGAATATTAATAAATATATTGTGGAAATCCGTTATAATTTTGAATGATGATTGGTAGGATAATAGGGAAAGATTGAGGCCCCAATTGTGGATAATTTGTGTTCTTCCATATTTGTATTTTTTTCCTTTTTGATTGTTCTCTTGTGTATTTGTTAAATAGGGATACGTTTATGTAAAAAAATACAGTGTTGAATGAATTTTAAAATCATTCTCAGTTTTTGCATGATATTAGAGCCTCGTTTGCTCTAAAACCCTAATATGTCCATGGATGCCCAAAGAGGAAACAACCATGAAAGAGTGTCGGAGATACACTCTTCAATTGGCCCTGTCGGTGCATTCGACAACTCCCCACTCCACCTTACCGTTGAAAAACTGAATGGTAAGAATTACAGAGAGTGGGCTCAAGCAATCAATCTCGTTATTGACAGAAAGGGAAAGTTAGGGTTCCTTACCGGCGAGACTTGGCAATCACCTCCGACTGATGTAGTAGCATCCCAGAAATGGCGGTCCGAAAACTCCTTTATCACCTCATGCTTGATTAACTCCATGAAACCAGCCATTGGAAAGACTTATGTGTTCCTCCCGACGGCAAAGGACGTGTGGGATGCGATACGGGAAACGTATTCCGATATTGAGAATGCTTCCCAAATCTTTGAAATCAAGACGCAGCTTTGGCAGATGAAGCAAGGAGATCGGGAAGTCACGGAGTACTACACCGAGATGTTGGGTCTGTGGCAAGATCTCGATCTCAGCTGTGAAGAGGATTGCACGGGGGACAGTGTGCGCTTCAAGAAGAAGATGGAGAACGAGAGGGTCTTCGAGTTCCTAGCGGGGTTGAACTGCGAGCTTGACGACGTCAGGAGTAGGGTTCTCAGTCGCCGGCCGTTGCCCTCCATCCGAGAAGTCTTCTCCGAGGTGCGGCGAGAGGAAAGTAGGAGAGTGATGTTGGATCTCTCATTTGGGCGTGAGGGCTCAACCCTTTTAACTCATGGGCCTTGTGTTGTTGTTGGACGTGGGCCTCATGTTGCTGCTAGTGGGCCTCATGCTGTTGGATCTAGTGGGCCAAGCCCAAGACAGTCCAAGAGGACTTATTGTGAGCATTGTAAGAAGTTGGGCCACACTAAAGACACTTGTTGGGCTTTACATGGCAAGCCCGCAGATTGGAAGCCCAGATAGCCCAATAAAGCCCATAGTCATCAGGCCTCCACCGAAACCCAGGCAGACAAAAACACCTACAGAAATTTGTCAGTCAACTTCTAGTGTGGGGTTTAATTCCGACCAGCTTGCGAAATTATATGAGCTTTTTTCTAATTTCCAAGCCTCTAGCCAGTCTTCTACTTCTTTATCCTTTGGTTCTTTGGCAAAAAAAGGTACCTTTTTTATAGTACTTAGCACCATGTCTCAGACTACTCCTTGGATTATTGACTCTGGTGCATCTGATTATATGACTGATGCTCATCATTTATTTTCTACATATTCTCCCTGTGTTGGTAATTTAAAAGTAAAAATTGCAAATGGTACTTTATCATTAGTTGCTGGCAAAGGGAGTATTCGTATTTCTGAGTCAATTACTCTCAACCCTGTCCTACATGTACCTAATTTGTCTTGCAATTTGCTGTCTATTAGCCAGTTAACCAAAAGGTCTAATTGCTCAGCTAAATTCCTACCATCTCACTGTGTTTTTCAGGACCTATCATCGGGGAAGACGATTGGCAGTGCTAAGGAATGTGAGGGTCTATATTACTTAGATGAAACTGGTGTACTTGGACAGAGTTCTCCTACTGTTTGTAATTCTGCATCTTATCCTAAAGACATTGAACTTTTGTTATGGCACAAAAGGATGGGTCATCCTAGTTTTCAGTACTTAAAACATTTATTTCCTTCACTATGTTCAAATAAAACTTTATTGGATTTTCAGTGTGAAGTGTGTGAACTTGCCAAACATCATCGGCGTCTTTTCCTAAATCTAAGTATAAACCATCCATACCATTTACTCTGATTCACAGTGATCTATGGGGTCCCTCACGTACCCCTAATAGGACCCATAAAAAATGGTTAATTACTTTTATTGATGATCATACTCGCCTGTGTTGGGTATATTTGTTGACTGATAAAACTGAGGTTCGATCAGTCTTCATGAACTTTCACTCTATGATACAAACTCAGTTTCACACCAAAATTCAAATTTTTCGTACTGATAATGGTATTGAGTATTTCAAGAAAATGGTATTATATATCAAAGTTCTTGTGTTGACACCCCTCAGCAAAATGGGGTTGCAGAACGGAAAAATAGACATATTCTTGAAGTTGCTCGTGCTTTGCTATTTACATCTCACATGCCCTCACAATTTTGGGGTGACTCCATTTTGACAGCCACATATCTTATTAACCAAATGCCTAGTCAGGTCCTATCCTTTGTCACACCCTTCCAGAAATTCCAAGAGTTTTTTCCTCATTCGAGACTTGATGCACATCTTCCACTTCGTGTCTTTGGGTCCATTGTGTTTGTCCACACTCACGGACCTAAGCGGAACAAATTTGATCCCAGAGTGCTTAAATGTGTCTTTCTTGGCTACTCTTCCACACAAAAAGGCTACAAATGCTATGACCCAATTTCACAGAACCTATATGTTAGCCTAGATGTCACATTTTTTGAGCATACTCCCTATTACTTGCTTCAGGGGGAGTCCATGAGTGAAACTAGACCTTCCTTAACCTGTGACCATCTTGATGTTGCTATGTTTGAATCCACTCCGTGCCTTATATCTACCCCTTCGCCTAATACAGAAGGACACTTAAACTCAAGGGGAGATACGGAATTACAGACAAATAGGGAAACACTTGTCTACTCAAGGAGGCCAAAATCGAAGTTCGATGAGACACTCATCTCCGAAGCACTAAAAGAGTCAAAACCGGTGATAGTTCCAACCCCTTGGGAGTATGGCTCCAATTCTAATCAGGTAACAGATGACTTACCCATTGCTCTTAGGAAACAACCTCGTTCATGTACTCTCCATCCTATCTCGAAATTTGTGTCTTATAATTCTCTTTCTACAAAGTGTCGTGCTTTTACAACTAACCTTGACAGAATCCAGATTCCTAAAAGCATTCAAGAAGCCTTCGAAATTCTAGAATGGAAAGAGGTTGTGATGGAAGAAATAAGGGCATTGGAAAAAAATGAGACTTGGGAAGTGATGAATTTGCCAAGGGGGAAGAAACCAGTGGGCTGTAAATGGATCTTCACAGTGAAATATAAGGCGGATGACATAATAGAACGATACAAAGCCCGCCTAGTTGCAAAGGGGTTCACTCAGACCTATGGCATTGACTATACCGAGACATTTGCACCAGTAGCAAAGCTGAACACTATACGAGTTCTTTTATCCTTGGCAGCAAACCTCGACTGGCCACTCCATTAGTTTGATATCAACAATGCCTTTCTGAATGGTGAACTAGAAGAAGAAGTGTTTATGATGCTACCACCAGGGTTCTGTAAGGAAGAAGAAGAAACCAAGGTATGCAAATTGAAGAAATCTCTTTATGGTCTCAAACAATCACCCAGAGCATGGTTTGATAGATTTGCAAAGGTGATTAAGAACCAAGGATACCGACAAGGACAATCGGATCACACTATGTTCTTCAAACAGTCCAATGATGGAAGGATGACCATTCTAATCGTGTATGTCGATGACATCATTCTCACTAGAGATGACACTGGAGAAATGGAAAGGTTGAAGAAGGTCTTTGCCACGGAATTTGAGGTGAAAGATCTGGGTCAAATGCGGTATTTCCTAAGAATGGAGGTCGCTAGATCAAGGAAAGGAATTAGTATTTCCCAAAGAAAGTATGTACTTGGCTTGTTGACTGAGACTGGTATGCTGGGATGCAAGCTAAGAGATACCCCTATCAAGGCAAGAAACAGAATGGAAAGCGATGGAAAGCCCGTGGATAGAGAGAAATATCAGAGACTAGTAGGTAGATTGATCTACCTTTCTCACACTAGACCTAACATTGCTTTTGCCGTAAGTGTGGTTAGCCAATACATGCACTCACCAAAGGAAAGTCATCTGAAAGCAGCATATAAGATCCTCAGATACCTAAAGGGTTCTCCAGGGAGAGGACTATTCTTTAAGAAGACTGATAGTAAGAAAGTAGAGATCTATACAGACGCAAATTGAGCAGGATCAGCAAATGATAGAAGGTTTACTACAGATTATTGTACCTATGTCTGGGGGAATTTAGTAACATGGAGAAGTAAGAAGCAGAGTGTAGTAGCCAGAAGTAGTGCCAAAGTTGAATTCAGAGCAGTTGCACTAGGTATGTGTGAAGGATTATGGTTGCAGAAATTGTTGGAAGAACTAGGCATTACAATAGAGCTCCCCATTAAACTCTGTTGTGACAACAAAGCTGCCATTAATATTTCTCATAATCTTGTTCAACACGACAAAACCAAACATATAGAAGTGGACAGACACTTTATAAAGGAAAAAATTGAGAAAGGGATTATTTGCATGACTTATATCCTTACGAGGGAACAATTGACCGATATTTTCACCAAGGGGTTACAGAAATCAAGCTTTGAAGACTTTATTTGCAAGTTGGACATGATTAATATCTATGATCCAACTTGAGGGTAGAGTTGATCCCCAACCCTAGTGTGAGGGTTTGTGTGGCCCCATGACACACGTTTGTCAATTTAGCCCCATAATCCCGTGGGACACAACGAGGACGTTGTGTTTGCACAGGAGAGTGTTTGTAATATCCTACATCAGATGGGGGAGAAAGTTCCTGACGTTATGTAAGTATGGACTCCTCTTAACCTTATAGACACGTTTTAAAGCTGTGAAGGCCCCTTTGGGTCCAAAGCGGACAATATTTACACAGTTGGGAGCGGATTGTTATAGATAGATTGTTAAGATAAGAGCTTTTAAGTCTTTGATTTAACATCCCCTCATTTTCAAACACTTTTCAATTTCTTTCCTTCTAAATAGTCCAAAAAATACCTAAGGGAGCGGCTCTCTAAGCCTTCTTTCACCTTCTACCTACAAAAGAACCACGCCACCCTAAGTGAGTGTCTCTTACCAAGGTAGAAATAACCCAAGGAATACTAGATAAAGAAAACATCAATTGCCATAAAATTCTAGCCTTCACACAATAAAGAAGAATGTGATAAATGGATTTTGTTTCCTCTTTGCATAAAGCACACTTGTTGACTAACGACCATCCTCTTCTTTGGAGCTGGTCCAAACTCAACACCTTACCCTAACAAGCCTCCCTAATGAAAAAGCTCATTTTAGAAGAAATCTAGGGAGTTCCAAATAATCCCTAAAGGAAAAGGGATGACACAATCTGGTTCCAAAAGAGAGTAAAGGGCTTTGATGGAGAACCTTCCTCTGCTATTGCCCTTCCAAACTACCCTATCCTTCTCCCTTTTCTTCTCTTTTGGCTTGGGTGCTTCTATTGTTGTTTATGAGTTTTTGTAGCTAGTCTTTATCTTTTTTCCTGCTGTAACATCAATAAATGAACCCATTATTCTGCTCATATTTTATTGCATCTTATCTCATGCAATATGATTTGAATTCCATTTTTCATATTTTTTATGCTATTTTGAGACTAACAAAATTGAACTCTATCAGAACACAGATCTCAAGAAGAGAATCTATCCTTCCAGATTAAATTCAATGACTCTGCATCAGAACCACTTGCCCACAATGATGGACAGCACTTCATCATCATTGCATGCTTCTTTAGCTAAGCTAGAACTGAGTGATGGCAACAGCCTATACGCAAAGTTGGTGGTAATTTTACTTGCATATAACTGAGGTCACATTGTCTGTTAAGAAGTAAAAGGTCAAAGGGCCCTTTGGTGTAAGAGCTATTGGATATTATTTTTCATGTATAACATATTGATTGGCATAACGATGCTTTTTACAGGTAGGAGCTGATGGGGCCAAATCACGTGTTAGGGAGTTAGCAGGATTCAAAACAACTGGATGGAACTACTCACAGAATGCTGTAATCTGTACAGTAGAACATAAAACAGAAAACCAATGTGCATGGCAACGGTTTCTACCTTCTGGTCCAATTGCACTCTTGCCGGTGGGTGATAAGTTTAGCAATATTGTTTGGACCATGAACCCAAAAGAATCATCAGCCTGTAGAGAAATGAATGAGAATGATTTTGTGAAGGCCTTAAACCATGCTTTGAATTATGGATATGGTCCTCATCCTCAGTCAAACTTATTGGGTAATAATGGAGACATTTTTTCTTGGTTTAGAAGAGATTTGACAGTTTCAGCTAATGAATGCTTTGAAGTTCCACCGGATGTGGTTAAATTGGTATCTGGAAGAATGGTGTTTCCATTGTCTTTAAGGCATGCTAATAATTATGCATCAAAGCGTGTTGTTCTAATTGGTGATGCAGCACACACAGTACATCCTTTGGCTGGCCAAGGAGTTAACTTGGGCTTTGGAGATGCATTTGCTCTTTCAAGAATAATTTCTGAGGGTATTGCAGTAGGCACTGACATTGGGGAGGTATGCATTCTAAATTTTTTATGATTTGAGTGCAGACTTCATTTTATGTTACAACTATTTGCTTTTATTTACTGGAATATATAATTACATAAAATTATTATCTCTTTGTTTCTTCAGAAATTGTATTGAAATTGTTTTATATACTAAATAAATTATGTGCTATGAATGGACTATCAACATGTATTCTGCAGAGAGGCATGTTGACTGCTATTTAGGTTTGCCTGTTCAATTGAGATACACATGAACCCTGCGAAAAGACTCTTTCATTCTTGACAATGTAAAGATTAAATATCATGAAACTTTGGCACAGTGAAATTTTTCCTTATGCTACTCAGAAAGATTCTTTATTTTTTATTTTTGAAGGAATCAGTACCAATGCCATCTCAAATCCAGACAGTATCATGTGGTAGCTATACCAACACTTTCCTTTTAGCTGCAAATATGATTATGGCACTATCTCTCTGCTATATCTTAATAAGCTTGTCATCAGTATGATACATGCACATTCAGTTATTTGCATTTATCATGAAACTAAATAGGTGTTTGATGCAATTGGTGCTCCATTTAAGGAAAAGGGGGTGTTTTCAAAGTGGGTCACTATTGGTACTCCATATGTTAACTCTGCCTTAGAAAGGGAACATCAAGGTACACATGATGTATACCAATGTGCCAAAAGGCTAACCAAGGAAATAGACACCCCATCCTTTAACTTAGCCTCCTCCAACAACCAAGCACCATTTACTTGAAATTTTGCCAATAAATTTTTCCTACCACATGCATTGGCCATTTTGTGGAAGAGCTTGATGTGTTTATCCTTCCTTCTCTTAACCATATTTCTCTTTATTTCTGCCTCCACATAGTTTCTTACATTGAAGCCCACTTCCTAAACTCCTCCATTGCCACCCTTCTAGCCTCTGCATCTTCAATTGAAAGGGATACTCTCTCTTTGTAATCTCAAAAGCTGATCGGGTTTAAGGCCTTCAATTTTCTGGTTAAGACATTCATGAAAACCTCTTGGTTCCACAATTTTAGGTCTTGGTTGAGGGCCTTTAACTTCACTGCCAGAATATAACTAAAAGAACCACTCACATTATATAATCCAAAAACCAGCTTCTTATGAGGTCTTTAAGTCCATTCTCTTTATGCCACATATTTTCAAATCTGAAGGGAGACTTCCCCTTCCTCATCCCATCACTATTAAGGACAATAGGAGAGTGATTAGAAGTTGGCTTTGGTAAAACACTTTAAGTTAGGCCTAATTGAAACCCGACCTCCACACCATGTGAATTAACACCCAACCAGAGGTAGGTCTCTCAAATTAAAATCCCCTTTGATCTCAAAAAACCGCTTCATAGCTGAAGACAACCTTGTGCAATTCCTCCTTTTCCCAAGAAATTCGACCACATTAAAGTCTTCTCCTAAACACCAAGGGTCCTCCTAGATACCTTTTTTAGCCCTAATTCTACCCAAAAATCCCCTCTCCACCCTTTGAATTGGCCCATACACCCCTGGGAATATCCAAGCGAGGTCATCTTCACAATGAAACGACAGGAAATAGAGACCCACCTGCTTCCATATCAATCAGTTTCAACACCCTATTGTCCTAGAACAGCAAAGACCTCTTACATTGGAAAATTGGCTTGGAGATTCCCACGTGCTAATTCTCTTTGGTGCTTCCTCATCAAAACTAATTGTGGTCTGCAAGATAATTGTTGATATGCCAATGAGGGCTTTTGGGTGTTGTTCTAAGAAGGCCATCTCACGACATTTTTGTTATTTTCAACCCCTTTTTAGAGTTCTTTGTTGGTTGGTGGTGATTTGAGAATCCATTCTCACCTTCATCTATGGTGGGAAGCAATCTTTTGATCTCTTGTTCGTTTATTTTGAATGTTAAGATGGCAAAATGCCCCTATTTCCACACTTTTTTTTTCTTTTTTTTTTCTTTTTGGTGTGGGGGTGGGTTGGTTTCAAATGTCTCTTTTGTGGCATTTCAATTTTCACAAAAATCTTAAATAACAGAGAAATTCTGACATGTATTCTTTCTTTGTAAAGATCTTGGGCTGGTCAATCATTGTTCATATCAAGGAAAGTTATCACACTGGAACTTAGTTCTAATGTGAGCATAATAATCTCCATCTATGAGGGCACTAATCTGATGTGACAATAAGCTCCATTAATTTCCCCTAGGACAAAAGTTTACAAATGAGTGTTTTGTGCTTGCCAAGCCACATTTCAATTGGGGAAAAACCTTTTTACAACTGGAATTAAGCATTATCCTTACTTTGTGTGAAAATTCAATGAAATTTCTTCTTTTGTATAATGCATGTAATCTAATAGTGTTGAAGTAGGTTCTTTTTGGAAGAAAAGTTAGTGCCAGCTATAAGGAAACCCTTTTTGTAGTCTAAGGAGACCTATCTAGTTCTCTTTTGTTGAAAAACTTTGGGATATTTTTTGCATTTTCATGATGTATTATAATTTTGTTATGTTTTCTTCATGAAACCTATGGGATGCTTCCTGATTTGTGAAAGTGAAATACTGCTAAATTCACCAAGGTTGGCCCTGGTAGCTAAACAGAAAATATAGAAGATAATGGTAAAAGAAGTTTTTACTTGAGTCGTTTTGTCATATATGATTCTGAAATTGTTTTTTGCGGCCTTAAATGAGAGATTTGAATGCCATACTTTGAATTGGCTCCCACATGTTCAGTCGTTTCTGATCCATTGCTAGGTGCTCTTGTTCATTTTCTCAGGTGCATCTGTTAAAAAAATTTGAAGCAGAGAGAAAACGGGAAAATATTATGATGATGGCTATCCTGGATGGCTTTCAAAAGGCATACTCTGTTGATTTTGGACCTCTAAATGTATTAAGAGCTGCTGCATTCCATGGGGCACAGTATATTTCACCATTAAAGAGGAGCATCATCTCATATGCCTCGGGTGAGCAGAGATTGCCACTGTTCTCTTGAAATCAGTGTTACTTTCCTCTGTCAACTAATAAACTCGAATTCCTGGATTTTGTACTTCAAGGCTTAAGTATCTTCTTTAAATAAATTGGGTAATGCCATTCTCTCTCTCATCAGTATAGCATGCTACTAACTGGATTTGGATGAAATTTACTTAAGTTAATGCAATTATGTAAATCTCAATTCAAAATTTATTGCAGCTCTAATTAAGATTGGACTCCAAAAGCCTCAGAAATTTGTCCCCTCCAGAACCCATGTATCCTAACACCATTCAGGAGATCGGCCTGGGTTCAGTCTGTCTGGGGTACATTGCTTCCTCTGTTCCTTGGGTTATAATAACAGTGGAAGTTAGTGTTATCACTTGGCCTTTTTCTATTTAATGATTAAAGTCTGGCCCGCTTAATTGCACAACTAAATGTTATATCTATATATATATTTGATACTATAATATGCAGGGCAGATCTAACCGTGCGAACCAATAAGACATGGTTTGGACAGATCATCTTGTGTTGACATATGGTTAATAAAAACATGCACAATCCCTGGGGGCTTTGAGAATAAGACTACAATTTCATCTTACAAAAATGCATCCCGGATGAGCCGAGCTGCAACCCGGGAAGATAATCGATTTAGCCCTTCGGGTGGTATTGTAGCAGAGATGCCTGGCAACACTGGAATCAACTCTTGGATAATCTCTGTGCATGCCATTGAGAATTTAAATCTAGTTCAAACCTGGGATTGCCCAATTATGAACAAATACTGATGAAAAACTAAGCATGGCTCTCTTGTGAACAGAGATGGTATGACTTGTTAGTGGTCAAAGACCGAGGCAAAATGGATCCCTCTCCTTTCCTGAGAATTAGATCAACTATTGAGGATGAGGAGATGTTTCCCCATCTGTCATTTCCTTTATTCATCAAAAAATACATAGGTTGCATTTTGTGAAACAAGACAAATGCTCAGATCCTTAGAAGAAACTTAGTGAAACAAGAAATATATATGTTTCTCCCCTTGGTATCAAAGCCAAATTAGACTCTTTAGGATTTCTATTTTTTCTTCAGCCTTCATCGCTGATTTTCTTTCTTCTAAAAGACTGGAGAAAACTGATTTTTTTGGCAGAACTACTTTATTTTTAATCTGAAAACAGAGCATTCAAGTACAAGTGTTAGGAAAGGAAGAAATTCCTTCACTCAATGAAACAATAGCCATAATTCGTGGAGAAGAGGGACGAAGAGGGGTTGTGATGGGGCCTTAATCAACAGATGGTTCACCCTTGGTTACAAAAGATGCAAATATCAGAACTGTAAAATCAAACCAGCTATAGTCAAAGGCCTATTCTAATGGAATGGAAGGAACTAATAGGTTATCAAAAGGATCAAGAGCAAGTAATAAAGACTCTATAGTGTACCTGCTATAAGAAGCTACAAGACAAGAAGGAGAGGTGCTGGAAACTCCATGGTAAGCCCTCAAATACTCAAAATACTTCTTAAATAGCAAAGAGTAATCAAAGAGGGCAAGGACAGGCACATTTGACTTCAACACAATCAGGAGGCGAAGGAGAATTCTCTTAAGAGCTACCCGAGTTCAATAGAGGAGATTGAGAAGCTGAGATATTTTTTAAGGACATTAGAAAAGCCTACAGGTGGTGGTGTAGGTACTTGTCCCTTCATTTTCAAGTAATTCTTAGTTCTATGCTCTTAATGTGTCGATCTCAAAAGGAACATGGGTAGTAGACTCTGGGGCTACGGATCATATGATCTAATCTTCTCATGGGTTTGTCTCTTATAGTCCTTGTCCTAGTAATAAGAAAAATGATTTTACTAATGGAACATTGGCTATAGTTGTTGGCCGAGGGGACGCAGTTATAAATCATAACCTTGTTTTAAAAACTGTTCTCATGTAACAAAATTGTCCACCAATCTAGTTTCAATTCACAAGCTTACAAAGGATTTGAATTGTATGGAACCTATTGGGAAAAATAACATTAAGGGTCCTATCCCGCTGTCTCTACTTTATGGGTCTTCCCTTTCAAATAAAAATAGAATATGGTTATATCACTTTTGTCTCAATCATCCTTCTTTCAATATTCTTAAAGTAAAGTTTCCTGGTTTGTTTAAAGGATTTGATTTGGGTCAGTTTCATTGTGATGTTTGTGACCTTGCAAAACATATGCATGTTTCTTTTCCAATAAGGAATACAAGGTCTTCAATGTCTTTTACTTTTATTCACAGTAATGTTTGGGGACCTTGTACAGTTCATAATAATATCTATAGGGCTCGTTGGTTTGTCTTAATCTTATTTATTGATGATTATACTCAAGTGTCATGGGTTTTTCTCCTAAAACAAAAATCAAATGTTAGTTTTACCTTTCAATTTTTTTTCCAAATAGTGAAAAATAAATTTGGGGTTAAGATAAAAAGAGTTTGGTCTAATAATGCTAGTGATTATTTTAATCAAGTTTAATGAAAAAGGCGTCATTCATGAGTCTTCATGCATTAACATACCACAACAAAATGGTATGGTAGAATAGAAAAATGTTCATCTTCTAACTATTAACTAAGTTTTTCTTTTCCAAAAAATTATTGGGGAGAAGTTGTTATAACCACTACACATTTAATTAATAAACTACCTACATGAGTTATTGATTATAACAACCCCCTTGCAACTATTTTCAAAAAAAAAATTCCTGACTTCAAAACAACAAATCACCTGGTTCTTAAGGTCTTTGGGTGTGTATTCTTTGTTCATATTCATTCGAATAACCATAGGAAACTTGATCTAAGGGCTCTTAAGTGTGTTTTTATAGGGTATTCTTCTACAAAAAAAAGTTATAAGTGTTATCATCCTCCAACAAAATGGTTCTTTGTCTCCATAGATGTAACTTTCGTTGAAACTAAAAATTACTTTCCAAATCGTTATCTTCAAGGGGGTACATCATTCATGGAAGACAAGGATGGAGATTTGTTTTTGCTTGATCTTTCATCCTTCCCATCCTTAGAAAATCAAAATCCTCCGTTTTTCCATCGCCATCCATTTTTGTTCCTTTACCAAATGAATTAGATCCAAGTACTCCTAGTCTGATGGCAAAGGATAAATAGATTCATAGTGCTACTCACCCATTGCAAGTATATTCAAGGAAAAAGGAACTCCTTGTTCAATCAATGCAGGTTCATAATTCAAAACCAATATTTGGTACTGATGATGTTGAGGTAACTCCTAATTCATAATACTATGAAAGTAATGTACTTGTTGATGATTATGATATTCCTATCACAATTAGAAAGGGTGTTAAGAAGTGTACTAAATGGCCTACCTATCCATAGTCTCACTTTGTGTCCTATGAGAAGTTGTCTAGTGGTCATAAAATTTTTCTTATCCACCTTAACACTATTACTATCCTAAAAACTCTTTCTGAAGCATCGAGAATTAAAGAGTCGAAATAAGCTATGAAAGTTGAGATGAATGCACTTAAGAAGGACAAAATATGGGACTTCGTGGAACTACCTTAAGGAAAGAAGTTAGTAGGATATAAATAGGTCTTCAAGATAGATCACTTGAACAATATAAGGCAAGATTAGTGGCTAAGGGGTATACTCAAACCTATGGGATGGATTATCTTGAAACATTTGCTCCTATTGCAAAAATGTACAATACCTATTATCTTTAGCAACTAATAGTGGATGGAGTTTGCAGTAGTTTGACATACAGAATGTCTTTTTACATTGTGATTTTGATGAAGAAATCTATATGGAGGTTCCTCTAGGGTTGAGTCAAAGAAGAATAGGGTGTGCATGTTGAAAAAGACACTTTATGGCGTAAAAAAGTATCTTAAGGCTTAGTTTGGTAGTTTTGCTAGAGTAATAAAAGCTTTAGGTTATAAAGAAAGTCAGGATGATCACACATTATTTGTCAAACATTCCAATTCAAGGGGAGTTACAACTCTATTAGTTTATGCGGATAACATAGTGGTAACAAGAGATGACTTGCAAAAAATATAGGCATTACAAAGGTGTCTATTGCAAGAATTTGAGATTAAAGAACTTGACAGGTTAAAATACTTCCCTAACATTGAAGTAGCACACTCTTGACATAGGATCTTTATATCATAACAAAAGTATGTGCTAGATATATTAACTAAAACAGGGAAAGAAGGGTGTAAACAAGTAGAGACTCCCATTGAACATAATCACAAGCTTTGTGAGGCTTAATAAAATGTGAAGGTAGATAAAGAATTCTATTAGAGATTAGATGACAAACTAATCTATCTTTTTCATACAAGCCAAACATAGGCTATGTTGTAGGAGTGGTGAATCAATTTGTGCACAACCCAAAAAAAGTACATATTTAAGCAGCACGTTGAATTTTATGGTACTTAAAAGGTACTTCGAGAAACGAAGTGTTGTTTAAAAGAGGCAATGAATTGACATTGGAAGCATACACGAATGCAGATTATTTGGATCGATTGATGATAGAAGATCAACTTCAAGCTATTGTACATCCCTCGGAGGTAACCTTGTAACGTTGAAAAGCAAGAAATAAATGTAGTTGCAAGGTCAAGTGTAGAAGTTGAATTCAAAGCTATGGCATTAGGATATTGTCTTTCATTAATTCCTAAAATACCCTTCATCATTACATAGGCACAAGTGAGTGTGAATTTCAATTTTTTTGTGTTTTTTTTCCCTTTTCTATTCCCTATTAAGTATTACTCATTTCTAACTTTTTTTTTTTCATTTTCTTTTAATCTATATTTCTATTTTATGTAAAATAAAAAGCAATAATGTTTTTTTGTTTTTCATTTTTAAAGATATTGAATCCTTTTGCTCTTATTATAAACAATGATAAAAATTTTGGGATTTTTCATCCAAATATTTTGTATCTTTTTTAATTTATCTTTTAGTTTAATTTTTAATTTTTATTTTAAATTTATATTACCCTTTCATTTATATTTTTATCCTATTTTTTATATTTTCTACATTAACCATATTTTTAAAATTTTTAAAATTGACTATCACTTCACTTATATATATATATATATATATATATATATATATATATATATATATATATATAATATATATATATATATATATATATATCCTTTTAGCTTTTTAATTTTTAATCTTTTTATTTTAAAATTTTAAAAAAGATAAATTTATTGAAAAAAATAACTAAGATATGAAGTTCTAATATTATATTAATAATTTTTCTTATCTAGATAAACTAATGCAAAATATTTTGACTCACAACAAGAAAATTGTCAATACAATTTTTTAGTTGAACTTTAGAAATTAAATTTCAAATAAAATATATTATGTAAAATTTTATCTAAAAATTATTGAAAGTGGTATTTAATTTTTTTATTGACTTTCAAACTTATCTAATTTTTTACTTGAAAGGTAATAGAACATGTTTACAAAAAAAAAAAAAAAGTTTTTCATTTTTTTAAATAAACGAGTATAAATATATTAAAAGAATTAAAGATAATCTTAGTAAAAAAAATTGATAAATATGATTATAATTTTAAATATAGATTCATTTGGATAAAATTTCACAAAAAAAAAAAAAAGTGGAAAGAAAGAACATTGCTAAAACTACAAAAGCAAAATATGCAATTACAAAATTTTGATGATGAAATTTAAAAATAAAATTCAAAACAATTCTTGAGTGAGAGAATTTGAGTGGGAAAAAAAATCTTTGAGTGGAAAAAAATGGGAAAGTTTTTCAAAATCACTTGAAATTCTTAACAAAAAGTAGTCTTGTACATCTTTGTACAATTAGTAAATTTGTCTTGTACGGTTAGTGTAATACCCTTGTACAATAACTCAAATTTCATACATCATCTCATGAATATCTGACAATAAGTTGGTTAACCATGTTTGCATTGGTTTGGTTTTAAAAAAGAAGAAAAATTATAATTTTTTTTACAATCATCATAAGTGAGGTACCTATTTAAATGACCATATACAAGTTAAATAAAGTGTATGGGATGAATGTATGTTTAATCAATGTGTGTAAGGAATTTCATTTATCCTCGGTTAGGGGAAATAAACAAATAAATTTTTCAGAATCACTTAAAATCATTCACAAATAATAGTCTTGTACACCCTTGTACAGTTAGTATATTTGTCATGTACACTTAGTATAAATACCTTGTACAATGACTCAAATCCCATATACCCCCTACTCAATGTGTAACTATAGGTAGGTTAACCATGTTTTCATTGGTTTGTTTCAAAAAATAGTGGAAGATGGAAAAACAAAATTTTCTCTCAAACATTATTAGTGGGATAAGTATTCGAATTATCATGTGCGAGTTAAATAAAGTGCATAAGATGAGTGTGTAATAGAGGGATGTGTACCTTAAGAGTGTGCAATCCTTAGATGACAAGACAAAAAAAAAAAAAAAAAAATTGTCCAAAATTGATTAAAATCTTTCACGAAGGATAGTCTTGTATACCCATTGTATAGTTAGAACATTTATCTTGTACAATTAGAATATTTGTCTTGTCCAATTGAACATTTACCTTGTACAGTTAGTATAACACCCTTGTACAATAGTGCGAATTTCATCCATATGCATACATCATGTGTCACATATGATGTGTGAACCATGTTTCCAATGGTTTGATTTAAAAAATGATATAAAACGTAAAAACAAATTTTTTCTCTAAACATCGTTATTAAGGTAAGTATTTGAATTGTAATATATAATCCTTAGATGACAAGAAAAAAAAAAGTTGTTCAAAATGTACAGTTTTGAACATCCCTTGTACAATTAGTGTAATAACCTTGTATAATGGTATAAATTTCATATATATATATATATATATATAAATTATATCGACATGAGTGTGGAAACTATGTTCCCAATAGTTTGACATTTAAAATAATTAAAACAAATAAAACGTTATTTTATTTTATTTTCAATGCAAAATGTAATTAAAAATAAGACAAAAAAATTTATTAAAAACTATTATTTAAGCTAGGTTTATTTATTTATTTCCTTTTATTTTTGGAAATAAAGAAAAAAGAATAAAAAAATTATTTAACCATAATAAATATGAATAGAAGATCAGTTAGAAAATACCAAATTTATTTATTTATTTCATTTTATTTTTGGAATTAAAGAAAAAAAATAAAAAATTTATTAACCATAAAAAATATTGATATAAGATATGTTAAAAAATGGAAATAACCCCAAATTTATTTACTTATTTCATTTTATTTATTTAAATTAGAAAGTAATTTATTTTAATAGATTAAAATGTGCACAATTGATTTATTACTTTGTTAATTATGGATATATTAAAGTTTTCTATTAGACAAAAAATAAATAAAGAAAATAAAATTAAAAAGAGTAATAAATATATATAATTTAGTTATTTAATTATTTTTCATGTAAAATATAGTCTCACAAAAAACACATAATTGATCGATTTCTTTGTTTAATTGTAAACATATTATATTTATTTTATTTTATTATTAAAATAACTAATGGAAAAAAATAAAAATGGATAATCAAGGAATGAAATTTAATTATTTTTATTATTTTCATATAAAAAATAGTACTAAACAAGGTTTTCAATTTTTATTTTTAAAAATAGTTTTGATTTTTTAATTAAATGTTTTTTCAAAAATAAAATATAAAAAATATAAATCATATTACCATTTTTTTAGAAAGTATTTTTAAAAATAGTTTTTGAACATAATTTTTCTTTATTTATAATTTAAAATAGAAAATAATGCTAATTTTCAATTAATCAATGAAAAATCTAAATTGTTAAAATAGAATTATTATGGTTGCATGAATAGTAGTGCAATAAAGACAAAAAAAACTTATGTGAAAGGTTATTAGGTATTTTAGTCCCTCACTGTTTTATATCCTTAAAAGGTAATATATAAAAATTTGAAGGATATACTGATCTTTTAACATCTTATATCATTTCCATCAATTTATATATATATATATATAATATATATATATATATATATTAATAAATGGATCATTTTGATCCTCATTCTTAATTTGCAAACAAAATGTAAAAAAAAAATATATATATATTTTAATAAATAATGTTGATCAAGATTTTTAAGTACAAACCGGAAAATGGACGACTGCAGGAAAAATAGGAAAGGGCACCAACTACTCCCTAATATTTGGATATTCCAGAAGCCCAAGGAGGCTTTGGTCAAAACACAGCAAAGTCTTCGAATTCCAACCAATTAGCTAATGACACCTAATCAAGGCCCCATGGTCCTGACCTTATCTGATCCACATTTCACTCCCTATAAATAAACCCTTCGATGAGGGTTTCGGGAGAATTCCATTTTATCTCTCTAGAACGATTTTTCTCTCCCTAGCCGCCCCCATCAGTAACCATGCCTCGCCGAAGCTCAGGTGAGTTTTCGATTTGATTCACCTTCTACTTCTTCAGATCTACTACGTTGTTGATTTGATTTTTGAAGTATTCTGTTTGAGCTTGTTTGGCTGCTGAAAGAACTGGGGAAACGAATAGGAAAAGGGGAGGAAAATGAAATAGTTTGTTTTTACATTCTTTAGTTTACATGAATGAAAGATCGAAACGATAAATCCGAGATTTCTCTGGTTTGTTTCCTTTGTTCTGTGTTCCCTTTTTTTTTCTAATATTCCCTATCAACATTCCCCTTGCTTTTAGGGTTTTGTGTTGATGCTTGTTTGAAAAAAATGGAATATGCCCCTTTGGTGGTCAATGAAAGAAATATGTGTATAAATATTTTTTTTCTTGCCGCTTTCCTACATTCTCTGTGCATCCAAATGGGGACTGTGGTTTTGTTGCGCAGTTCATACTTATTTTTTCCGTTGAATGCACTTACGTTTTTTTGGATTAATTTCTCATTCTTTTTAAGGTTTAAGGTTTCGTCATTTGGTTTCCAGATAGAGGCTTCCATTTTTTTTCTGGACTCACTCAAAGTGATGCCTATTTATTTAAGATATGGCTGTTTATTTGTTTATTTTTATTAATCTCTTTTTTGTTTCCTTTCAACTTCCTCCAGAAATAATGACATAGAAGAAACTGGAAAGTTGTGGATTTTTATGAGAATATTTAGAAATAAGAGGGAAAAGATGGGATAAAGAGAGAAAAGAGAAGTTTTTATCAAGGATATCTTTGTTTTTCATTTATTTCCAATTTTGTCGTGATGTCCAGCTGAGATTCTTTATCCTAAGTTTAGGGCTTTGGAGGATCAAAAGATAACCAGCAAGCACCAGAACCCATGTAACATAGTTATTCAGTGGGCAAGGGACAAATGAACATGAATGTGAGCAAACTATCCATGTTAGGTTCAACTGTTTTTGTAGAAACCTCATCCTTCCCCTTGGTCCGAAGTATGAAAGTTGGGCACACTTAATAGACATCTAGGCCTAATAGCCCAAAATGTTGCACTGCAAACATGGACACGAATGCGTGTGACATTGATTTTAACTTCAATTAATTGTTGAGTTTCTTATTTGTCATCTCATTTTCAGATGTTCTGGAAAGATCTTTTTTGAGTCAAAGTTTGACTGTATTGCTCAACTTGCTTATTTTCTTTTCCCGACTTTGATTAGTTAATGCTTTCCACAATGTCCTTGTGATGAGACTTTTGTGGTATTAAAAATTTTAGTTAGTCCATTTCTATGATGTGCTGAGTGATTTTTTACTTTGTTTGCCTTTGCCTTTATATATGTATTTACATATTCATGTATGTATGTATATAATTTTGTTCAATATCTTTTATATTATTGTTGTTTTCCAGGAAGACCTGCTCCCCGTCCTGCATCTCGTCCAGCACCAATGCGTAACCCTCCTCAACCAGGTATTGTCATTGTGTGTTACACATGGAAACAGTACTTAAATTTCAGTTTGTAATTAACAATGCAACCTAATATGTCTCTTTTAATCTCCATTGGAGAAAAGAAAGTAGTTGCCTCTTGAGCCAGTTTTAACTTCTATTGTATCTAGAAACAAAGTGTAATGTTAAACAACCACTAATAGTAATAGCTGACATAAAATTTTATGCATCTTTTTATTTATTTGTTCCCTCTGCAAAAAAGATGTAAACAGTGTCCAAACAATTCTAAAAACCAGGCCCAAAATTCACACAAACTAAGCAAATCATCAGAAAAAAAAATTTATGCTTTTGAAAACAAGGTTGTTGTATTTCATATTAAGAGTAAAGATAAATTAATTTATTGAGTCCCAGTTTAAGGTGAAACTAATTCATGTATTTTATTTCTATTAGTTTGTATTTTTATGTATAATTCCATTTTTTTATAAGTGTATATTTTTATAATTCAATTTTTTTTTACATGATTTGGTTTTAAGTATAAAGATATGTTTGAATCGTAGGGTCTTCCATCTACATAGATAAGATTTTGGGAGGGTTAGGCATTGGGGTCTTGTCCTCTCTTAATGAAGCCTTGCTTGGAAAATAGTGTTGGAGATTTGATTTGGAAAGGTGGTTACTTTGGAGATGGGTTATTGTGGCAAAGTTTGGGGAAGAACCTAGGGGATGGTACCTCATGGGGTTGGGAAGTCTTTAAAAAGTGTTTTTTTTTTTGCTTGGGAGTTGTTTGGGAAAGGTACCTGACCTTACATCACCTTAATAGAAGGGTTTGTGTGTTAACTAACCATTGCTGTTTATGCATGAGTTTAGAAGAATCGGCTAATCACATGCTAATTCATTGTGGAAAGACAAGGGGTCTTTGGCAATTGTTGTTTTTTCTCTTTGGCTGTTTTTTTTTAGGTCCTTATACATTGTTGTTTGCCTATTATTAAAAAAAACAAAAAAGTTTGGACCTTAAGATTGCAACTTGGGTAGGTACGACACACCTAACCTGAAGTTTGGGGTGGGTGGGTTGGGTGTAAACAGGATAGAGTCAAGTTTGGGTTAGAAAAATACTAGCCTAAGGATATTGGGTTGTGGGTTAAAGGTGTGGGTGATCTGCTGAAACCTGAACCCACATGTTATTGTTTATTTATTATTATTTTTAATTATATTACTTATTATTTTATTGAAATATAAAATTTTAAAAAAAATAATAATGAAAAAAGCTCCTAACATTTGCCTTTGAATTGGATTAATGAGTTTATCATTCTTGTTTAAATTACTGAAGTATTTTTAAATAATGAAACTTGAGATTAGTGTTGTCATTTATATTAAATTAGTAACTAATGATTATATCTATGAGACATATTTGCCTTTTAAAATTGTAGTTTATAATATGATTTATATTTTTAGCGTTAAAATCATTATTTGATTTATTAAGAGATTCTATTATAAGCCTTTTGTTTGATAATTCATGAAAACCCAGGGAAACCTGTTGGAACCAGAGTTGCCTGAGCTTGGAGTGTGTAGAGAATTTCCAACCTTACTTTTGGTTTGGTTTAGTTTGGGGTAGACATATTGATAGGCGGATTTGGCATGGGTTAGACTTCTAGCCTGCCAAAAGTGCTACCCTATTTGGTCTTGATGTCACAAATGCTCATAACCAACCTTCATCAAATCCAACTTCTTCAACTGAACCTTGACCTAAATTTTTTTTTATATGCAACTGAACCTTGACCTAATGATATACACATTCTTGCTCTGAGCATTGCTGCAACTTCTGCAAATCAATAGAAATGCAACTGTTGTTTGCATCTTATTCCTCTCATCCTTTGCTTTTCACAGATGGCTCAAAATACTTTTCTATTCACCTTCTCTAAATCCTCCTCTAAACAAAGAAGAATAATCCTCATCTCTGTCATTGTCCTCTCTTTATGGAGGGAGAGAGGAATGGGAAAAGATTTGCGATTTCTTATTTGTAAACTGGGGATAATCATTGTATGTTACAAATATTGATATTGTGCTTTAAGCTTCCAGCATGACATTAAGACACTAAAAAACTCATGTATCCTTTCTCCATTACGCTAAATTTGGTTTTTTTTCCCTTGTGTTAAACATTGAATTTGGGGGCTGCCTGAACCATTTATCATTCCATTTGACCAGTCAACTTTACTTGTTTTATTGATGCAGTGAGCCATGCGCCTCCTCCAGCCCCTGTTCAGGGTGGTGGTGGTGGATCTATGCTTGGTGGGCTTGGTGCAACCATTGCTCAAGGTAAGTGACATTTTCTGATATCTCTATCATTTGTATAGGCATGTAGTTTAATCATAACACATGCATTCTCCTTCAGTGAACAAATCCAAGCACAAATGTGACACACTGTCTCTTTCTCTCATATCATTGCTCAAGGTATGGCTTTTGGCACGGGAAGTGCAGTGGCACATAGGGCTGTTGATGCTGTGATGGGGCCTCGCACTATTCAACATGAAACTGTGGCCTCTGAGGCAGCTGCTTCATCAGCACCCACCATGAACAATGTTGGTGGCTCTGATGCATGCAATGCACACTCCAAGGCATTCCAAGATGTATGTACAAGTTTTCCCTTTTCTTCACTCTGCAAACTTTTATGTATCATCGTATGAAGTTGCAGTTATAAGTTTATTATTATCCATATCTCTAAGGCCATTGCCTATATACATATATATATATGTATGTGTGTGTGTGTGTGTATTCTAGTGCCTAGCTCAGAGTGAATCAAAGCTATGCCACGCATAGCACCAACAAATATCCAAAAAACCAATCTTGAAAAGTTGAAAAAAAGAAAAGGGAGTACAATCCTCTATTAAGTTAACACAGCATATTTTAAACTTAATGTGATCCAAAATGCTATATAGGTTATATATTTCAACAGCTTATTAAATTAGAACACATCATTCGTTATTAATTTCCAATGCAATCTAATAGTACTACAAAGGTGTGCTTAAGATAAGCATACCAATTTGCTTGTGGCAGCAGGGTCATCTAGATTCCCATTTTCTCCTTCTGGAGGAGCATTCTGGTGCATCATATGATAAATCTATGTCAAATGAATTAGTTTCAAGCTGATCTATGTTTTTCTTCTTATTCTTTTGAGATTGCAAAACTTAAAAAGGTAAAAAGATTGGAAATCCCAAAGAATAATGTAAATCCTACCGTAGGGTTTACTTCTATGTAGTCCTATAATGTATACTTGATCCAAGAAATGAGTTTATTTTTAGGTTGTGTTTTTATCTTTCAAAATCATGAAAATTGAAAACCCAACATAGAAATTAAGAGGCCTAAAAAATTTGAAAGGAAAGAAGCTCTTCAAACTACAAATTGCTTTTTGTTTTTGAACTTCTATAACAAGCTGTAAACAAATATCATACATGACTTCTTATGCTTCCCTGTCTGATATTTGAAATCAAAATAAAATGAAAAGCCCGCTTCCTTTTTCTTTCTTGCTTGTTGGAATTGTGTGATATTCCCATCTTATGTCTAGATATAATACATTGAGCTTGGATAAGATCCTGATGCCCTGGTTTACATGTATTTGAAATAACCTTAGCCTAAAGGAAGAAGGGTTTCTGAACCAATGCTTTAATTTTGCAGTGCTTGAACAGCTCTGGGAGTGACATCAGCAAGTGCCAGTTCTACATGGATATGTTGTCAGAGTGCAGGAGGAACTCTGGTTCTATGCTCGGTGCTTAATATCAGGCTCCCAACTTTTCTGGGTTCCTAGAACCTTATTTTATGCTCGATTGCCAGAATTTATGAAGTGGCACTTAATTGACTCAAAGCAATAATAGTTGGTGGCTGCTGCTGAAGATGGCCCATTGACTGCTTTTATGTTTTAGTTCCATTATAAAAGATGATTATATCTTTTATCAACATTTAAAAATTGTGATTGAATGGAGGCCAACTTTTCATAAGTATTGGTGATTTGAGCATTTGCTTCTGGTTTTCGAATTTCTAGTATCTGGGATGATATGCAAAAGTTTAGTCATTTCTATTTTAGCTTAAGACATGAGTCTGCTAATTTTAAGAAATATATGACGAAATGAGGATGTGTGATAATCTTATGCCTTAGTTTTTGCCTCATGACCAAGCCTTAAAGCAATAGTGCTAAATGTTATTATAGGGTTTTGGTTCGAGTTTGTCATTGTATGCAGTAGATATCACTCTACTTTTTCATTTTTAACTTAAAATCAATTATTTTATGTCAACATTTGATGTTGACATTGAGCGTAAAAAGATAGGATTTTGGAGTTTTGTATATCAGTGTGGTTATGTCATGCTGGTGGTAGTAGTAATTCATCAAATTTTGTAATTGAATTTTTAGGTGAGCAGGTTGCATCTAGTCAGAGGCCTTAAGCGCACACACGCACATTATCTGTCTCCCACAATGCACAAGCCAGGTATCGATTCGCGTGCTTCATATTCCAATCTCACTAACAATTATACATAATATCCCATTTTCGCAAACAATCACACAGAGATTCCTATTCCACGTACCCAACAAGAATATCTTAATGATTATTCGTAATACTAGCAGCTAATCATCACAATCCACCCTTCAAGAAGGCGACGCAGAGTCTCCTCCAAGCCTCCCTGTCTGCCTCACATTCTTGCACCTTAGCCCTCACCTCCTTAGCGAATGATTCCTACAACAAAGCAAATCTCATAATTATAATAATAATATGAGAATGAATATGATGGATGGACGGTTGAAGGGGAGGGGATTGATGGGGGGATGATATGAATAATGAATGAGAGCAGACGTACGATGATAAGATCCTTGCGAAGGAGACGGTCGATGAGATGGAGAAGAATGTCGGTGGTGTATTCAGGGTGACCTTGGATGCCCATCATATGATCTCCATACTTGAACATCTCTATCCCCGTCTTCTCCGACCTTCCTATAATCTCTGCTTTTGGTGGAAGCTCCCTCACTTCGTCCCTGTGGCATTCGATTATGGAAAGTCTCGCTGGAAGCTTTAGCGTGGAGAAAAAGTTGGATGATGATGATGATGATAAATGAACAGTCCTGAATCCAATGTCCCACCCGGAGCCCGCCCTCCCCGTCTTTCCTCCCAGCGCACGTCCCAGTATCTGCCCCACCCCCACACATTCAACACAAAAAATTAGTCTATTATCACCCTCCTCCAATTCCATCCGATCACATATCAAAAAAGCCAACATTGAAAATCAGGATGTCCAAGTTAACCTGTGTGCATGGCCCCTCACACCCCCACCATGCGACCATAAAAGCATACGACGTGACTCCCAATTTATTAATGCCACAATTGGACTCACTATCAACAGCTAGGCATCCACATCACTCAGGGACAAATGTATTTTTCCAATGACCCATATTTTTTTGGCATTCATTCCCAAAAACTTGTGATTCATGTGCTCTTACCACTTTCTCTGTCTATATATATAAAGCAACCCGCCACCTACTTATGATAGATACAAGACAAGGCAAATATAAAATAGAATGGGTGTGTGAGATATAACTCAGATATTTCATATCAGAAGTCTTTGATGACTCCAAATTTTTATACCCACACTACAGGTGAAATATTATGTAGACTGTAGAGTTTAAAGGAATATAAAACATTATTCAATTTAATTTTAAGTGGTCCACCACCATTCATGAGATGAAATAATTAGAGTTGGGAGTGGACGTGTTTGTTTGTTACCATTTTGTTGGGTGGCAGTTGAAAACGAAAAGACGTATTCCTTCAAATTTGGGGGGTTAGAGATGGAATTGACATTGGACCACCCTCTGGTTCTCTGTGGGGATTAAGGCTTACCCAAACATTTCCATCCTCACCACTCACACCTAATTCTTTTGCCCCACTGCCTTCTTTCCTTCCTTTGCCTTAATAACCAGAAGATAAGTTACTTATAGACATATATCAATTATTGAGTTATTTGATAAAAAGGGTCTTTGAAATTTAACCTTCTACAATTTTTTTGTCTCATTTGGACAAAAATACTTATATTATTTTCTTGTAAAAATAAGGTAATGTTTATTTTTTGACTGAATAGAAAAAACCAAAATATTTAGTTTTTTCTATTCAATTAAAAGTAATCTGTTGACATCATCCAACATAATTAAATCAAACTTATTAATAACAAGTTCACTTTAGTTATATTGGATGATGTTAACAAGTTACTTCTAACTGAATAGAAAAAATCAAATATTTTGGCTTCTTCTGTTCAACCAAAAAACAAATACCACGTAACTATCTTTTAAAATCTATATGTAAATATTTAAAATGGTAAATGACATTTATATAAAAAAATATTATTTTTTAAGAAAAAATATGAGAACGGTTAAATTCACAATTTAAAAATTATTTCATCTCTCTTAAACAAACATTTTTTAATTATTTATATTTACAAAAATAAATCATTGATATTATAAGTGGTGATATTACAACTATGTGGATACTACTATACATTAGGCAGAACCTAATGAAGCAATAATTAGCCCAACTAGTGACTCACAACTACCCACTATTATGCTTCACACCCCAATATGTTTTTAATAATTGAATTCGCACATTTTTCAGTCCCTATTCCATAATGTACACATGGTCCTAATCTCAATGCTTACCCTAACAATCGGTGGATGTCTCACTCGCACCCAAACTTTCCGTCTCACACACTACACCCTACTACCCCCACCCCCTACTTTCTTGATGAATTCTCAACCCTTCATACTGAGTCTCTCACTAATGGCCGCATTGCCTCCGCAGCCGCTTAATTTATTCATTCAGTTCCCAGTTATGCCCTTCTCTCGTAATAGCTTACTATCACATATCACACCCTCCCGTTCTCGAACCCAGAAGCCAAAGCCCATGACATTAGGAAAAGACAAGAAGGGTAAATTAGTCGTATTCAATGATCATGTCCAGCTTGCAACCGGCTTTGCCTGCCTTTACAAAAAAGGCTGGCAAAGACACAAACACAGCCATTTCTTTGGATGCAAAAAACCCTTTGATTAAGTGGAAAACAAACCCAAAGCATTAAAAACACAATGTTGTGTGACCCTGAAAACAACTCAAAAT
The DNA here is from genome assembly GCF_004353265.1 of Vitis riparia. Lineage (NCBI taxonomy): Eukaryota > Viridiplantae > Streptophyta > Magnoliopsida > Vitales > Vitaceae > Vitis > Vitis riparia. The sequence goes on along the minus strand of NC_048433.1, from coordinate 11,942,292 downwards.
ATTATATTAGAACAAGCCCATTTTAAGATGAAAACTAATTTCAATGTTTGGTTTAGGATAATGTAAAGAAATATAGGAGTACCTGGTGCCCGAAGCAAATACCCAGAACCTTCTTCTTCATGATGTCGAGTTTCTTCAAGAGGTCGATGAGCCTACAGATCCAGCCCTCATCGGCGTGAGCATCGCTGCAACTTCCGGTGATGACAAAGCCACTGTATCCGCCAATCTCATCATCATCGGGAAACTCCTCAAGTGCAACTCTGTAGACGTCCCATTTCTCTCCTTCTTCCCCCAGCATTTTCACGAACACCCCATAGTACCCTCCGTACTTCTTCTTCACGTACTCTGAGTCCTCTGCGCACAGCAGAACTGCGAATCTCTTCTCCACCATCTCCCCTTCTCCCTCTCTCACACACAAACAAACAGTGAAACTGGGTTTTCCTCTCTTCAATCTTTGAGAGAGAGAAACTGGGAGATAGAGGGGGTATTGGTGGTCTGCTGCTGCCGCCTCTTCTTTCTGGTTCATTTTGCGGATGAGCGAGCTGTCTTAATATAGCCTGGTTGGCATTTTTATTGACCCTTCTGTCCTTCTTGGGCTGCTTTACCTAATTACCCTATTTTGTTTCTGACTTGTCTTTTGCTCCTTTTCTCCCTTTTTTTATTTTTCTTAATTGTTTTCGTGGCTGAATCCACTCGTCTTGGAACATTTTTGGTAAATATTTTTCTTTTGGTAGGTTAATTATATTTATTATTTTCTTCCATTCTTATACTAATTAATGGTAAATAGTAAATGGTTTGTTTGAGAGTACCTTGGACATGATAGGTAAAAAATGTAAAAAGGTAATAATAACATCGGGTTTTTATAGTATAAAGATATATAAATGGATATAGATATAGATATTCTCTATTAAATTTTTTAGAAGTAAGAAAAGAATTATCCGTTTGACCTAAAAATCATTCTTCAATAATACTCAAAGGAGGAGACCCACCCACCCTCTGTGTGGAAACAAAAAGATATAAAAGAAATTAGCAAGATGATGATGATGATATATATATATATATATATATATATATATATATATATATATATATATAATGACATAAAAGCCTTGTATTTGTATAATTTTTTTATAAAATAAAAATTAAAATCATTAACTTCTTATAATAATTAATAAGTAAACAAATTATTTAAATAAATATATATACAAGATAGTCAATAAAAAATGTTACAAAATCCCCCATTCTTCGGGGGTGTCCTCAGCCCCGAGGAACATGTACTTTGATGAAAAACAACTTTTTCAATATCAATAACTAATTTCATTGTATAATTAAGATCTAACGATTAATTTAGAAGCGATGAGATCGACATAAACCTATGAATATAGAATATTCTATTAAAAACAAATCCTAATGATTCATTAAGTAAGATGGCAAAACAAACCAGATATCAATTCATTTGCTTTGAAAGATCGTTGGCTAACCTTACAATTGAAATAGATATTGAAAGAGTAAATGTTTGGCCACGAAAGCTTTATTTTACCAAATTACTCTATTTTTTGAGTGATCTGAAATGATATATATGCAAATTGATGGTTGAAAGAAATATACAAATTTAGGATTTATACTTTAGAGTAATGAATAAGAAAAATATAGTCATATATGTATATTTTTTTTTTTTAACTTTTTGCTGAAAGTAACTTGCTTTAGAATTTCAGATCATTTGTTTTTGTTTTTTTTTTTTTTTTTTACTTTTTATTAACTTATTATTTATTTTTTTAATATTTATTACTAAATAGAAAAGACAAAATATTTAACTTTTTTTGAATAATAAAAATAACTTATTGGTTTTTTTTCACTTCTTAGTACTTAATAGAGACAAAAGATTAAAAAAAATATTATTTTAATACTTAATAATACTAAATACTATTCAATTTTAAATTCTATTTAGAATTAAGTTAAAAAAAGAAAAAAAAACATCACCATAATTTATAAGACAAATTGATAATTTTTAATATGTGATGAATATCTTGGGAAAGGAAAAATATGCAAAGGCCTAGTTTGTCTAGACTATTATATGTAGTACGTATTATATGATTTCATTTGAGATTGATTTTAGATGCCTTCAAGCCACTATCATTATGATTTTTAATACTATTATTTTTGTTAACACATAAAAATTGATTCTAAAAATGTGACCCTTTTTATTTGCAATTTTGTGAGGGGTCAAAAGGTAGAAGTTCAAAATGGTTTTTTTAAAGAAGAATTATCATTTATGTTAAGTTGTTTATCTTGGGATCAAATAAGTTTCTTTCATAAATTTTTCATAATTTTCTTCGTAACTTATTTATATATTTTTTCTTTTATGATCTTCATGGCATATGAGATGACTTCAGGATGAGTCATGACTTTGTTCTGCTCATCTAAATATATTCTCATCCTTGTCTTAATAAAAAGTTTATATGGGGTGTAACAGTTACGAGAATTTCTTATATCTATCCTAATTATTTTTATTAATTTGTAAATTTTTTAAAATTTTAATTATATTAAAAATAAATATATTTTATGACCAAATAAATGTTATAAATTTTTATAACTTATAATTTGATAAATAGTTTATATATATATATATATATAAATCTACTTTTCACTCATTTATCTTTAATATAAATCCATTCGATTAGAAGTGAGACAAAGTGAAAATTCCAAAAAAAAAAAAACTCATCTCATTGTTTTATATAATCCTTTACCAATTTCATACATGTTTTTCCTTTATTTAATCATTTCATTCAAACTCATAAAATTAATGATTTTTCTTTTGAGTTCTTAGTGGTGTTTTTGAATTGATCCATGGTTATGATGCTTGTTTACAATGGAATAAGTATTTCTCTAGGCTTTTTTTTTTTTTGGTTCAGTTTAATTAATTAATATAAATATTATATCCAAAATTTTCTAGCATTTCATCTATAAAGTGAAGTCAAAATTGGTGTGAGGTCCAAGTAATCTCGATAGCTCAAAGACAATTTAAATAAAAATATTTTTTCTTCTAATCTCACTATGTCCTTTGCATAGAAAAGAGAATTAATTAAATGTTTGTCAAAATTATATTTAAATAGAATCAAAGACCCCAATGGCTCACTACCTTTGGAATAAGTAAAGCAAATACAAAAAGAGAAAGAAATTGTGAAATGGTCTCTTGTTTTCACCGATGAAGTTTCTATACAATATATACATCCTGGTATATAGTCAAAATAAAACTACCAAAAATATAAAAAGGAAACTAGCTAAAATAAAAGATACATACACTAATTACAATCTTATATTTTTGTATTTGATTGAAACTAACTTTCCTCATTATGCTCATCTAGATGGAGTTCCTAGAGAAAACACCAATCTTGATCCATAAATCTTGCAGTCGTTGTCGACATAAAGGTTTGGTCAAGGTATTTGCTAGTTGATCATTAGAGCTAACATGAGAGATATGGAGTTAACTTTATTGAACTTTATAGTGAACAAAGTGGAAATCGATCTTAATATATTCCATGCGAGAGTGGAAGACTAGATTTGCACAAAGATAGGTGGTGCCAACATTGTCACAATATATGGTTGGTGGACACTGGGAGGGATGTCGAGTTTGATGATAAGTGATTGGATCAAGGTGAGTTCAGTTGTTATAGAGGCAATCGCCCTATATTCAACCTCTGTTGAGTACCCAACAACAAAGCGTTGCTTCTTAGAGCTCCAGGAAATAGCATTAGACCTAAGGAAGATGGCATGGTGTCACAAGATGCTTCAAATGACCCTTCCCATAGGGGTTATATAGAGGGCAGGAAGCTTCTGAAGACTCTTGGAGTCATCTACACTTAGCCATTGATGGGAAGAGTGTGGAAAGTTCTAAAAATACCTAAAGATGTCCACACATCTCTACACTATGGTGGAAGACATGAGAGGACTCTAAGGCTTTCTAGAGAATTCTAGAGATCTCTTGTATATTCTTGTACATAGAATTGTGTAGGGTGTTCTAGAATCTTCTTGATTTGTGAGGAACCCTACGTTTCAAAGAGTTCCATTGGTGCCTATAAATAGGTGAGGGCCTTATTTGGCCAAGGCACCACTTAAGAACCTAACCAACCAAGCAAGTGAGTTCCCAAAGCACTTGTAAAGCTTCCTTTGAGCAATAAAGCTTCCATTCTTTAAGAGTTGCCTACTACGCTTTCTAAAGCTTTCGAGTCGTGAGCATCTTAGCTTAGCAAGCTAAGCATTGGGAGTCAGGCTGACTTAGCAAGATCAAGTGTCTTGACTTGTCTAAGTGTCATACGAGCTTAGGAAAACACTAAGTCAGTGACAAGTGGTATTAGAGCGTGGCTACGAAGTGGGCATAGTAAAGGAAGCATGGCGAGTTCCAACGTGGAGGAGACTAGTGAGCAAACCTATGGGAGGGAGACCGAGCCTATTGCACGGGATAAGGGCAGGAAGGATAAATCTCGTGATGTTGTTGCCAACATGGAGGCAAGGTTAGCCAAGGTGGAGCTAGCCATGGAAGACACCTGAGAACGAGTGGACTTAATCAATCAAGGCATGGAAAAGGGCCTAGAGGATCTAAGGGAGCAGATCCAAGACCTTCGTCAGGGGATGCTAGGCTCACAAGTTCAACCAGTGTCACATAAGGAGTTCATGTCCTTCCAAGAAAAGGTCTTGAGCATGTTTGCTAGCATGAAGTCAAGGATAGAGGCCTTGTCCACTCGAATGGAGTCCCAAGACCAGGAGGTTAGGCAATAGTTGGCCATTTACAAAGCTGTTGTGTTAGCATGGGTCATGGCCACCTAGGAGGCATCTAGAGTGGAGGTGTTGAAGCTACAAGGGTTTAATGGCAAATGGGATGCCAAGGAGTTGGACAAATTCTTATGGCATATGGAGAGATACTTTAAGGCTATCACATTGACTGATGAGGCGGCTAAGGTAAGAACTTCAACCCTTTACCTTACTGACACAACTACTCTATGGAAGCGTCGGAGGTTCGTCGATATGGAGAAAGACATTTGCACCATATAGACGTGGGAGAACTTTAAGAGGGAGATCAAGAGGTAGTTCTACCTTGAGGACCTGACTTACCTAGCTAGGAAAAACATGAGGTATCTGTGGACCCGCATTTTTCACGTGCGTCCCCACTCGATCGGCGAGACTCTCTTTTTATTTGAAAAAATATTTAGTTTTGGAAAAGTTGGAGCCGTCACCTATTTTATTTTTATTTTAAAGGGAAAATAAAACAAGAAAGAAAAACCCTAAAAGTGACTCCATAGTTTTGGAAAAAGCATGTCTTTGGGAAACCTGAGTCTAGGTCCGGGGATCAGGTTACTTATTGGGAAAATACCTCTAAAAGATAGCACCCCTCTAAGCCCTATAAAGGTCTCTACTGACTAAGTTGAGGAAAACGTGGCAATTAAATAGTTGATCATGGATGCCTAAGTAAGCAAGGGTGATTTAAAAAAAATTTGCATGCTAAACAAGATAAGAACACAATAAAGGAGAGTTAGGGTGCGCACCTGAACCGCTTCTTGAGCGCTATTATAAAGCATCAATGCTTAGTTTAGATGATATATCACACAAAGTGTTTTATCCAAGCAAGTCAAGCATATATCAAAACACCCAAGAATCGCATCATGTATGGATATAGTCATTAGTAACATATGTGTTTATAGAATTCTCAAAAATAGGTGCGAAGGAGCGTACCTGGATAGCAAGCTAAAACGCCTTTATGGGAAACAAGATTGCTTAATGATAGGTGCATAATAATCTCACGTATCTCAAAGAGAAAGCACAATTAATCAAACATCAGACAAACACTATCGAAGAAGATATCATGAATATCGGTCGGGCCCTCTCCAAAGCCCTAATCAACTTCGCATGAGTTGATTATATGAATTCCATTGTTTGGAATCATGAAAGTTATTCATGCTTGTGAAAAATTAAGAAGATCAAGAAAATGGTTGAAAGTCAAAGAAAGTAGTGAAAGTGCATGCAAAGAGGAAAAATGGCAGCAAGGGATTATTAAAGATGGATTTTTTAATGCTGAGAATATTTAGTTGAAAAATGATTCAAAAATTCAATTTAAAAACAATAAATTCCCAATTAAAGAAGCAAATAGAGGAGGAGGTGGAACGTCGGCGGGACATAATTTTGGATGTGAGATATCCGGAGAAGGTGGAATGTCGGCGGGACAGAATTCCGGATGCGAGATATCTGGAGAAGGTGGAATGTCGGTGGGACAGAATTCTGAACGTGAGATATCCAGAGAAAGTGGAATGTCGACGGACGGAATTCCGAATGTGAGATATCCGAGAAGGTGGAATGTCGGCGAGACAAAATTTCGGATGTGAGATATCAGGAGAAGGTGGAATGTCGGCAGACGGAATTTCGGATGTGAGATATCCGGAGAAGGTGGAATGTCGACGGGACAGAATTTCCGGATGTGAGATATTCGGAGAAGGTGGAACGTTGGCAGGACAGAATTCCGGATGTGAGATATCCGGAGAAGGTGAAACGTTGGGCCAGACAGAATTCTGGATGTGAGATATCCGAAGAAGGTGGAACGATGGGCCGAACAGAATTCCGGATGTGATATATCCGGAGAAGGTGGAATGTCGGCGGGACAAAATTCCCAGATGTGAGATATCCGTAGAAGGTGGAACATTGGCAGGACAAAATTTCGGATGTGAGATATCCGGAGGAGGTGGAACGTTGGGCTGGACAGAATTCCAGATGTGATATATCCGGAGAAGGTGGAACGTTGGGCCGGACAGAATTCCGGATGTGATATATTCGGAGAAGATGGAATGTCGGCGGGACAGAATTTCGGATGTGAGATATCCGGAGAAAGTGGAACGTTGGCCGGACAAAATTTCGGATGTGAGATATCCAAAGAAGGTAGAACGTTGGCCGGACAGAATTCCGGATGTGAGATATCCAGAGAAGATGGAATGTCGACGGATAGAATACCGGATGTGAGATATCCGGAGAAGGTGGAATGTCGGCGGGACAGAATTCTGGATATGAGATATCCAGAGGTGGTGGAATGTCGGCGGACAGAATTCCGGATGTGAGATATCCGGGGAAGGTGGAACGTTGGCCCGACAGAATTCCGGATGTGAGATATCCGGAGAAGGTAGAACGTTGGCCGGACAGAATTCTTCCTATTCCAAGAGTTCTAGAAATTGCTGCCTAACGGAGACAGGGTACCCAAAAAAAAAAAAACTAGAAAAAGAAAAGAAAAGAAGAAACGAACACAAAGAGAAAGAGCTCCAGAAAACAGAGTAGAGATAAGAAAAAAAATAAAAATAAAAAAGAATAACCAAACCAAGCCACATTCCATTGCCTTTGTCAATGGGTTTGGAATGGTGAGAGAGGTACGAGCAGATTCCAGCAAACAAGTATAGCCATAGTTCTCATGTAATGTACAGGAAATTAAAAAAAAATAGAACCTTTCATCCCTAAATCAAAATTGGAGAACTCCAAAGAGACAAATCAACAACATCTATAGAAGCAAATCAAGTACTAATGTAGACAAATATATGACCTCTGTCATTCTACCCCCTAGCATCCAAACGAGACTCAAAATCCAACGAAAATTCATACATCAAAAGGATAATCGGAATCAAGAAGGGGTCTACAGTAAACATAATTGGAAACACTTCATTCCGTTGAGAAAATCTCCGCTGGCTTTTGTATTCTCAGATTTTTCCCACTGGTCTTTTCCGTGCTTCCTTCCTCTTCCCTTGAAAACTTCTCTCTCTGCCATTGACAATCCAAGAATCCTCCCCCAATCTCCTGGTCTCTTCCCCCAAAATCCCTTTTTTCTCTTTCCTTTTTATGCAATGCATGCCTTACTTTTAGTGCCAGATCTCGGTATCGAATCCCCTTGCTATTCGTGCCTCCCATTAGAAAATCATAAAATCTCGCCTTTCTTTCCATGTATCTGTTTGTCCATGGAGATTGCATCTCTCTAAAAATCCTTTTCTGTATGGAAGTTTCCATATATTCTTCTATGGGCAGCAATCTCTTCCTTTTCCTAAAATTTCGGTGATCTTCCCTTCAAATAGATGGCAACTGTTTCCTCATGCAAGAAATAAAATAAAGATAAAAATAGAAAGAAAAATAAAGTAAAAATAAAATAAAGATTAAAATCAATATATATCATGAAATTGAAAATCAAAAGAAATTTAAATCACGCACCTAAAAATAAAAAATAAAAAATAATTAAAACAAAAAATAAAAATCAACCATACGAGCCATGTAACCACCAAAAATACGAGTCATGCAACTGTGCAAACCATGCAGGAACATCTAAAGGTGACCTAGGGTGTGTCCTAGTGCGCTAGGGCGAACGAAGTAGACCAAGTGTGCTTACGTGGGTGTCTAATGAACTAGGTGTCTTAAAGTGATTGGGATATTGCCTCAGTGACCTAAACATGCCTAAGAACTATCCTAAAAAGGAATGGAAAGCTTAAGTCTAAATCAAAACTACCAAGGGTCACAATAAAGGGGTTAGGCGATCCCTTAACCAAAGTCTCCGAGGTGGCTCAAGAAAGGTAAGTAACGTGAGTAGCTATGGGCCACCGAGGAACTACTGTAAAGTATCGAACAAGTATCTAATAGGACATGTGCTAGGAGGACAAAATTGAGGGTCTACAGTATCTCAAGCACACAGGCTTGATACGCGACTATGTCAAGGAATTCTCTTCGCTTATGCTTGAGATTCCTATTATGACTGAGAAGAAGTTGCTATTCAACTTCATGGATAACCTGTAAGGATGGGTTAGGAGGAATTAAGACACCGAGGTGTTTCAAGACTTAGCCACTACTATGGCAGTAGCAGAGTCTTTAACGGATTATAAGAGGGGAGACTCCTTCAAGGTTGAGTCTTTAGAGGATAGCCACACCATGGGTAGGGGAGACGAGGTTTCAATAGACCACAATGCTCTTAGAATAGGATCAAGCAAGGGGTTTAACATCCGAGAAGGAAGGGGTAAGGCGGAAAGAAAGGAGTTTACGCCTTTTGTCAATGCAAATCGACTAAATTTTTTTGGAAATTACTTGAAGTAACTCATGAAAGAAAAAATCAAGTCAAAGAGTCAACAATCAATTTACTTGTTCATAATTATGAATTGTTTTTTTATGAAAGATAATGAAACCATTGTTGAGATGATTACTAAGTTCACTGACATTGTCAATGGTCTTGAAACCTTGGGAAAGACCTAAAAGGAATCGGAGAAGGTGATGAAGATCTTAAGGTCACTTCCAACAAAGTTGGATACAAAGGTCACTGTAATTCAAGAAGCCAAAGACTTGACCAAGGTACCTTTGGAAGAGCTCATAGGATCCTTGATGACATTTGAGATCACCTTAGCAAAGAAACAATAAGAAAATGAAGATAAAAAGAATAAGAACATAACTCTCAAGGCTACAACAAAGGAAGAAGAAGAATTTGAAGAAGAAGAAAAAATGAAGAAGATAAAGACTTGACCCTTAGCACAAGAAAGTTCAACAAGTTTATGAGGGGTGAAAATTTTAGATGAAGAAGGTCATTTTTAGGTAAGACTCCTACTAAAAGGTATCTTTATCCAATAGTGACAATAAAATATGGGAGGAGAAGAGGCATTGAGTGTGCTTCAAGTGCAAGAAATTGCGGCACATCAAATATGATTTTCTTCTCTAAAAAAAAATGAAGCCAAGAAGAGAAAGAAGAAGACTGATGAACACTTGAAGTGAAAGTGAAGATGACTCTTTTGAAGAAGAAAATGAGAAATAAGTGGCAAACATGTGTTTCATGGCAATAGATGAACTTGATAAGGTGAATTCTAACATTAGCTTTGATGATTTACATGATGCCTTTGAAGATTTATATAAGGATCTTGAAAAACTTGGCTTGAAAAATGTTTCTCTTAAAAAGAAAATTCAACAACTTGAAAAAGAACTTGGAGAAGTAAAAGAAAAATTTTCAAATGTTGAAGTCTCTAAAATCTTTCTTGAAAAAAGGAATGAGATTTTAATAAAGAAAAATGAATGGTTGACCTCATCTTGTTCAATCTTTTCTTATGGACAAAAATCTTTTGAAATGATCCTAGCTAGCCAAAAGTGTTACTTTGATAAACAAGGGCTAATATTCAAATCCTCATAGACTCAAAATTATTTTGTAAAGGAATTCACAAGTGTAGGTCCTTCCACTACTTGCAATTGTTGTGGAAAAGGAGGACACATTAGTAGCATATACACTCTAAGAAATGGCTCTCAAAAGACTTTTAATGCAAAAACTAAGAAGATTTGGATTGAAAAATCCAAATTCACTAACCCTCAAGGACCCAAAAAGATATGGGTACCTAAATCAACTTGAGTTATGTGTTGTAGGGCTCAAAGAAGGACAAGTGGTTCTTGGATAGTGGATGCTCAAGACACATGACCAGATATGAATCCAAGTTCATTTTCCTTACAAAGAAAAAGGTAGGATATGTTACGTTTGGAGACAATGTAAAAGGAAAAATCATTGGTAAAGGAAACAGTAGTAGTGATACATCTTTTCTCATTGAAAATGTTTTATTAGTAGATGGTTTAAAACATAATCTTTTAAGCATTAATCAATTTTGTGACAAAGGTTTCAAAGTGATTTTTGAAACATCTCATTACATTATCAAGGATATTCAAAATGACAAAATCATCTTCTTGGACCATAGATGTGACAATGTTTACACTATAAATATTTTAAAATATGATGACCATAATAGATGTTTTTCAAGTATGGATGATCAAAGTTGGTTGTAGAATAAGAGGTTAGGACATGCTAGCATGGACATCCTTTCACAATTCAATAAAAATGAACTTGAGTTGTTGCATATGAATTTATTTGGTCCCTCTAAGAGAACCAAGTCTTAGAGGGAATCTTATGCTTATGTTATTGTGAATGACTTCTATAGATACATATAGGTATTGTTTTTAAGCCAAAAGAATAAACCTTTTTATGAGTTTTTAAAGTTCTACAATAAGGTTAAAAAATGAAAACGGTTTTGCAATCATTTGCATAAGAAGTGATCATGGGAGAGAATTTGAAAATATTGGTTTGAAAATTATTGCAATGAGCATGGAATTGACCATAATTTTTCAATTCCTAAAACTCCTCAACAATATAGGGTAGTTGAAATAAAAAATAAAACTATACAAGAAATGAAAAGAACCATGCTAAATGAAAACAACTTGCCAAAATGTTTTTAGGCTGAAGTGGTTAACACCTCTTGTTATGTTTTAAATAAAGTTTTACTAAGGCCCATACTTGAGAAAACTCCTTACGAGCTTTGGAAAAACAAAAAACACAACATTAGTTATTTCAAAGTCTTTTGGATGCAAATGCTTTATTTTAAACACCAAAGACAACCTTGGAAAATTTGATGCAAAATCAAATGTTAGAATTTTCCTTGGTTACTCAACTTCAAGTAAAGCTTTTAGAGTTTTCAACAAAAGAACCATCGTTATAGAGGAGTACATTCATGTTATTTTTATGAATCTAAAAACTCTCTTCAAAGAAGAGATAATGTTGATGATGAGTTAGGTTTGGAGGACAACATGGGAAGATTGCAAGTTGAAGATAGAAGATAACAAGAAGAGAAGGAAGTGGATACCAAGGAAGAAATATCACCATTGGCACTACCCCTTCCTCAACAAGTACAAGGTGAATCAAGTCAAAACCTTTTTAAAGAATGGAAGTTTGTCATCAATCATCCACAAGATCAAATTATAGGTAATCCATCAAGTGGGGTAAGAACTAGATCTTCTCTTAGAAACATTTGCAATAATCTAGCTTTCATTTCTCAAATTAAGCCTAAGACTGCAAATGATGTTTTAGATGAAGAAAATTAGATGATTGTTATGCAAGAGGAGTTAAATCAATTTGAAAGAAATAAAGTTTGGGAATTAGTAACTAGACCTACAATCCAAAGTGTAATTGGTACTAAATGGGTTTTGAGAAATAAAATGGATGAAAATGGAATAGTTGTTAAGCAAGGTTAATAGCCCAAGGGTTCAATCAAGAAGAATGAATAGATTATGAAGAAACTTTTGCTCCCATAGCTAGACTAGAAGCTATTGGGATGTTACTTGCCTTTGCATGTTTTAGGGATTTTATGTTATATCAAATGGATGTGAAAAGTGTTTTCTTAAATGGTTTTATAAATGAAGAAGTGTATATTGAACAACTACCTGGGTTTACAAATTTTAACTTTCCTCATCATGTTTTTAAACTTAAAAAATGCATTTTATGGTTTGAAGCAAGAACCAAGAGCATAGTATATATGAAAGATTGAACAAATTTCTTTTAGAAAATAGTCTTAAAATGAGCAAAATTGACACAAATCTCTTTACAAAAATCAAAGAAAATGATATACTCTTAGTTCAAATTTATGTTCATGACATTATATTTGATGCTACTAATGTTTCACTTTGTGAAGAATTTACCAAGTGTATGCATAATGAGTTTGAGATGAGCATGATGGGAGAGCTCAACTTCTTCCTTGGACTTCAAATTCAAGCAATTAAAGGAAGGAACTTTCATCAATCAAGCAAAGTACATTAAAGATCTACTCAAAAGGTCCAACATAGAGAAAGCTAAAACAATGAAGACTCCAATGAGCTCATCCATCAAGCTTGACAAGTATGAGAAAGGTAAATCCATTTACTCAACTAAGTATAGTCATGGTAGGTTCTTTGTTATACTTGACCGCTAGTAGACCCAATATCATATATAGTGTTTGCTTGTGTGCTAGATTTCAATCTTATCCTAAAGAATCTCATTTGAGTGTTGTAAAAGGAATTCTTAAATATTTAAAAGGAACAATGGACATAGGTTTATGGTATCCTAAGAGTGATAACTTTGAATTAATTGGATTTTTGGATGTTAAGTTTTCTGGTTGTAAGGTTGAAAGAAAGTGTACTAGTAGCACATGTCATTTCTTAGAACGCTCATTTGTTTCATAACATAGTAAAAAGCAAAATTTGATAGCTTTGTCAATGACGGAAGTTGAATACATAGCATTCAGTTTATATTGTGTAAAAGTTCTTTGGATGAAACAAACTCTCAGTGATTTTGGTTTATCTTTTGAGCATGTTCCTATTAAATGTGATAATACTAGTGCCATAAGCATTTCTAAAAATCTCATGCAATACTCTAGGACTAAGCTTATAGAGATTAGACATCTCTTTCTTAAAGATCATGCACAAAAGGGTGACATAACACTTGAATTTATGAGCACTAAAGATCAACTTATCAATATGTTTACAAAAACTCTAAATGAATAACAATTTGTTGATATTAAAAGGCAATTAGGAATGATTTCAATTTGAATTTGTTTTTTCCATTGATGTTATGCTATTTGTGTTCATAATATGTTAAAATTATGTATTTATGTGCATCATATAGATGAGAACACCATAGACATATGCTTATAAAAGGTCAATTTTTGACCAAAAATCAAAATTTCTTTGGCATTAGGTATCAAAAATTAGGGAATCCATTTGAAATAGGCATGGAGAGGATCAAAGAGTGAAAAATTACAAAAATATTGGAGGTCAAATGGGTGTTGATCGTGTTGATTAGGTGGTCGACCGATTCGTTGGGACTAGGAATTTTAAGAGGCTATTGCATATGGTTTTCTATATTCCTCTCCAATATTCTTCAAGGGGTTTTTATCGTGTTAAGGGTCTAGAAGAGGATTTGACGCTATTTTTGGAAAATTGAGCTATCTTGGACACAGATTTGCAAATTTGGGGTTGATTCAAAGGTCTTCAAAGGTTAAGGTTTTTAGAGTTCAGACATCTTTTTCCTTCATTGTAGCATTTTCTCTATTTGGGAGCTTTATTAGAAGTTATTTGAGGACTCTTCGATGTGTTTAAGACTTCGGTGGTCAGTATTTCTCTCTACCAATGTCTCTTCATCTTCTTGTTACTCTCTCTTTCGCTTTTCACTACCCATAAACGAGAGTTTGCAACTACCAGAGCACAAGGCAAATGCCTTATTAAGCCTTCTTAGCCAGAAGCACGCCGAAGTGCATGCTTTGACACCTTTTTGTTTAGTACCATGAAAGAGTACCAATAGTACAAGCAAGACTTCTCCCATAGATGAGTGATGCCCAAGAGAGATATTAATTTGGTCCAACTAAGTCATTTCAATTTTTAGGACCTATTCATGATGATGGGATGGTTTCTAGCTATTTCACTCTCTGAACCTGTCTTTTCAACCTTGGTATGGGCATTCTATGCCAAGGCGAGATTTTGTGTTAGAGGTCCGATTTCATGCACTTTGAGAGGAGTTGAGATTAATCTTGATGCAAATGTTATTTTTTGGATTCTAAGAGTGCCTAAAATTGGATCGAGGATATACGAGTCCAAGGTTTGGCCTACTATTCCAGGATTTGAGTTAAGATAGGTTATTCAACTAATTTACGGACTACCAGATGCCCATAGGATGGGTAATCCCTCAACCCACAACTCGACAATCATCAATAGGGTACTTCACCACATGTTGTGCTTCATATCTCTACCTTGAGGTGGACATCGAGATGAGGTCTACTACTATGAGGCATTCTTGATAGATTCGATCCTTATTGGGAGACAAATCCATTTAGGATACCTAATGATGATGCACATGATTACCTACTGCAAGAGCATAACTCGTGTATTCCCTTATGGACATTTTCTCTCTTTAGTATTTAAGAAGGTCGACATAGATATGAACAAAGAGATGGACTTTGAATTACTTAGTATCTATGACACATATAATGATCAATTTATGAAAAAAATGAATTTTGAGAGGGCTCCAGATGACTCTTGGGTTAGAAAAGCATAAGAAAAAAAAGTCCCACAGGCACAGACACAACCACAGGCATAGGGACAAAGACAAGTACACCCTGGAGTTGAGGAGAAGGTGAAGATTTGATAGATGAAGGGTAGGGTAAACCCTCAGGGTGGCCAACAGAGTGAGCTCGAGCTTCACATTCCTCTACTACGAACATAGATTCCTACCTTTACTAAGCCAATGAAGACTGAGCTTGCTTTTACAAAGAGACCTTCCACTTAACCATCATATACTAAGCCTGCTTTCTCCAAACCAGCATGCACTGAGCCCACTTATACTAAGACACCATAGCCACAGGCACCTCCTGCTCCTTATCACACTCATTGGATGGACTTATTTGCTCATATTAGTTCTCCAGGTATTTGTATGGAGGAACTATCTATGATCAATGACACTTGGTTCTACTCCATTGAGGATAGGATGGATCAGTACTAGAGTGGCTTTAGATCTCAATACGAATAGTTATCTACTCAAATTGCCCATATTTTCGCTCGACAGGATCAGATTGAGAGTTGTCTTGAGCATCAGCATGAGGATATGATGGCCTATCTATGATCCGTGTTTCCTCCACCTCTTTTTTAGCCTTAATTGCTAATTGGATAACCTTTTGTCCTTTTTTTATGTTGCCAAAAGAGGAGATATTTTAAGATCTATGAGGATCATACTTAGGAGGATAGATTAGTAGACTCATATTTTTTTTTAGGCATGACATGCATATCTTTTTCGTTTCAAAACCTTGTTCATTTTGTTTATTCTTCATTACTATATGTTTGAAAATTTAAATGCTTTAAAGTTTCGAATACTTGATTTTAATTACGCTTGCTTTGAGACAGATACTCATTTATTCCTAGATAACCAAGGTTTGTCATCATAAAAAATAGGGAGATTGTTAGCCTAAGGGTTCTCTTAATTACGTTTTGATGATAAAAAACCATGGTTAGTATACTAATGGTTCAAAATCAAGATAAATTTTAGGTTTTAATTAAGAAACTAAAATTGGAAGGAAAAAAATACTCATTGAGGAATCAAATCATGCAAGCTTAAGAGCACTTGAAGACTGTTCAAGCTTAGCACTTATTTGTAAGGTGAATGCATGGGTGCACATAGGATTTTCATACCAAGTCATGCATTTTTAAAATTTTGGTTTATGCATTAAAGTTAAATTTCCATTAAAACCCAAGTTCTCTCATACTAACCTTAAGCTATTTTAAAATTGACATATTAATATACTTAAAGATCTTGTCTAAGTGTTAGAGTGAAAGAAATAGAAAAAAAAAAAGTTTCGGGCAAAAAATGGTGAACCAGTCGAGGGGACTGGTCAATCGGCTCAACCAGTCAAAAAATAGATTGACCAATTCAGTCTTCCCGATTGAGGACAAGTCAAGAAATGCAAAAATATTCTCTGTTTTCCAGTAGCTATGCATTCCCAGTCGAGTGTGAGACCTCTCTTGGTCAAGGCCTAACGTTCACCTACAATGCATTTAATGCCTAATGGCTAGTCAACCGGTCAAATCGGAGCTCAATCAATGGAGGCCATTTTTTTTAGCATTTTTGGTATCTGAGGCTAGAAACATATAAATTGAGAGCTCCACTTTATTTATGAGCAAATGAACATTGGTAATCAATTGCCTACCTACTTGTTCTTCATTTAAAGCTCTCATTTATTTCATTTGGCACATTAACTCTTCACTTGCATACCATTTAGTGCACCTTGTCATTCATCCTTGCCTTCTTATGTAATCAAGCTTTCATTGAGCTAGGTTGAGAGTTTCCTTTATTGTTGATTAAGTGAGATTGTGTGAATAAAAAGCTTCAAGTTAGTGAATACTTGAAGGATTGTGTAAGAGCTCATTGAAGTCGGAATCTAATTGTAAAGACTTTAAAAGCTTGGTTGAAAGTTCAAGGATAATTGAACCCTCACTCGATTAGGAGTTTGAGGAGAGTAGGCGTAGGCAAGAGGTGTCGAACCACTATAAAATTTGTATCTGCTCTCTCTAATTCAATCTCTTTACACTTGTTCCTTGTTTTGCTTTAAAATTGTTGTGCTTGAAAAGTTTTTCAAAAGTCTAATTCTCTTCCCCTTTAGGGTGTTTTTCTTATTTATATTAGTCTTATTTTCTCAGAATACATACATTATCAAAAATAAGAAAAGGAAACTAACTAAAATAAAGGATATTTATACTAATTACAATCTCATTAATTTTGTATTTGATTGAAATTGACTTGCCTCATTAATAAGTACCATGTTTATGAGAGAATTTTATTTAAAAAATAAAAAATAGAATTAAAATATTTTATCCTCTTATTTTATTATTTTTTGTTGCCAAAGGGTAAAAACATTTTACAAACATAATCTTAAAAAATTATTTTCAAATTTTGAATAAAAAAAAAATGGAGAAGAAAAGTGTACCCAAATATATATAACATTTTATTAAATTAAAGATTGATACTATATCAAAATAAAAGAAATTGATTAAACTCTTAATGTTCCTATTTTTATCATCACAAATGTTTTAAAATTAGGAGCATTTTTTAAACTGTAGTTTACTAAAGCTTCAACTGCATTTTATTTTGAAATTTAAAATAAAGAATAGAGATTTTCCCCCTTAAAAAATATGAATTTAATTTTGAATTTTTGAAAGATAAAAAATAATTATATTTAAATGTTATTGATAAAAAAAATTAAAAATAAAACTGATTTTCAAGAATTTAACTAAAAAATAATTTTATAAATTTTGAATAAAACAAAAAATAAAATAAAATATTTTATATAATCTATTTTACTTATTTTGTCATACATTATTTCAATTTATTTTTTTGTCTTTTAGGGTACATAAAATTTTTATTGTATTATAAATTTGTAATAAAATTAATTTTTTAGTAATTTTATATTTGATATTTGATCAAATAATTGGTTTTTAATGGTATATTCTTTTTGTTTCCATTTGAAATTATTGTTTAAAAAAAATCAGCTTTAAGTAATAACTAATTTATAACTAAATTATGTAACTATATTCACAACTATATGCTATTTAATTATTTACATTAATTTAAAATATTTAATTTTAGCTTTTAAAGATATATAACTTAATAAAATACAAGAATAACTATCAAATTCTTATTAGCTATTTATATTTTACTTATATTTTAAGTAAAAAAAAGTTTATTATTGCCAATTAATTATATACTTAATTATTTAAAAATTTTCTAAATTTTAATATATATTAGATTCTTGAACGATAAGAAACATATTGAAAACTTTTCAAATTTATTGATAATTTATTATAATGCATATAGGTAGTTTTTTCCTGTTACCAAAGTTTGGCTATGTTGTGGTCTACAAATGATTATAGTTGTTGAATGATGAGGATACTATTAATTACTTTTCAAATTTATCAATGAGTTATTATATTTATAATTTATTCTCAATTAATTATATACTTAATTATTTTTTCAAATATTCTAAATTTTAATATATATTAGTTTCTTGAACGATAAGAAATATATTGAAAACTTTTCAAATTTATTGATAATTTATTATAATGCATATAGGTTGCTTTTTCCTCCTACCAAAGTTTGGGTATGTTGTGGTCTACAAATGGTTATATTTGTTGAATGATGAGGATACTATTAATTACTTTTTAAATTTATCAATGAGTTATTATAGTTATAATTTATTCTCAATTAATTATATACTTAATTATTTATAAATAAAAAAATCTAAATTTTAATATATATATATTAGTTTCTTGAACAATAAGAAATATATTGAAAACTTTTCAAATGTATTGATAATTTATTATAATGCATATAGGTAGCTTTTTCCTCCTACCAAAGTTTGGCTATGTTATGGCCTACAAATGGTTACATTTGTTGAATGATGAGGATACCACTAATTACTTTTCAAATTTATTGATGAGTTATTATATTTATAATTTATTCTCAATTCATTGTATACTTAATTATTTTTTAAAAATTCTAAATTTTAATATATATTAGTTTCTTGAACGATAAGAAATATATTGAAAACTTTTCGAATTTATGGATAATTTATTATAATGTTTATAAGTAGTTTTTTCCTCTAACTAAAGTATGGATTTGTGATGGTCTGAATGGTTATATTTGTTGAATAATGAGGATACCATTAATTACATTTCAAATTTGTCAAAGACTTGTTATATTTATAATGTTTATAAGTAGGTTTACCCTCTTTAACCAAAGTTTCTGGCTCCATTACCAAATAAAGAATATATGAAAATAAAATCATTAATAAAACAATAAATAAATAAATAAATTGGCTTTTAGGGTTCATGCTAATATTTTTCTTTATGATTAATTTTAGAGTCCATGTGTTCCCAAAAAAAAAACTGCAATACCATTTCAAAATTATTTCTAATTTCTCTAACCAATGATATGTTATTGCAACTACTTTTAATTCAAATTAATTTTTATGTATTACAAAAAGGGGAAATGTTTAGGAAATAGTTTTCACTTGTACTTATTTAACTTTTTTTAATAATTTTTTTGGAAATGTTGATGGACCGATGGAAAAGAAAGAAGGATATTGGCTACAAATTGAAGATATAATATTATTGTTACAAGGTGATATAGGGAAACTAGTATTAATTTATTATAGCCTAATATGAATAGTTAATTTATTTTCTTTTAAAGCAAGGGTCAATTTAACATGATATATTAGGTTTTCTCTTTTTTCAAATTGTCTCTTCTCTATAAAAGAAATTATTTGTGCATAATAATTAAAAAATAATAATCAATAATGTAAATACAAACATTTTTTTTGTTAGATAATTAGGGTTTTGACTATAACTTCAAAATAATTTGAAGAATAATATGAACTGATGAGATTCTCTACCTAAATCATTTTCAAGAGAACAAATAAGAGATTTCATTCCTTTTTTCAAAGGTAGCTAATAATAAAATTGTTTTAAAATTTAATAATATCTTATGATAAAAACATATTTTAGTTTTCTTGAAATTTTCACCTTAGTCCTTTTTTTTTGTATTTTTATTTTGGATTAAGTATATTTTACCCTCTCAACCTTTAACATGTTTTACATTGTCCCTTCAAATTCAAAACCTAACACTTTGCAGTCTAACCTCATTAAAGATCAACATTTTACCCCCAATTACAAACTCTCTATAAAATTATAAAAGAGATAGCTCTTTTTCGCACTCTGGTTCGAGCACTGGATTGAATTTGAATAAAACCAACTTTGAATTAATAATTTTCAAGTGGAATTTCTTAAATACTTTCAAAATATAGCAGTTACCAATTTTGATTTTTTTATTTTAGATAAATATTTGAATGACTATTTTGTGATTTTTGCATGTTGTTGCAAATTTCGATAACTTCAAACTTAGACAATGAATGTTTTTCATTGTACTTTAACTTTGTTTCTTCACTTAACAACTTATTTAATATTTTTTTAATAAGTTTGATAGGTTAAGTATTACTCTTTAATAAATTTGGGAGGTAAAGCATTGTTCTTTAATAAATTTATACGGTAAAGTATTGACTTTTGAATGTAAGAAGACAAATGTAAAACATGGAAAGGTTGTAGGGATAATGCGTATTGGGATAAAGGGATTAGATCACCATCTTTTTAACCAATTATTTTGTACGCAAATAGAGGACAAACACCTAAACTTGTTCTCCAATAGTATAATGGCTCAGTGTGTTTAGAGTTGTGTGAATAGAATTCCAATAAGGATCACTAACAATATGAATAAAAAATAAGGATATAATACAAATGTCATACACTTACAACATAATTACACTATAAATACAACAAATTACAATAATATCTTTTGTATTAATTACACTATAAATACAACAAATTTACAATAATTTTGATATTAAATATATTTTTAAATTAGATATATTATAGTCGAATATCACAATATTATTATGAAATAATATTTGATGCAATTTAATAATAAATGTACACTTATAAAATTCATATTTTTTATCGATGTATATGATATTATTATTAAATATGATAAATAATATTATGCATATATCAAATTCTTCAACAAAATAACTTTAAAATATCTATTATACTTTTAATTACATTTTTACGAGGTTTTTCTTACATTTCCATGAATTTTAATCAATTTTAGATCTATGGATGTGTTTTTCAAAATATTCATCGATATATGTCTGATATATCCGTAAAATTGAAGTACTAATATATCTGTAATTACCAATATTTTCATTCTTGGTCATATGTTGTTTTATTGGCCTACTACATGTATCATATTTCAAAACTTAGATTTACAAGAGTTCATTAGCTCTATTTGTTTACTTTATTGGTTTATTTTATTTCCAAAATAAGATTTTTTTTACTTAAAGAAAGTTGGCACTTGATTTCTAAGCATTAAAGTGAAGGTTGCCAATTGAGGCTTTCATGCTATGGCCAGGTTGAGAAAACTATACTAATTCAATTGTATGTATGAAAGTACTTCAATTTTCCAAAAGAATAACTTGAGTGGGGTATTAAGAATATATTGCAATTTCAAATACATATCATTTCTCATTTTGACATAACAAATCAACTTTTCCTTTTTTCTTTTAACTGATTCATAGATGTTAAACCACTACAATCATTTGACTACATATATAATAATGTTCAAAAGTGTAAATAGTTCCAAGTACAAATACATCCAACTACAAATATATAAAACATTACATATGTAGTTCAAAACATAATAACATGAAGTATCCAATTTATTAATTTTAAAACATACAACCAAAATAAATAAATAATCTATCTAAAATTACTTTCTACATTAACTCAGTTTTTGTTAAAATATTTTTTTCATCTTCATCCATTGCATACATTCTTCTTTCAACAACCTCTCATGGTTCTTGATAGGTCTTACTATCACCAATTTTTTTAAGAGACATCCATTTAAAGAAATGATAATCATCTTTAGTGTTAGCATATTGAATGCAAACACAAGAGTTTATAGTGGTTCGGCGTAACTCGGCCTACATCCACTCTTCTCTAACTTCAATCCCGAGCTTGAGGTTCCACTAATCCAAGGCTTCCAAACCAAACATTCAAGCAATACAATTGGATTATGGTTCCAATTCACCCTCTTGGACTTTTGGCTCCAAGCACCCTTTACACTTCTCAAGAGATATCCCACTCTTGAACAACCCCTCAAGTGATACCCCACACTTGAGAAACTTCTTCTCAAATATTTACAAATGAAAGATCTCTCAAAAATCCTAGTACAAGAACTTTAAGCTCAAATGATACAAGAAAAACTAGGATTGAATGGTGTACTACAGATATGCAAGTTTTGAAATAATGGTGCACTCAAAAATACTCTTCCAAGGCTCAAATATAATCAAGAAAGATTTGGGAAGGTTAAGCTTTTTAAACAATGAAGATTGGAACCTTTTTATAAAAGAGAAAATCCAAACTAGCCGTTTAGGATTCGACCGGTCAAGCTAGGGGTCGACCGGTTGACTAGCCGTTAGCATTAAATGCTTGGCAGGTGACCGTTGGGCCTCAACTGGACCTCAACCGGTTGAGGTTCAACCTTGACCGGGAAGAGAAGGCCACTGGGAGAGAGAGAAAATTTTTGGCCTCCCTCAACCGGTCCTCGACCGGACGAGCACAACTGGTTGACCGGTTGAGCCATTTTTTGACTCAAGACCCAACCTTTTTCAACTTAAAACCTTTTAACACAAGTTTGAAAATCATTTAACACAAGGTTTTAGTTGAAAACATTAAATCATCCAATTCTTAAGATATTTAAAACAATATTACTCTTGGATGATTTTGGTGCATAAATAAAGAATGAAATGCATGAAAGTCCTAGTGCACTAACAACCTTACAAAGAGATCTTATGAAGTTTTGGTCTTGAAAAACTCTTCTCTTTGAGATGGTCTTCTTCTTCTTGATTTCTCCTTAGCTTGATTTGTCTTAGTGATTGCCACTTTGGAAATCGTCTTGCCTAATCACACTTGAAATATGATCATTAGTTCTAAACCTTATTTTGTTATCATCAAAATCAAGATTAACCAAACCTTGGTTTCACAACAACAAATGAAGCTCTTGAAGATGTCATGTTGTAACTTGTATTTCAATGCAACATGTGTCAAACAAAAGTAAGAACATGTACAAAGTTAATAATGATCTTGTAAAACACATTAAAAATGTGAATCTAAATCACTATAAACAATGATAAGAACATAATTTCAAAATAGTGGCAGATGTAATAAAAAGATCATAGGCATACTAAGGATATAGAAAACTAACCCACAACTACCCAATTTCGTAAGAAATTTTAAATTTTCAAAATTATATCTTATTGTAATGTATCATAATATTATTGCATTGTATTGTAAGTGGGATATATTTGTATTGTACACACACACACACACACACACACACACACACACACACACACACACACACACACATAATGCATCATTGGGTTACCATCAACAACTCAATGTATTGAAATTACTAGCTAATTTTTATTATAAAAAAAAAAATCATAAAACCATTATGAATTCATAATTCATATTGTTGCTTCATTTAGCTTTCAAGATTGCTTTATAACATTGAGTATGCTAGGAATGCAACATGATAGTCCATAAATGTCAATTGAGTAAAAAACAATTCAATATTTTGTCAATTGGGTATATTGTAATATATCGTAATATTAGTGTTTTTATATTGTAACTATAATGCATTTGTGTTGTACTTGTATTTTATAACAAAAGTAATGGTTTTACAAAACCTTCAAACTAGTTGGCATTCAACACATCACACCAATATAATATTCATACAAAAAGGTAACAAATTCAAAACAAAAATATAGTGGTCATAACTCTTTAACAAATTCATAAGAAAAAAATAAAATGGTCTCATGCAAAGTAATTTCACTTTTCAATGGAAATTTGAACATATTCATAAACACACAAAAAAAAGTGGTTCAAAACAACCATGAAACAAATGAGAATGTTTTTTTCTATGTCATTTCAAATTGGTCCCAACAACAAAGCCAAAGTGAAAAAATTTTCAATGAGAATTGATAATAATTGTATCAAACAACCTAAGAAAAAAAAAATTCAACCATTACACTCAAAATGACCAAAATTATATATATATATATAAAATATTTGAAAACATTTTATGCAAAAAATAATTTTTTTTCTCAAAACCTCCTTTAATTTATCAGATCTAATCTCTCATATCTACATTGTTAAAGTCATTAACCTTTCATTCTTCAATACAACTTTTACACTATTTTATTATTTTTTTTAAAAAAATCTACATAGATTGAGGTATTTTTGCGTTTTTTACATATTTAAAAATAGGGTCGGCTAAGTGTGATAACAAGGAAATGTCATCTACTTTGATAATTTCTGGGGAAGATAGGACAAAAGAAAGAAGATTCTCTCCAAGTCCATTTTGTACCATAATAGGTTGAAATACCATAAATGTCCTTCAACTAAAAGCTTCTAAAATTCAAATCATTTAAAACACTTTACATTTTTATCATGACATTTAAGTTGCGTAGGCTCCACATTACTTGTAATCATTAACACCTAATTTTTAAATCAAAATTTTGGGTTTTAACCCTTACACTTATTATTTATAATGATAGTATAATTTGTTATTTAAATTTTCTATTTAAAACCAAAATACTTCCAAGATATATTTCAAAATAACATCTAATGTGTTTTTTTTTTTTTTTTTTACATATTTCTATTTTTATTCTAATTTTTAATTTTATTAAAAACAAAACAAGTTTCTTAATTATAAAATAAGAATAGTGGATTTTTTTTATATTTTTTTTAATTTTAAATTGATAAATCATGTTTTTGTCTTGCGTTCAAGCAAGATAGAATGTTTAATTTTTCATTTGAATTGTGTAAAAAGAATAAGAAAATGATGAAGAATATTTATTCATTTTTTATTTTTCATAATAAAATAATTTAAAAAAATTATATGATTTTTCTATATTTTTCCTTTGCATAATGTTTTTTTTTTTTTTTCCTTAATTTTTGTATATATATTTATATATATTCAATGCATAGAGTGGATGATGTTAATACGTATAATATGTTGAGTATCAATGAGGTATAAAAAAAGATCTCTATGATTATTACTTTTATTATAAAATATATGTAGGACAAATATATATTAGTCACAATATAGATATACTTACATTACAATAAGGGAGAATTATTGGATAGGGTGGACTAGATGCAATAATTACTGGAAATGGTGGTATTTTTTTTATAATTCTTGTGGAGGACAATAATCCACTTAATTACTAAAACTGTCCTTCAACTAAAACTTTTAAAATTCAAAGCATTTAAAGCACTCCACTTGGTTTGTCGGGACATTTATGGTGTGTGGGCACCACATTCATTCTAATTATTTACCGTCAAATTTTAAATTAAAATTTTGGGTTTAACCCTTACAATTATTACATATAATGATAGTATTTGTCATTTAAATTTACTATTTAAAACAAAAAAAAGCTTCTAAAAAATATTTTCAAAATATCATTTATTGTGGTTTTTTTTATAGATTTTTTTATTTTTATTCTAATTTTTAATTTTATTAAGAAAAAAATCAATTTTCATAATTATATAATAAAACTGATGATTTTTTCAAGGAAGATAATATGTTTAATTTTTCATTCGGACTATCTAAAAAGAATAAGAAAATGATGGAGAATGTTTAATCATTTTTTATTTTTATAATAAAATAATTTTTAAAAATTTATATGATTTTTCTATTTTTTTTTTCCTTTACATAGTGCTTTTTTTTTTTTTCTTAATTTTCATATATATATATATATATACATATATATTCTCAATGAATCGAGTGGATGATGTTAATACATTTGATATGTTGAATATTAATGAGGTATAAAAAGTGATCATACCATATTTCATAACATACTTATTTTAAATGCAATCTAATTTGAATTCATCATAGTTTTTTTTATATACAAAAATTATTAAATAATTCCAATGCACCAGATGAATGTTGTTAATATACTGATATGATATGTTAATACCAATAGGGTATGAATAAGCATTTTTAGAATGATTACTTTTGTAATGAAATATAAGTACAACATAAATGCATTATACTTACAATACAAATATACTATCTTTACAATATATTACAATATAATTTAATTTATTTTTGTTTAATTTTTTTTACGTGCTATATTACCTAATGAATAGTTTCGAGTTATTCCATTTAATAGTTGTGTGTTATTCAATTGAATATTTATATGTTATTCAATTGATGAGTGCTCGTGAGAAATAATTATTCATTCTATTATGGTAACATAGTTTTTAATTGTATGTTCCATATATAAAACAATATAATAACCTTAGATATGGTTTTTATTTATGCGATATTGAAAATTATTTTTTTTTACAAGGTTCTTTAAAAATTCTCAAATTTTTTGAACAAAAAAAAAAAAAAGAAGCAAAAATCTCAATTTTTTTGAACCAAAAAAAAAAAAAAAGGAGAAAAAATAGCAATTTTTTAAACTTGATTGTTCAAATGGAGAATTACCCAATAGGTAGGTTGGATGGAATAATTACTAGGAAGGCTCACTCATCTCAAGGATTTTTAGAGGGCAATTTTACCCTTGAATATGTTTTCTATATTATTTATAAATAAATTTGAGACGATCAATGGTGTGGGGCTCATACATGATGATAAGTACAGGTAATCAATAGTACATTTATCAAGCCTGAAAAAACCACTGTTCACTTTTGAACAATCAAGTGATTATTTAAAAAATTGCTATTTTTTCTTTTTCTTTTTTCAAAAAAATTGAGATTTTTTAAAGAACCTTGTAAAAAAAATAATTTTCAATATCTCATAAATAAAAAACATATCCTAATGTTATTATATCATTTTATTTATGGAACATATAATTAAAAACTTTGTTACCATGATATAATGAATAATTATTTTTTACGAGTACTCATAAATTGAATAATATATAAATATTCAATTGACTAACACACAACTATTAAATGGAATAACTCAAAATTATTCATTGGGTAATATAGCACGTGAAAAAATTAAACAAAAATAAATTAAATTATGTTGTAATAGATTGTAATGATAGTATATTTTTATTGTAAGTATAATGCATCTATGTCGTACCTATATTTCATTACAAAATTAATAATTCTAAAAATGCTTATTCATACCCTATTGGTATTAACACAACATTCATCTAGTGCATTGAATTTTTTTAATAATTTTTGTATATATAAAACTACAAGTCTCGTGAATTCAAATTAGTATTTCATTTAGTTTCAAAAATTATTTATAATATAAGTATGTTTGTGAAATATGGTATGATAATACAAAATTATCACTTTTATAAAAAATTTCAAAATTTTCCTAATTAGGTTTTATTGTAATGTATTGTAATGTAAATGTATTTATATTATAATTATAACATATTTTTGTTGTACCTGTATTTTATAATAAAAGTAATAATCTTGAAGATCACTTTTTATACCTCACTAATATTCAACATATTAAATGTATTAACATCATCCACTTGATATATTGAGAAAAAAAATATATATATGAAAATTACGAGAAAAAAAAAACACTATGCAAATGAAAAAAAAAAAATCATATAAATTTTTTAAAAAATGATTAAACATTCTCCATAATTTTCTTATTCTTTTTAGATACTCTGAATGAAAAATTAAACATTTCATCTTCCTTAAATTTAATACAAAAACATATATATATATATATATATATATATGAAAAAATCATTGTTTTTATTATATAATTATAAAACTTGTTTTTTCCTTAATAAAATTAAAAATTAGAATAAAAATAAAAAATGTAAAAAAAAAAACAATAAATGATATTTTGAAAATATGTTTTATGTTATAACTAAAGTAATGAATAACACCACATTAATTATAATAAATGTTAATTAAGTATTATTTCTGACTTCCATTAATACTCATTAAGGGAACCATTAATGTTATTTATGAGTTTCATTAATGGAATATTAATGGAAGCCATTTAAAAAGCCTATAAAAGGGCTTCCCATCCCTTGTAATATGTATCTTTAAGCAATAAATAAATTTCTTACTTTATCTCATTCTATTTGTTTTTCATTCTCTCAACTTTCTCAACTCTCTTATCTGATTTCTTTTTCCCTATTAGATATCAAAGTAAGATATATTTCATCTCTACTACTTTGATTTGCATTGTATTTGTCCTTGTTTCACAACACGTTATCAACACGAATTGCTTTGAAGGTAATTCTCGTATCTTAAACTTGAAGTTATTTATATAGAATAAAATTTTACATATTTATACTATTGTTGATTTGTTTTGTTACATATTGTTAAAAGTTATAAAAAAAATTATTTGATTTTGTTTATAATCAAAGTTATACCAATGCTATCAAGTTATTATAATTGATTCTAATAATATTGTTTTGTCATGTATATGAAGTTATTTGACAATGTCAAATATCACAAAACTCGAATTTGTGGCACTTGACATTTCGGGAAAGAATTATCTATCTTGGATCCTTGATGCTAAAATACATCTTGATGCAATGAATCTTGGACTATGATCAAAGAAGGAAATCAAGCATCCCTACAGGATCGCATAAAAATAATGATTTTCCTTTGTCATCATCTCCATGAAGGTTTAAAAAAAATGATTTTTTGATGAGAAATCACCAGTCTTGTCCAACTGGATCTGAATTATTCCCTGAAGTGAATGTAATATCGTCTCAAACACATGGACATGGATAAGGACGTGGTTGTGGTCATGGAAGAAATCCCCGATACCATGGTTCTTATAATAATAATTCTCAGAAAATGAAAGTCTTATTACACCACCAGAAGTGGAATAATACTAAGGCAAAACAAGAAAATGGGAAGTGTTTACAAGATAAACCTCTTAAGAACCATGAGAATAATTGTTATAGATGTGGTATAAAGGGGCATTGGTCGCGTACCTGTCATACGCCTAAACATTTGGTCGACCTTTACCAAGCATCAATAAAAGCAAAAGGAAAAGAGATAAAGATGAACTTTACCGATGGTGATGGATTGGACCTAACTTACTATGACATTGATTTCTTTGGAGGTCCCTATGAAAAAATAGACCATTTGATAAATGATGAGAAAATTAACATTGATTGATGTTACTTTATATATGAAATAATATATTATTATGTCTTATATTTAAATCTGATTTTCTTTTGTTATTTACATTATGCCTTGTTTTTTTTAGTTATATCTAAAATCCATGTGTTATTTGGTCTCAAGATGAATGAGGATGATGTATGTCTCGCAGACTGTGCGACCACACACACAATTTTTCAAGATAAAAGATATTTCCTCGAATTGACATTAATAAAAGCTAATGTAAGTACCATATCTGGTACTACAAACTTAGTTGAAGGCTCTGGAAGAGCAAACATAATGTTTCCAAATGGAAATAGATTTCATATAAATGACGCTTTATATTCTAGAAAATCTAAAAGAAATTTGCTCAGTTTTAAATATATCCGCAGAAATGGATATCATATTGAAACTATGAATGAAGATAATGTAGAATATCTTTACATTACTTCCATTATATCTGGCTAGAAGCTTATAATGGAAAAACTCTCGACTTTCTCCTTTGGGTTGTATCATACAACTATAAAGCCTATTAAATCATATGTTGTCATGAACCAGAAGTTCAACGACCCAAATTTTTTTGTCCTTTGGCATGACAGACTAGGTCACCCAGGGTCTTCAATGATGCGTCGAATAATCGAACACTCATATGGGCATCCACTAAAGAACCAGAAGATTCTTTCACCCAATGAATACTCATGTGTTGCCTACTCACAAGGTAAATTGATAGTCAAACCATCTTTTACTAAAGTCATATATGAGTCACCAATCTTTTTAGAAAGAATACATGTGGACATATGTGGGCCTATCCATCCACCATGTGGACCATTCCGTTATTTTATGATCTTAATAGATGCTTCTACTAGGTGGTCACATGTTTGTCTCCTTTCTACATGTAACATTGCCTTTGCTAGACTCCTTGCACAAATAATTAGATTACGAGTACAATTTCCAAATTATCCAATTAAGACAATACATCTTGATAATGTTGGTGAATTTACTTCTCAAACATTCATTGACTATTGCATGTCAGTAGGGATAAATATTGAGCACCCTATTGCTCAAACTCATACCCAAAATGGTTTAGCAGAATCCTTCATCAAACGTCTCCAATTAATAGCTCGACCATTACTAATGAAAACCAAATTACCTATTTCTGCCTAAGGACATGCTATTATGCATGCTGCAACTTTAGTCTGTATTTGATCTACAACTTACCATGAATACTCTCCTTCACAACTTGTGCTTGGAAAACAATCAAATATCTCTAACTTACAAATCTTTGGTTGTGCAGTATATGTACCAATTACACCTACACAATGCACTAAAATGGGTCCCCAACGAAGAGTTGGGATTTATGTAGGTTTTGATTCTCCATCTATCATAAGATACCTTGAACCTTTGACAGGCGATGTTTTTATCGCTTGCTTTGCAAATTGTCATTTTAATGAGAGTGTTTTCCCGTCATTAGAAGGAGAAAATTCGATTCCTGAAGAACAACAAGAAATTAGTTGGAAGGCATCTACTATGACCCATCTTGATCCTTGTACAAATTAATGTGAACTAGAAGTTCAAATGATCATTCATTTACAAAATCTTGCAAATCAATTACCAGATGCATTCATTGATACAAAAAAAGTGACAAAGTCACATATTCTGGCTACAAATACTCTAGTACAGATTGATGTCCCTATATGACAGTTAACAAATGAATCTAAGATACGCCTGAAGCGTGATAGACCTGTTGGCTCAAAGGATGTAACTCCCAAGAAGAGGAGAACCCAAGAAAAACTTGGCACTCTAGAAAAGGCCATCAAAATGACTGATCGATATAAATTTGATAAATCTATAGCCCTAGAAGAGACACAAATAAACCAGAAAGCCCTTCAAGAGGCACATATTGAACAAGAAGCCCCTAAAGAGGCACAAGTACCTGAAAATTATGAGATCTCAGTAAGTTATGTACACACGGGAGAAAAATGAGATCGAAATAATATTGTTATTAACAATATTTTTGTTTTCCAAGTGGCCTTTGATATCATAAGAAATTATGAAGATCCCGAATTGCGAAATGTGGAAGAATGCCGACATATAAATGATTGGCCAAAATGGAAAGAAGCTATACAGGTAGAGTTAAAATCATTAACAAAACGAGAAGTTTTTGGACCTATAGTCCAAACATCTAAAAATGTAAAGTCTGTTGGGTACAAATGGGTATTTGTACGAAAGTGCAATGAGAATAATGAGATTATAAGATATAAAGCGCGATTAGTAGCACAAGGTTTCTCGTAGAGACCTAGTATTGACTACGAGGAAACATATTCTCCCATCATGGATGCAATCACATTTTGTTTCTTAATTAATTTGGTAGTCTCAGAAGGACTGGATATGTGTCTCATGAATGTTATTACAACATATTTATACGGATCCATGGATAATGATATATACATGAAAATCCCTTAAGGATTTAAATTGCCTGAAGCAAATAGTACAAAGCCTCGTAGCATGTACTCAATCAAGTTACAATGATCCTTGTATGGATTAAAGCAATATGGATGCATGTGGTACAATTGCCTTAGCTAATACTTGCTAAAAGAAGGGTATGTGAATGACCTTATATGCCCATGCATCTTCATTAAGAAATCAGAAACTGGATTTGCAATTATTGCAGTGTATGTTGATGACTTAAATCTTGTTGGAACTCTTGAAAAGCTCACAAGAACAACAAATTACTTGAAAAATGAATTTGAGATGAAAGATCTTGGAAAAAAAAATTTTGTATCGACCTATAAATCGAGCATTTTCCAAATGGAGTTTTAGTACATCAATCAACATACATTAAGAAAGTTTTGAAGCGTTTTTATATGGATAAAGTGCATCCTTTAAGTTCTCCAATGGTTGTCCAATCACTTGATGTGAAAAATGACTCATTTTGTCCTTGCGAAAAAGATGAAGAGTTACTTGGTCCTGAAGTACCACATCTTAATGCTATTGGTGCACTTATGTATCTTGCCAATTGTACACGTCTAGACATTGTTTTTTCTGTCAATTTATTAGCAAGATACAATTCCGCTCCAACTCGAAGACATTGGAATGGTATCAAACATATATTGCATTATCTTCGCGAAACTACTGATATGGGTTTATTTTACTCAATGGAATCAAAACAACAATTGCTTGGATATGCAAATACAAGATATCTTTCATATCCACATAAAGGTAGGTCACAAACAAGGTATGTGTTTAATTGCAATGGTATTGCTATTTCATGGAGATCTGTTAAACAAAAAATAATGGTTACATCATCAAATCATTCAGAAATACTGGCAATTCATGAAACAAGTCGTGAATGTATATGGCTAAGATTTATGATCCAGCATATTCGGGAATCATGTGGACTCTCCTCTATCAAAGGTGACATGACAATATTATTGAAGATAATGTTGCATGCATTGCACAAATAACAAGGGGTTATATTAAAGGAGATAAAACTAAACACATTTCACCAAAATTATTTTATACACATGAACTCCAAAAGAGTGGTGAAATTGATGTGCAACAAATATGTTCAAGTGATAATCTAGCATATTTATTCACAAAATCATTGCCAACCTCAACATTCAAGAAGTTAATACACAGGATTGGAATGCGTCAACTCAAGGATATCGATATGAGGGGGAGTATGCTTGTAAAAGGGTGTTGGTGTACTGTACTCTTGTTTCCTTCGTCCAAGTTTTATCCTACTGGGTTTTACTGGCAAGGTTTTTAACGAGCCAGTCCTAACATATCAAGAGCAACTAAAAGAATTATAAGAATATTTGCATTCTTTTTTCTTCACTAGGTTTTTTACTAGCAAAGTTTTGATGAGACATATTCTTCAATGTGGTGAACATCCAAAGAGGAGTGTTATAACTGAAGTAATGAATGACACCACATTAATTATAATAAATGTCAATTAAGTATTATTTATGACTTCCATTAATACTCATTAATGGGAATATTAATGGAAGCCATTTAGAAAGCTTATAAAAGAAAGAAATTTCTTACTTTCTCTCATTCTCTTTATTTTTCATTATCGCAACTTTCTCAACTCTCTTATATGATTTTTTCTTCCCTTTTATTTATCAAAGTAAGATATACTTCATCTCTACTACTTTGATTTGCATTGTATTTGTCCTTGTTTTCCAACATTTTAGAAGTATTTTTGTTTTAAATAGTAAATTTAAATAACAAATTATACTATCATTATATATAATAATTGTAAGGGTTAAACCCAAAATTTTGATTTAAAATTTGAATGTCAATAATTACAATAAATGTGGGGCCTACACACCATAAATATCTTGACAAATTAAGTGAAGTGCTTTAAATGCTTTGAATTTTAAAAGTTTTAGTTATATGACAATTTTGGTATTTAAACTTATTATTATCCTCCCCAAGAATTATTAGAAGAAGATACCACATTTTCATAATTATTCTAGCCCAGCCCACCCTATTGGGTAATTTTCCCTTAACAACAATTTTTTGGGGTCTGAGAAATGTACCATTGATTACTTGTACTTATCATCATGTATAGGCCCCACATCATTGAGAATCTCAAATTTATTTATAAATAATATATAAAACATATTTAAGGGTAAAATTATCCTTTGAAAATTCTTGAGATAAATGACCCTTCTTAATAATTATCACATCTAGCCCACCCTATTCGGTAATTCTCCCTTATAATAAAACCTTATTGAGAAATTTTTGAATTTTTTTACAAAAGTGATAGTTTTGCATTATCATACTAACATACTTATGTTAGGAATCATTTTTGAAACAAAATGAAATACTAATTTGAATTTAGGAAACTTGTAGGTTTTATATATATACATAAATTATTAAACAATTTCAATGCAATGAGTAAATGATGTTAATATATTAATATGATGTGTTAATATCAATGCTAATAAGGTATAAATAGGTATTTATATAACTATTACTTTTGTCATAAAATATAGGTACGACATAAATACATTATACTTACCATACAAATACACCAATGTTACAATACATAACAACATAATTTTTTTTTTCACGTGCTATACCAAATATATAGTTGTTTTTATTCAATTGAATAGTTGTATGTTGCTCAATTTATGCACTCATAAAAAATAATTGTTCATTTTATTAGAGTAACAAAGTTTTTAATTGTGTGTTATATATATAGAACGACATAGTAACCTTATGGTGTAGATTTTATTTAAGAGATATTGAATTTTTTTAATCATATTCTCTAAAAAATCTCCATTTTTTTTTTTTGAAAAAAAAGTATATTTCAAAAAATTTAATTTCTTATAATAAAATAAGAAAAAATTATACAATTTTTTTATTTTAATCTTTTATTATTAAATATACCCTATTGATGTCATAATACAAAATAATAAGCTAGATTAATAATGCACAATTTATTAGATTATTTTTTATGAAAATTCTAGTATGTAAGTAAATAATAAAATTACATTTATTTTTTATTTTTATAAGTAAAGCTTTGTTAAACATGGTTCATTGCAAAAGTGAAAAACAATTTTTGGGTATTAGATATGCATTATTGATTGTACTTATCATTATTACAAATTTATTTATAAATAATATAGAAAATCACCTTCAAAGGTTAAAATTGTCTTACCATAAATTTTGTTTTTTTTACGATGATTATCATTCCCAACCACTCTTTTTGATAACTTTCCAAAAAAACAAACTTTTTGAAGGTGGCTGCAATTTACATATACCGAGGCGTTAGAGTAATTTTCCCCTTCATTTTTTTTTCCTTAATACAAATAGGCAAACGGTCTTGCTCTTTTTTTTTTTTTTTTTTTTTTGTGTTATTAAGGGTAGTTTTGATATTTTTATAAAAATTGATTTTTGAAGGTATGTTTATACTTTCAACCGACCCTTCAAAGGACTTACGAAAGGGGGTGACCCTGAGCACACCTTAGTACTTCTTTTTACAGCGTAGGGATGGGACAGGTGAGAAGGGGAGTGGCATACATGGTAATTAAGTGATTCCAGTAAGGGTATATTCGCAAGTGAAGAGGTGGCGGAATCTGGAAGCCATGCCTCCTCGATTTTCCAGGTAATTTTGGACACCACGTGTAACTTATCACGTGATGTCCTATCACTAACTTTTCAGTCAGGTGCATTCCCCTCAGCGTATGGTTTAGAAGATTTTCTCTCTTTCTCGGTTTTTGTTGCCATCCTCAAAAATTAACCCAAAGCTTTCCCTTATCTTCCGTCACTTTTCCTTTGAATCTTGTTTGAGTTTTTGATAAACCAATAAAAATGTTCAGATATTAAAAAATTCTTAAGATATGATTCCATCTAAACTCGCCTACTTCCACTCCTTATACCCCAAAAGTTTTCCAATTCGAAAGGCGTCGGTGCGATACAACCGGAGAAATTCATCACATTAAAATAATTAAAAAAAATATAATATTTTCAATGTTCAACTTTTTAGATTATATTTATATTCATTTTAATTGAAAATTTTATTTGATATTTGAATAAATTTAAAATTAAGATTATTTGAAAAAAAAAAAAAAAAAGTCGAAAGGGCCGGCTAAGACATGGTTGAAAGTGGAGAAATGAATAATTTTTGGAGTGAAAATGGCGTCCAAAGAATTAAGGTGGTGGGGTGTAGGAATGGTGAATGGGGTCCACGTCAAACTCCACTCATTGGTTCATAATTCATAGTGTTCTCCATCTTTGATGATAGAGAAAGTATGGCATGCTCAAAGGCCTAGATGACCTAAAAAGAGTTTCCACGTCTCCACGCTAAGTGAAATCCAAGAATGTGGAAAGGTGAGTGTGTAAATGGGAGGAATTTAGTGGAGAAAAAATGTCATGGAAAATTACCAAAAAGTGTGGAACGTGAATGTATCATCATGTTTACAAATTCTTCTCAAATTCTTCTCAAGCCCTCAAGTCACGATCAGGAAAAGTTCATCATTTCAAAATTTCAATTCTACCCTTTTTTTCATTTCCTCTTATTCCCACCTTACTTTACATTTTTTTTTTCTACATTTTTAGATATTATTATTATTATTATTAATATCATTCTTATTAACATTATCTATTTTTTTATGATTATTATTAATCTTATTATTTATATTTTTATTATTACTATTACAAAGAACCTTAGAAGACAATTTCTATTTTTTTTTTAATTCAAACTTTATTAAAAACATTATTATTATTATTTTGGATAAGTTATTTATAATAATTTTAAAATAATGATTAATGAAATAATAATAATTTAATTCTTATTTGATGGGTTATTTATGATAATGAAAAGTGTGAGGGTGAAGGTATATTAAAGAAGTTATGGAAGTAGATGAGCACTAAGGGTGCAGGTAATATTTCCAAATATTATATGTTAAGTAGAAGCAACAGCTTCATGGATGGGTTTTAGCGTATACAAATGGGTTTCCAATGAATAAACAAAGGTGCGTGCTCCCAATAGGGCATGCCGCATCCCCAAAGACAATAATTATCAACACATATTATTTTGAAGGAATATTTTTGTAGCCAAAATTTATTCCCACTTGTGTAAAGCTTAGAATTAGTGGGTTTACTTCACCATCTCCACTTGTGTTATACACACGTATATGTCACTATCGCCATTATTTTAATCCATCCACACCACACCCTCTCTAGTACACGTAATTGAGACCAGCTTTTCAAAATTTTCATTTTTTTTAATTTTTTTTAAAATTTTATTATTTTTGAAAACCTGCCTTGTTTTTGGGTAAATTGGAACCATCCATTTCTTGAGCTGAAATCAAAATGGGATTAGGGAGAAGGGGCAATGAAGTAAGAATTAATATTATTTAATAAATAAATAAATATATATATTTTGGAATCAATTTAGGATTGGGTTTGGCGCTTAAAAAGTATTATAATATTATTGGAGAAAGTGAGTGATGGGATAATAAATTTGGCAGATGATTTCAATTATGAATATAGTGGTCAGACGTGGTCATGACTCATCATCTGCCCATCTTTACTCTTTCGTTGTCCTACTAATTTAATTCATGTTCCGTTTTTTTTTTTTTTTTTTTTTAATAATTTTAGACTTCATTTGCATTAAAAGAAAAATAGAAAAAAAAATTTAAAAATGATTTCCTCATTTTTTTTGTTTTACTATATGAAAAAATATAGTAGAAAATCAAATATAATTAAAATTATAATTTTTTTGTATTTTTAAATTATTTAATATTGATATAATTAAAATAAATAAGTAAAATAAATTTTAAAAATATATAAAATAATTAATGAGTTTAAACTTTTATTTTATTTTATTTTACTTTTCTTTTCTATTTTTTATCCCTCATATTTTTTCTTAAAATTTTGAAAAACCAAACATAATTTAAGAAAAGGCAAAAAAAATAAATAAATAAATAAAGAAAATAGTTTTCTATCATTTTACTATGAAAAATATATATAAAAACAAACATATAATTAAAATTGTTCAAAAATTGAAATAATTTAAAATTATTTAATCTTATTATAATAATAAAAAATAAGTGAAATAGTTTAAAAAACATATAAAAATAATTTATTTAATTTAAATTTACTTTTTATTTTATTTAATTTTTACTTTTTCATTATATATTTTTTTCTTCCTATTTTTCATCGAATTTTCTCAAAATCAAATATAGCCTAAAAATTCATCAAATTCCAAAGAAAATTTCAAAAAATTAGATAACACTAAACGTCATGGTTGTCCATTTTTGGATTTTATCATGTATTATTGATGGTAAATATTATTATTTTGAAAATATTTTTAAAGAGAAGTATACTATAGAGAAGTGATTAAATGAAGTGGGCCATCTTCAACAATGGATGGTAATGGGTCTATCACTTGAAAATTTTCCAAAGGATGAGTAATGGTTTCTTTTGTCGGCCACGTTTTTTGAGTTGAGAATATTTTCCACTTTTGCGAGCTACTATTTCAATTTTCTTTGTTCTTTTGACCTGACTTTTGGCTTAAAACTTTTAAAAGAAAATGTGGAGAAAATTCAAAAAAAAAAAAAAAAAAAATTAAAATACTAAAATTAGCTTCATGGTAAGATTTTCATTGTCATGAGCCAGCCCCAATTACAACTTTCGACTTTGCTTTGGGTTGAGTGGTTTCCGATGCGTCAAAAATGTCTCCCACAAAATAAGAAGAATGAAAAGCTTCTAAACCTTTCCCCCTCCACTTTGCTTTGGGTTGAGTATTTGCATTGAACATTTCATGATCACTATGGATATGCATAATGTCTCTATTTAACTTTTTTTTTTTTTTAATAAATTTTTGTAAAGGTAATGTTGATTAGGGTGTCAACTGAGAAAGCTTGTTATTCGATTTTCTTTTTCCTTTGCTTTTGGTTCACCTAAATCATGTTGGTTAGAAGAAAAAAAAAAAAAAAAATAGAAAATAGAAAATAGAAAGTAGAAAGGAAAAGTACAAAGAAAGATAAAGTCAAGAAAACTAAAAAATAAATTTAAAATTAATAATTATTTTTATATATTTTTTCAAATTAGTTCTATTAGAAAGTGTTTCAAATTCCTAATTAACATATATTTCATTTGTAAAGAATATTGTATAGAATTTTTT
This sequence comes from Vitis riparia, assembly GCF_004353265.1. NCBI lineage: Eukaryota > Viridiplantae > Streptophyta > Magnoliopsida > Vitales > Vitaceae > Vitis > Vitis riparia. Next base: position 11,903,555 of record NC_048433.1, on the reverse strand, counting down.
TTAAGTTGATGTATTATTGTAATATTAGATTTTCCTATTCCATAAGAAAAATTAGTTGAAATATCTTTATAAATATTCTAAGTCATAAAGAGAAAAAGTTATAAAAAGGAGATGTGCTCATAAAAGTTATGCGAGATGGATAAAGATGTGAAGAACAATGAGAGATATCTATTGAAGTGAGGGCGTTTGTGGTTCAGAGTGTGGATACAAGGAGTGGGGAAGCATGAGATGTAAATGAAAAGATTCTCTCTCATTTGTGGGTGTAGGTATGATTGGTTAAACCACGTTAAAACCTTGTGTACCTTTATGTGGATTATTTTATCTCGGTGTTTTTGAACTAACTTTGTTTGCATTAAAGTTTCATTGACATAACAAATTGGTATCAGAGCCCAAGTTGAAGATTTCTGAAAAGCAAAATATTACAGAGCACATAATATGAAGACAAAGAATTTCAGTTGAAGGTGAAGTCAATTGCTCTCTCGTCGGATATGATACAAAAGAGGGTGTATCATAGAGAGATAAAAGATTGACTTAATGGAATTTGGTCCAATGTGGAAATTGTTAGAAAGTGTTGTAAATTCCTAATTAATATATATTCTTTTTGTAAAGAATATTGCATAGAATTTTTTTCAAGTTGATATATTATTATAATATTAAATTTCCTTATTCTATAGGGAAAGTTAGTTGAAATATCTTTATAATATTTTAAGTCATGAGAAGAAAAAGTTATGAGATAGAAATAGTTCATAAAGATTATATAAGGTGGATAGAGAGGTAAGGAAGAATGAGATATACCCGGTGGAGTGAGGGAGTTTGTGGTTTAGAGTGTGGATACAAACAGTGAGAAAATATGAAATATTTTAGGAACCTAATAATTATATCTGATTTTGTCCTCTATAATATTCTCTATGGGTATAGTGGAAAAATTATCTCTTATCAATGGATATAGACTTTGTTAACCGAACTACGTTAAAACCTTATGTATCTTTATGTGGATTGCTTTATCTTTGTATTCTTAAACTAATTTTATTTGCATTAAAAGGCTTCTGTTAGTACAAGTTTAACTTATTTTTAAGAAAAAAATGAAGGAAAATAAAATGTAAATTTAAAGTCAATAAATTATTTTTATATACTTCTTTAAATTAATTTCACTTGTTTTTCCTCCATTTTATAAAAATTAAATAATTTAAAAATAAATAAAGTTTTAATTAATTTTAATTATATTTATTTATTTATTAGTATTTTTCACAATAAACTAAACATGAAAAAACTATTTTTCTTAACATTTTTTTTTCCATTTCTTAGCAATTTTCGGAAACCAAACATAGTTATTGCTTTTATTCTTTTTTATTTTCCTCCATGAAAATCTTGACATAGAATTCTTTAAACTTATTAAAATCGTCATAGATGGTAATGAACAAGAATTTTGAAATTATAGTCTTATAATCCTCTCGATGATAATTGTGGAGTGTTTATATATATAATAGGTGCAAATCATAATAGCTTAAATTGTAAGAAAATTGATTCCAACAATAATAAACTCCCCAAATTGTTTAAACTTAAAGCCACTTATAAGGAGTAAAATTTGAGGATCCTAAGGCCTGTCTTGTGTTTAAGCCCAAAGAGAGCTTTGAGAGGCTTGTAAAGAAGGCCCATGGTTGGATCTGCAAAGTTTGGGCCCAGCCCATGTAAACCATTGGACAGACATACTAATCCCAGATATTTTGTGGTGGCCCATTTTGAGTGATCAAAAACAAAGTTATAATTGAATAAGCATACCAAGAGTTAAAAAATAGAAAGGACCCATTCTCTTATCATCTCTAGTTATATTCTTTTGGAGGTAACCTTCCAACTCTAGACCTTAAAATTCAAGTTTGGACTTCATCTCTTACCATATTATTATTAATTGAATTGAGTGCCTAAAGCCATCAAGAAACAATATCAAAGTCACTTTTTTTTTATCTTTTTTTTTTTTCATATGTAAGTGAAATATCATGAGTAATGGAGCAAAAATAAATAAATAAATAAATAAATAAAATAACTTTTTGTGCCAATTTTTGATAGCTAATCAATGTAGTGTATGGATAGAGAAAAGAAATTTAGCTAAGATGGAAAAAAAAAAAAAAAATCCAAAGTAATAGTAAGGATGAAAAAAATAAAAAATTGACAAAATGCTGATAATTGAATTTTATAAAAATATCATAAGAAAATATTGTTAGAACGAAAATAGATCGGAATTCATAGAAATATTGAAAAAAAATTTAAAAAAAATTATAAAACATGTAATAATATACATAATGAAGTTATTTCATTCAATAAAATTGTATATGCATAATAAAATTTGTGACATTCGATAATAATATAATATGTGTTGATATGAAATGTAGATTTTGAAAGTATGCCCTGAGTACTAATGTGAAGTAAATATTTGATTTCATTAAATATCAATATACAAATTATATTTTAATAATTCCCTTCAACACCAAAATGATCATCGGGTTACATGACACTTGAGAGTGAAGGAATACAATCTTAATGGAAACAATAATGATATCATGACAGGGAGTTTGCATAATATTAATTATAATTACAAATATATCATACATGGGTTTCTTAATTCATTCCCATTGTCTCATATGCCCCTTTACCAAACTTGTACATCTATGACGCCAACATATCAATGATGATTCCTTTCAGACCTACCTAGCTATCTTTATAATTACATCAATTATGGGTATGTGTGTAATTAGTTATAATTGTGAGAGTATTTTTCATTTTTCTCATAATTTTAGGGATTTCTTTGCAATTACTTATAATTTGACAAGTATTTCTTTAATTACTCATAACTTCAAGGATATTTTTGTACTTATTCATAATTTTAGGGTTTTTTTTCGCAATTATTCATTATTTTGGGTTTTTTTTTTTTCCAATTGCTCATAATTGAAGGGCTTCTAGTGCACCTACACATAATTTAATCATTATTTTATAATTACTCATAATTTCTAAGGTATTTTTTAAATTAGTCATGATTTGAAGGGTATTTTCATAATCATTAAAAAGTATATGGGATATTTGTATAATTTTCATAATTTTAAGGCTTTTTAGAATTTCTCATAATTTCAAGGTTTTTTGTGCAAATAATCATAATACCTTGTAATTTATATATATATATTGACATTTCTCACATAATGTACTATCACATTCTTGAGGTAAAATATTTTAATATAAATAGTTTGTTAAATGTAGTAATAGGTGCCTCAATGAATAACAAATATCTTTACCTAGATGATGGATTTGGATTATATTATAGTAAAAAAAGGTGTATTAAAATTTATTGATCAAAATCAGGCTCTATAAGACAAGTTTCGCTATCCTATGACATCACATGATCGTTATAGTGTTAATCATGTGAATATACAATAGAAGAATAAAATGATTGGATTAATAAGGTGGAGATTGTTGTTCAACAACTTTGTTTATATGGAGTACATATTCCTTGTCATTGTGCAATTTCAATGATAAGAAATGGATGCCTTGAACTTTGTTAGATAACTAATCATATTCAAGAATAATAATATGATCGAATGATAATTAGTAATATCAAATTTTCTATGTTATGTGATGCGATGAATGTAGTCAAGCAATATGGAAAAAGTATGGGATTCAAAATGTTGAATACCTTAGCACTACGAGGTGCTTAGACAAAGAAAATAATGCATAGTTGCCTTAAAATGTAATAACGACTTATTTTTATATGGGATACCTTATTATGATTTAAGATGGAAGTTTCAATATATTGTTCATGTGATGAAAACTTTTATTATAGACACTACTCTGACATTGATGACGATGATGACATCTTCAATGTAAAAATTTTATTTTCAGTGAGTAGTTAAATTTATGGACCCATCTCTTGGAATCTCAAATAATTAGATAAATTTATAAAAATATACAAGATATTTATAATGTAAGAATTGATTCTTCATTAATTATTTTAATTTCTTTTACTCAATTTATATTAAAGTTCACTTCAAAAGATATGCTACAAAAATTAAATTTCTTTTTCTATTGTTATCTCTTCAATAACTTATTTTAAAAATAATTTTTTTTGATAACATTTGATTTATTATTTGAATTAAAATTGAATAATTTTAATGATAAGTAGGTTTTTTTTTCTTCTCTAGGAACTGACAACCTTCTTCCTCTTAGTATCAAAAAGGGAAGGAGTAGTATTTGTTCGTAATCCTCTAACTATGCCCTCTTCAACATTGAACAAAGCTAGAACAAATGATTTGAAATCTTGAAAAGGAACGTTCATCATATGTCGGACAAATCTAGGTTGTAAGCTCTTCAAAATTATGTCTATCTAATCCCTCTATAGGGGTTGCTCCACCATTTTTACAACCTTCCCTTTCTAGTAAGAGATAAAGGAAGTAATAGACTCATTTGATCTTTGTCGAAGGGACTTAAGTTCTCTATAAGTAACGTCCACATCATTGTTGAACATATATTGTATCAAAAACTCCTGTTTCAAATCCTTGCAAGTCCTTCGACAAGATGACTTTAACAAAGCATACCACTATTATACAACACCACTTAGTGATAACGGAAATAAAGTGATCAATTATGCCTCATCTAACTCATGAGCTTTCATAATTGAATTATAAAGTCTAAAATGAATGCGAGGGCAACCAATACTAGTGTATCTCTCAATGTTTGACATCCTAGACTTTCTTAGTAGACTAGCCATTAGTGTGCCATTGAAGTCATTTCGAGAAATCATCCCCTCAAAGGTCCTTATCTGTCTCATTCGCTACTCTAAATGATCCATACTGGTAGTTTGCTCAGCGATGCGTGGATCCTTAGTGATAATACTTGATACTATGATAGGTGGAACAACATCAGACTAGTAATGTGAAATGATTGGTGTGGTTTGTGAAACTAACATTTAAATAGGTAGAGATGGTGATGGTGGCACTGAATCAAATGGTGTATCATCAGGCACTGCTTACCTACTTTATTGACCATCAATCCTCTAGCTTAGACTAGATAATGCCTCCTGAATTAACACCATGACTGTAGTAAACTGATAAATCAATACCAACTACAGATCCATCTAGAGCTACTCTATAATGCATGACAACTTGTCTCTAACTCAAACCTAAGGAATTGAACCAAGTTTGGGACTATAGATGGACTCCTACAAAATATAAAATAAATAATTACAATGAAAGGACTAAAGTACAACTCACATGACAACACATGATGCGACACACACAACACAACACATGATATGAGAACTTATCAAGATAAACTGAACTTTGAGGCATGATAGAAACCTTAGAGTCAAAGGAGAATGTATACTAGACTCGAAAAATGAACTAACGAAGTTGACACTAAACTGAAGAGTGGTCTAATTGATACTTAAACTTGCACTGATCTTTGAGCACATCGTTATCTTGACCAAACAAAGGGAGAATGAACCCAAGTTGAGACTAAAAGTGGCATCAAATGCCCACAGATGCACCCACATGTAGGTAGGAATCTTAGCCTAAGGATTTAAATCTCATCCTACAAGGTCAAAGTGGCTCTAAAAAAAGGGCAGGCTAGAAAGGGTCCCTAGTAGAAGCAATCATATCCTCTAGTGGTACACAACCTCTTATATATTTTTGAAGAGATGGGGTGCTTTCATGCAAGGTGGTTATCACCTCTACACATGCACTACCTCACATTTTAGGGTGGTTTCCTAATGGTTAAGGTTTCCTATTGGTTAACATGTCTTACCTTTCTTAACACATATACAAGATAGGCTAAAATGCATAGTGTATGGTGTAGGTGCATCCGACCAACCTATCAAACTAAAGCGAAAAAGTAAATACATTGGCCACACAAGTATCCTAAATCTGGCTCTAGACTATATAAGCCTTCAATGATTAGACTCCAAGTGGCAATGATGTGACGACTTTAGTAATGCTCCCAAATATACATATAACCTTTCCTAATTGCTAGCTTGATCGAAAATAAACATAGAACAAAAGTCTCATATACAACAAATATGGAAACAAGATCAACCAAAACTAGGGAGTTAGAGACGGGGGTATAAATGTGTGTTCCACACAAACAAACAAAACATGCAAGAAGGATAGTCATGTGTCACACAATCATGCAAAAGAAATTTATACAAACATGAGCAGATATATATAAGCACACATGATAACATGAAGCAATATAAGGCAAAACACATGCAATATATAGATATAAAATAATCTTCATGTCAACTCTCACATGTCCTAAAACATGCAAGCATACAACAAAGACATAATGAGAGGGTACTTATTGATTCATTAATCAAACATTATATTTCCCTCGATTCGGGTTCAAGCTTGACTTTCTAAACATTCCTAATGGAGTTGTCATCTTAGGGACCTGCATTTTTCACACGCCTTCCTATTTAATTGGTGAGACTTGTTTTTATAGTGAAAAATTAATTTTTGAAGAATTGGAGATGCCACTTATTTTTGTTTAGTTTTTTCGAAATGGAAAACAAAATAAGAAATAAAACTCTAATGTGACTCATTTTTAAAAGAAAATACATTTTTGTGAAAAATCGAGTCCAACTTTGGGGGTCAAGTTACTTACTCAAGAAGGTACCATAAGAATAACACCTTTTTAAGCCTTAAAAAGGTCTCTACCAAACAAGTAAAGGGAACTGTGGAAATTAAGTAATTAATCATGGATACCAAGAAAAAGAAAAGTGCAAATAAATATACAACAGGTCATGGTGAATAACAGATGACAAGAATATACAAAATAAAAAGCTGAGAATAGTTGGTTACACTACTATGCATTCGAATAAAACTTGAAATAAATAAGTTGAGACATCTATTTAATTAAAATACTAAATTTTAATCCCTTTGATAGGAAAAAATTGTAAAATTTTTATTATTCTATTCCATATGCCACTTTTGAAGAAGAAAAGTAAGGAGAAGACACACATAATTGGGTGATTTGGATTGGATACCGACTTTTAAAGGTCAAAGAATCAATCCAATATTATAAATTATATGATCTAAGTTAAATATCGCACACTAAGTGATGATAATTACCTTGTCTTGAAGACTTCTGCAAATATCCTGTAATTTGACTTACAGATTGAGGCAATCCCCACACTTCATCTATGACATAAACATGAACTTCAACTAGTCCTGGGACTTCTTGTGTTCTTTTTGTTGCTTGTTTGATCTCCAACCTTGATCCACATAGCACACTCTATTTAGGTTTACTTTAAGATAACATTCAACAATGTATAATGTTAAGATCAAATTTGACCTTACATTTAATCCAATAATTGATAGAGATTTCCTTGATTAGTTATCATGAGGTCTCTAAGAAAGACTAGTGTTTTGAATGTAAGGTTATGCTTCTACTAAATCTTGAATATTTTGCACAATAATTCTTGTCCTAACATGTGTGTTAGAAAAATTAGGCTAATCCAAACCTATGGTAATCACCCAAATTCAAACTATGTGAATGTTAGAGACAAATATATGCAAGTATATAATAAAACAATGTAAAGGAAATTGTATATAAAGTAAAGGAGTAGGGAAGAGAGAATGCAAACACAAGATTTTTATAGTGGTTCAGCGTAACCCGACCTACATCCACTTTCCTCTAATTTCAATCCCAAGCTTGAGGTTCCACTAATTCAAGGCTTCAAAACCAAGCCTTCAAGCAATATAATTGGATTATGGTTCCAATCCACCCCTTGAACTTTTGGCTTAAAGCACCCTTTACACTTCTCAATAGATACCCCACTTTTGGACAACCCCTCAAGTGATATCCCACACTTGAGAATCCCTAAGTGATACCTCACACTTAGATTCTTCCTCTCAAAGATATACAAATAATTTCACAAACTCCTAGTGTAAAACTTTAGGATCAAATGATACAAGTAAACTAGGATTGAATGGTGCACTAAAGATATGCAAGTTTTAGAACAATAGTGCACTAAAAAACACTCTTCCAAGGCTCAAATATATTCAAGAAAGGTTTGGAAAAGGTTAAGCTTATGAAACAATGAAGATTGGAGCCTTTTTATAGAAAAAAAAAACCAATCTAGCCATTGGAGGTTCAACCAGTTGAGCTGGGGGTCGATCAATTATTGTTCACACCTTGACTGGTTGAACAACCATTTTGGAAGAGAGAGAAGGTTTTTTGCACCATTGACCAATTAAGTTGGGGGGTCGACCAGTTCCTCATCCAGCTCAACCTGTTGAGTTGTTTGTGGCTCAACAACCAACTTTTTTAACTTAAAACCTTTTAAACAAATTTGGAAAACATTTGACAAAGGTTTTAGTTGAAAACATGAAATCATCCAATTTAAAAAAAATTTAAAACAAAATAACTCTTGGATGATTTTTGTGCATAAGTAAAGAATGTAATGCATGAAAATCCTAGTGCACTAACAACCTTACAAAGAGATCTTATGAAGCTTGGGTCTTGAAAAAAACTTCTCTTTGAGGTCTTCTTCTTCTTCATGATTTCTCTTTGACTTGATTTGTCTTTGTGATTGCCACTTTGGAAATCGTCTTGCCTAATTACACTTGAAATATAATCATTAGTTCTAAACCTTGTTTTGTTATCATCAAAATCGATATTAACTAAACCTTGGTTTCACAATCTCCCCCTTTTTGATGATGACAAAACCAAGGTTGCTAAAAAGCTTCCCCTCAATATATGCTCATTTGAATTTATAAAATATTCAAGTTTAGAAACTTCAAGGAGTATATTAAGGATGCTCAAAATGATATAATTAAACATAAATAACATAAAGAGCAATTTAGTAATTGGTAATATATTATTATTTAAAAATGATGCATGCAATTATAACCAATAAAATACATAACATCAATATGAATAGGATTGCTAAAATAATATTGACATTTCTTCCCAAGTTAGCAACCTACCATTACTTTTCCCCCTTTTTGTCATCAACAAAAAGTCTCAATAAAGTATATAAGGGGAATCACATATTAAAAAAATAAAATAAAAAATAAGCATGATATGATTTCTCATAGAAATGAATCTCCCTCTTTTTCATTTAAGAACATTTTCCAAATAAAAGATTGCTCAACCTTAGAGCATTCCCGTAAAGCATGATTTGGAAAGATATGTGGGATGACATATGCATTTAAAAAGATATATAACATGCATTGAATAGCACTATTAGAGCATACAAGCATATGATCATTCAATTTTACCTAGGTATATAATTTTTTTTTTCTTTTTAATCCAAATCCTGGTTTAAAATTATACCAATTTTATCAATGTGATACCAAATGTTAGTAAAATGATGAAATGCTATTGCAAATTAAGCTTTAGAAGGGATACCATTACCAATATTATCAATGCATTCTTTCCAAGGTAAGCATATCATCCTTCTTGCATGGATTCCTACAAAACAAATTAAGTAACCTTTGGTATCCATATCTTTTTGGGTCCTAGTGGGTTAGTCTTTCTTCCCTTTGGAATCCAAAATAATTTAGAGTTTTGAAGATCATGAGAAGATTTTCTTAAGGGACAAATATCACTAATGTGACCTCCTCTTCCACAAAGATTGCAAATAGTTGAAGGTGAAAAACTAGAGGCTTCTTTTACAAAATAATTCTTAAAATATTTTTGATTTTTGAAAGGCTTGTAGCCTAACCCCTTTTGATCAAAAATGCACTTTTGATTTGCCAAAATTATATCAAAAGTCTTTTGACCATTTGAGAATTTTTGTAGAGAAGATGTTAACCCTTCATTTTTCTTTTTCAACTCCTCATTTTCCTTTTCAAAAGAGATTTTTGCCTTCTCAGTATTTTCAAAATTTTCCTTAAACTCATTGAGCTCATTTTAAAGACAAGAAATCTTTTTCTTAAGAGAGATATTTTTGATCCCAAGTTTTTCAAGATCAAAATATAATTCTTGAAGTATATCTTGAAACTCACTATAGTTAGAGTTGGAATTTACCTCATCTTCATGTTCCTCCAAAGCCATGAAACACATGTTGGCATCCTCATTTGTGCATTCTTCTTCCATGGAGTCTTCATCACTTTCAATTTCATTCTCTTCCTCTTCATCATCATTTGTTGAAGCCATAAAAGCTGTACTTTTCTTATTTTCTTCAACTCTTTGATAATTGTTCAAATTTATCTCATAAGTCATGAGTGACCCAATGAGTTCTTCAAGTGAGAGTTTGGTGAGATCCTTTGCTTCTTGAAACTGTCACTTTTGTTTCCCATTTCTTTGGTAGAGACCTTAAGATCTTCATGACTTTCTCTACTTCGGTTTAGGTCTTTCCTAAGCTTTCAAGTTCATTCACCATCACCATGAACCTAGAAAACATTTCTACAATAGATTCAAAATCCTTTATAGAAAATAATTCATAATCATGCACAAGGATGTTGATTCTAGATTTTTAACTTGATTGGTTCCCTTATGAGTGATTTCTAATAGTCTCCAAATTTCTTTAGCTAACTTACATTGCCAAACATGATTAAATTCATTTATATCAATATCACAATGTAAGATATAAACGACTTTGGCATTTAATTGACTTTTTTTTTTTTATCAAGCTCATCTCATTCTTGCTTAGGTTTTGGAACCATTACTCCATTTTCTAATTTTGAAGGAATGTGGGGACCATCTTCAATGACATCCCATACATCAAGATTAATAGATTTTAAAAACCAAGACATTTTTTCTTTCCAATAGGAATAATTGGTTCCCGTAAAGAATGGAGGTCGGGTTGTTGAAAAACTTTCAATGTGAGATGAGCTTGATGGATTAGTCATTACCTCTTAGATGGTTAAGTCTTAAACAAGAGGCCTAGGCCTAGCTCTGATACCAATTGTTAGAAAAATTAGGGTAATCCGAACCTATGGTAATCATCCTAGAGGGGGGTTGAATAGGGTGATGGTCTCTTTTTGCAAATTCAAACTTTGTGAATGTTAAAGACAAATACATGCAATTATATAATAAAACAATGTAAAGGCAATTGCATATAAAGTAAAAGAATAGGGAAGAGAGAATGCAAACACAAGATTTTTATATTGGTTCGGCGCAACCCGGCTTACATCCACTCTCCTCTAGCTTTAATCCCAAGCTTGAGGTTCTACTAATTCAAGGCTTCCAAACCAAACCTTCAAGTAATACAATTGGATTATGGTTCCAATCCACCATCTTGGACTTTAGGCTCAAAGCACCCTTTATACTTCTCAAGAGATACTCCACTCTTGGACAACCCCTCAAGTGATACCCCACACTTGAGAATCCCTAAGTGATACCTCACACTTAGATTCTTCCTCTCAAAGATATACAAATAATTTCACAAATTCCTAGTATAAAACTTTAGGCTCAAATGATATAAGTAAACTAAAATTGCTTGGTACACTAAAGATATGCAAGTTTTAGAATAATAGTGCCCTAAAAAAACACTCTTCCAAGGCTCAAATATATTCAAGAAAGGTTTGGGAAGATTAAGCTTATGAAACGATTAGAGCCTTTTTATAGAAGAAAAAAGTCAAACTAGTCGTTGGGGGTTCAACCGGTCGAGTTAGGGGTTGACTGGTTCACTAGCCGTTAGCATTTAATGCTTGGCAGGTGACCGCTGGACCTCAACTAATTACTGTTCACACCTTAACTGGTGGAACAAAGGTTCTAGAAGAGAGAGAAGGTTTTTTGCACCCCTCGACCGGTTGAGCTGGGGGGTCGACCAGTTCCTCACCCGGTTCAACCAATTGAGCCGTTTTTGGCTCAACAACCAACTTTTTCAACTTAAAACCTTTTAAATAAGTTTGGAAAACATTTGACATAAGGTTTTAGTTGAAAACATGAAATCATCCAATTTAAAAAAATTTAAAACAAAATAACTCTTGGATGATTTTAGTGCATAAGTAAAGAATATAATGCATGAAAATCCTAGTGCACCAACAACCTTACAAAGAGATCTTATGAAGCTTGGGTCTTGAAAACACTTCTCTTTGAGTCTTCTTTTTCTTTATGATTTTTTTTTACTTGATTAGTCTTTGTGATTGCCATTTTGGAAATCGTCTTGCCTAATTACACTTGAAATATAATCATTAATTCTAAACCTTGTTTTGTTATCATCAAAATCGAGATTAACCAAACCTTGGTTTCACAATGTGCTTAGAAGTTGCAACAAAACACATTGTCTTGTCCTAACATGTGTCTCTCACTCCTATCAATAAATCATTAATCACATATAATATTAAGAAGAGAAAGAAGAAAATGAATAAAATGAAAAGATAACATATAATACACATTTTCAATAGTCTTTTCTATACAAACTTAGCTCATGGATCTAATGGAATACTATATCAAGGAACATAGACACAATCAAGAACAAGCCAAAGTTACATAACATTAATCCATCTCTCAGATTTTCTAAAACTAAACTTGCAACTAGTCCCAATTGGCTTGTATAAAGTAAAAAAATATAACACTTCAATGAAATTAAGTAACAAAATAAAAGAAAATGCTACTTCAGTAATAAACCAAGATCAAGCAGAGAAATGACAGGATTTCAAGAATGAAAAGATTAATTATTTAACCATAAGTGGAATCCCTAATTGAGTATAAACCAATCTTTATAATGTACCTAAAATAATGCAATTGAATTAGGAACATAGCAATAAAATTAACAAAATAAAAACAGGGAATGAACCTATATATCTTATCGCCAAGTGAAGACATATACCTCTTAACTACAAAACACAGTAATACCCAAGATTCATAAATGAAGGTTAAAAAAGGAATTACCTAAGGTTCAATAATGAAGTACCTAAAGTTCACAAAGGTAGTACCCAAGGTTCATTAAGGTAGTATCCAAGGTTTACTAAGGCAGTATCCCAGGTGCATTAAGGTAGTACCTAATTAGGTTCATTAAGGTAGTACCTAAGGTTCAATAAGGTAATATATAAGGTTCAGTAAGCTAGTACCTAAGGTGAACCAATTGACTAACCTATTAAAACATAATACCAAAGGAACTACCTAAGGTTTACATATGAAGTACCTAAGGTTCATAGAGGTAGTAACTCAAGGTTTACTAAGTTAGTACCTAAAGTCCATTAAGGTAGTACCTAGGGTTCATTAAGGTAGTTCCTAAGGTGAACCTAAGTAGTACATAAGGTGAACCAGCTAACTAATCTATTAAAAAATAATGCTAAAGTAACTACCCAAGGTTCACATATGAAGTACCTAAGGTTCACAAAGGTAGTAACTTAAGATTCACTAAGGTAGTACCTAAGGTTCATTAAGGTAGTACTTAAGCTTTAGTAAGCTAGTACCTAAGGTGAAGCAACTGATTACCCTATTAAAACATACTATCATGCTCATTTCTAAGTGCAATTTAAAAAGTTGTGTATGAGTAGACAAGTTCAACATCTATCTCAATTGATCTTAAAACTATGGATGTCATCTTGATTGAATGCCAAATGTAGGTCCTATGGTTGACAAATGTAGTACCTAAGGTTGATAAAGGAACTACCTAATGTTCACAAATGAAGTACTTAAGGTTTACAAGGGTAGTACCCAATGTTCACAAAGGTAGTACCTAAGTTTCACTAAGGTAGTACCTAAGGTTCACTAAGGTAGTACCTAAGGTGAACCAACTGACTAACCTATTAAAACAAAATGCCAAAGGAACTACCTAAGGTTCACAAAGGTAATAACCCAAGGTTCACTAAGGTAGTACCCAAGGTTCACTAAGGTAGTACCCAAGGTTTACTAAGGTAGTACCTAAGGTGAACAAACTAGCCTATTAAAATATGATGATAATAATATAACCAATTTACTATCTCAATGTGATAAAACTAAGAGAGGCTAGGTTGCAAAGCAAAAGGGTCTTCAACAAGAAAACTTACATCACAAAATAGGTAATGCAACCTACATAGAAAGAAACTAAAAAAAATGATCAAAGATTGTCCCCATCATCCCAAGCTTCCTTCATGTCTAAGAGGCAACGAACTAAGTACAGATAAAATAGTAATGTAGACCCTCAATTTTGTCCTCCCAGCACATGTTCTTATTAGATACTTATTCGATACTTTACAGTAACTCCTTGGTGGCCCATATCTACTCACATTCCTTACCTTTCTTGAGCCACCTCGGAGACTCTGGTTGAGGGATTGCCTAGCCCCTTATTGTGACCCTTGACAGTTTTGATTTAGACTTAAGCTTTCCATTCCTTTTTAGGATAGTTCTTAAGCATGTTTAGGTCACTTAGACAATATCTCAATCACTTTAAGACACTTAGTTCATTAGGCACCACTAGGCCCCAACCCGTTTAGTTCATTCATTGACTCACTTTCTTAGATGGTCGCATGATTGCATTGCCTACATGACTTATGTGACTTATATGGATTTCTTTATCATTTTTATTTTATTTTATTTTATCTTATTATAAGTTTTTTTAAAAAAAATCATATTTCTTGGCTTTTGGGCATGAGGAAATGGGCCGCCATCTATTTGGAAGGAGAATCAACAGAATTTTGAAAAAAAAAAGGAGATTTTGTTTTTTAGAAGGATATCACATATATTATTTCTATGAGGGAATCGGTTATAAAAGGGAAGAAAATAAGAAAGGAAAGTAGATTTAAAAAAGGAAGAAATGAGGGGATTTTTCTCCAGCAGATTTGGAGGGTCTCTTTTGGGAAGACTGATATATATACGTGAGAGAGGAAGAAAAAAGGAAGAATTTTTTTGAGGGGGAATTCTTTGATTGTCAAGGGCAGAAAAGCGCACGAGGGTGGAAGAGGAGCAATTGCAGCCGACTTTGTCCAGGTATGCTTCTGGTTACTCTGGGTGTTCTGACCCATATTTGATTTCTCCATTTTGGTCATTTAGAAATATTCAATGTCTTGTCGTTTGGTGTGGACGTAAAGGGCCACAAGTTGTTCTGTTGGGATTGGTCGTTTACTACTCCACCTTGTTTCGATTTTGATTATTTTATGTGTCATTGATGTTTTTTAGAAACATAGAACTCCATGCTTGAATGTTATCACACTCGGTTTTTTTTCATTTAAATCCTATTCTGCATAGTTCCCTCCGCTCTTAACCCATGGATTAATACTTGAAGTGGGGTTATTTATGCTTACTAATCAACATCTTCTACTCCGCCTTCTCCAGATATCTCACGTCCGGAATTCTGTCCGGCCAATGTTCCACCTTCTCTGGATATCTCACATCCGGAATTCTGTTTGGCCAACGTTTCATCTCCTCCGAATGTCTCACATCCGGAATTCTGTCCCGCCGCCATTCCATTTCATCCGGATGTCTCACATCCGGAATTCTGTCCCGTCGCCACTCCATCTCATCCAGATGTCTCACATCCGAAATTCTGTCATGCTGTCATTCCATCTCATCCGGATGTCTCACATCCGGAATTCTGTCCAGCCACCATTCCATCTCATTCGGATGTCTCACATCTGGAATTTTGTCCTGCCGCCATTCCATCTCATCCGGAGGTCTCACATCCGGAATTCTGTCCCGCCGCCATTCCACCTTCTTCGGATATCTCACATCCGGAATTCTATCCGGCCGACGTTCCACCTCCTCCTCTATTTACTTCTTTGATTGAGAATTTATTATTTTTAAATTGAATTTTTGAATCATTTTTCAACTAAATATTCTTAGCATTAAAAAAATCCATCTTTAATAATCCCTTGCTGCCATTTTTCCTCTCGGCATGCACTTTCACTATTTTCTTTGACTTTCAACCATTTTCTTGATCTTCTTGATTTTACACAAGCATGAACAAAACTCCATAATTCCAAGTCATGGAATTTATGGAATCAACTCATGCAATATCAATTAGGGCATTGGAGGGGGGCTCGACATTCATGATATTCTCTTCGATAGTGTCTGTTTGATAATTGATTGATTGTGCTCCCTCTTTGTGTTATATATGAGATTATTTTGAATTAGTTATTGAGCTAACTTTGTTTCCCATAGAGGAGTATTAGTTTGCTATCCAGGTACGCTCTCCATCTCCCCACTTTCGAAATTCCATGAATATCCATGTCTTTGTGTACCATGCACTTGCTTGATGACATGCTTGATTGCCTTGATGAATATTTGATGCTTGTTTTATTATCTTGGATAAAACACATGTTGTGTGATATATTTCTACACTAACTTTTATGTTTTATGATGGCGCTTGAGAAGCCGTTCAGGTACACACTTCGACTCTACCTTATAATTAGATTTTCTTGTTAGATATGCCATTTTTTTTTTAATCACCTTAGTCAACCCAGGTATCCTCAATTAATCAATTAATTGCCACACTTCCCTCAATTTAGTCAGTAGAGACCTCTCTAGGGCTTAGAGGGGTGCTACCTCCTAGAGGTACCTTCCCAATAAGTAACTTGATCCCCGGACCTAGACTCGTGTTTTTCAAAGACATGTTTTTTTCAAAAATTATGGAGTCACATTTTAGGGTTTTTCTTTCTTATTTTATTTTCCCTTTAAAATAAAAATAAAATAAGTGGCAGCTCCAACTTTTCTAAAATTAATTTTTCACAAATAAAAAGCGAGTCTCGCCGATCGAGTGGGGACACATGTGAAAAATGCGGGTCCACAAATTGGCGACTCCATTGGGGATTTTGAGGATCAAGCTTGAACACTAGTTGAAGAAAATGTGGCGTTTAATTGGTCGATTAGTGGGTACCTCTTTTTTTTTAGGCAAAATGATTTGATTTGCTTGCTTGTTTGGTTTGCTATCCTAACATGATCGATTACCTTGGATGATCACTTAATTGTTTGTTCACTTTGGCATGATTCACTCTCACATATGCTAGATAAGACTTTGATTGTTTGATATTTAACTGCTTCGCATGACTGCTTGTTGCATGACAACCTTTTCTCTTGCATGTTTGTATGATTGCTTGTCTTCGTTCACTATCTCACTTTAGATCTTGGGTTTTTCGGATGCACCCACATCCTTCATTGTGCACTTCAGATTATCCTTGAGTGTTGAGAGATGGGAGAGCCTTCACCATTAAGAAACCCCCTGGGAACGCGAGGAAGTGCATGTGTGGAGGTGATGACCACCTTGCATGGAAGCACCCCGTCTCCTTGGAGGCGTGCAGAGGGTTGCGTACCGTCGGAGGGTATGATCGCTTCTGCTAGGGATGCTTTAACCCACCCATTTTATCCTATAGAGTCACCTTAACCTTGTAGGCTAGCCTAGATCCAATTAAGATTTCATTCCTACACGTGGCTGCATCTGTGGACCTTTAGAGCTGCCTTGGTCACAATTGGGATTGGTTATCCCTTCCGTAGTCTCCTTTTGGTGTGATCAAAGATAGGTATTAGATTGAATATATTTGGGCTTTACTTCTACGCACTTGGTTCCTACAGAGTCACATTCGTACCGCACCTTATCCAGTATTTCCATACTTGTAAGAGAGTTTACCGTGACTAGTCTGGATTCGCCTTCGTGGATTAGAGTTGGAGGCAGATTGAGCAGAGCATCAGACCAGTCAGACCAGAGATCAGATCAGAGGGATATGAACTCACAGATAGTTACCGTTGACCAGTTTGCCGTAGCCATGGCTTCTATCCAGGAGGCTATAGCTAACCTTGGTCAGAGGATAGATGGACAGTAGACCTAGTAGGTCCCAGTTCAGGAAAGTACCCAGTTCGATACCACGGTACCGCCACCACCTCCGCCCAGTTAGTTAGTACCACAGGCTATACCTTTCACTCTGCATAGTCAGATCGAGGCTGCCCTGCCTCCTGTCACATCGCCTATCCCGACTTCAGAGGACCCACACACACGTATGGATAGACTTGAGCAGAAGTTGAGACAGATGAGGGCTTCAGACGGAGTTGTTACTTGGGAGGATTTTGATGGAGCATCAGTGGCTAGTTTGCCGGCCAAGTTCAGGATGCCCAAGATTGAGAGATACACAGGCATAGACTATCATCACATCCATTTGAGGCTCTATAGTATAGTTATGAGGGCCCACGGATTGGATGAGGCCCAGATGGTTATGTTTTTCCCTATGTCTTTAAGTGGTGCGGCACAGCGTTGGTTCGCTTTATTGGATGCATCACGCCGTAGGACTTGGGATGACTTGGCCTAGGAGTTTTTGAGACAATTTGCATTTAACACTGTCATTGATGTTTCGAGGAGAGAGTTAGAGGCTTTGAGGTAGAGGCTAGAGGAGTCAGTTGCTTCATTTATCTCCCGCCGGAGGGAGAAGATTTCACAGATTATTGATCGCCCTTCAGAGAAGGATCAGATTAGCATGATCATGAGGAGCTTGTAGCCTAGATTTGCTAGACACTTGATGGGATTTCCCCATACAGATTTTGGATCTTTGGTACAGGCTTTGTATGGTATAGAAGAAGGCATTGCTAGAGGATTGTGGTCCGAGTCTTCCCTTATTGATTCTAAGGGGAAGAAGCCTTCAGGAGGACATAGATCAGGAGATGTTGGTGCTATCCGTTCAGCGGGGATGAGATCTCCTAGACACTATCGGATAGTTGGGCAGACTTCTGGATTCTACTATCCACCATCACCCCATGTGCAGTATAGGCCACATGTTTCCTCCGGACCCATGACTCCTACTTACCTACATCCAGTCTCACAGCCTGTTTTTGCCGCACATGTCATAGAGAGACCTCCTGCCCCATACACCCGACCCCGAGCTCCGCAGACCACTACTTATGTGTAGAGGCCACCACGTTAATTTGCTCAGTTGGGTATGCCTTTGAGTCGAGCTTTTCAAAAGCTCGCAGAGGGCGGATTATTGACTCCATTAGCATCCAGGCCTTTACCTCAGCCCATACCACCTCGCTTTAGGATGGATTTACATTGTTCCTACCATCAGGGACCAGGGCATGACATGGACCATTACATTGCTTTGAGACATACTATTCAGGACTTGATAGACCAGGGTTTGGTCAACTTGGGGCAGCCAAGTGTGACTATGAACCCCCTTCCTGCTCATTCTACACACGCAGCGTCTCCATCTTTTGGAAATATTCATCACATGGACCTTATAGAGGATGACAGTATACACATGTTGAGTTGGGATGATGGATTACCCGAGCCGATTGTTTTGCATGATAGTTATGAGGTTGATGGGGTTTCATTGGTCCCTCAGACTCCTGCACCATTCAATTTGATCCCGGACGAGGCACCATTCCAGTTGACTCATCCTACACCCTTAGTTATCGGATGTCAGGATGCTTTTGTCCCATTCACTTTATGGCCAGAGGATGATGATTCAAAGGGGAGAGAGGTATAGATTGTGACTCGTAGTGGGAGGATAGCTCAGCCACCACCACCAGCAGTCATACCATTTGAGGGTAAAGCCTCTCATGAGGAGGTTAGGAGAGAGGATGATGAAGTTTTGAGACAGCTATAGAGCACCCATGCCCCGTATTTCTATTTGGAGTTTATTGGCATCATCCAGTACTCATAGAGATGCTTTGATTCGAGCCTTGAGTCAGATCAGGGTAGAGACCACCACCACTCCAGAGAGATTGATTCATATGATGACGGCCGGTAGGGCCACTTGCATCGTGTTTTCAGATGATGACTTGCCACATGAGGGTCCAGACCACGTACGCCCTTTATATATCACAGTTGGTTGTTCAAACCGTAGAGTCCCATCTGTCCTACTGGACAATGACTCGGCCTTGAACGTTTGCCCTTTAGCCACTGCTATAGCCCTTAGTTTTGCACCTTCAGATTTTGGTCCATCTATTTAGACAGTCAGAGGATATGATAGCACCAAGAGGGAGGTTATGGGTACTTTGGTGATTGATTTGCAGATTAGTTCAGCCATATTCTTTACTTTGTTCTAGGTTTTGAGGATTCCTACATCCTTTAACCTGTTACTTGGCCGACCTTGGATACATAAAGCCGAAACTATCCCTTCTTCCCTTCATCAAAAGGTGAAGTTCATTCATGATGGGCAGGTTATCACGGTACAGTCTACTAGAGATATGTTAGCCTCTTCCGAGCCAGTACTTCAGATTAGTCACAGTGAGGATGACCTATTTTTGACTAGATTTACTTTTGAAGAGATACAGACTCTCGAGATTGAGGATTTTCATAGAGACTTTGTGGCTATGTCATTTGATCAGCATAGTAGCACAGTGGTTCTGGATATGATGAGAGGTATGACTTTTCTACCTGGCATGGGGTTAGTATGATGTTAGCAGTGACCCAACGAGTTTATAGCTGCCATCGACCATGATATGACATTTGGACTTGGGTTCATTCCTACCGAGGTCAATTACCGTTACATGGCGCGACTGTGTAAGGAGAGAGTGAGGGCCCGTTTATCCCGCACACCATTTGATTATCCTATTCGACCTTATAGGGTGAGTTTGGCCGACTACTTTGTCAGAGGATCGGAGATTCGACCCCGTGTAGAGGAGGTTCACAGTGTGGTTCATACAAATAGAGAGATTGAGCTTCAACATTTGTTTCATCAGTTACAGTTGAGTAATGGGGTTCATGGTGCTTCTATTTCTATGGCTACTCCTACATCTCCAGATCAAGCTAGCATGTTGTCTCTATGCTTTCCGGAGGAGATCACTAATAATGGAGTGATTGTTGATCCTACTGAGATGGTTGATGGTGTTGTGCCTCATGATGAGTACCGAGATGAGATAGACAGGATGACCGTGAGCCAGATTACCGGCATTGTTCAGCTTCAGCCTGTTTCACCATTTGATATGTTCGGGGTGTCTACCATTGAGGTTCTTGAAAGGACCCAGATTATTCCTGTTCCAGAGCTTCTAGAGGATGATAGTAGTTTGTTTGAGGGCACTGTTAGCCCAATTGAGGGAGCGTTCAACCTTGTGGACTTACCTCTTTCTTTTGATATTTTATCGGGATTTGTCTCCCGCTCTGACGATGTTTCTGTTGCCTCATTTATGGATTTGAGTATTTTTGAGTATTCGCCTGCCTCTTGTGATAGTACCTCTATATCTGCACCCCACTCACCCACTTCACATATATTTGATATAAATGATGAAGTTGCATGGCCCGATCCGGATAGGGACTCTTCTGATCACGACTCTAATCCCGTGGATGAGAGAGTTTCACCTGCTACAGGGGATTTTGAGACTGTTGATTTTGGCACAGAGGGTCAGCCTAGAGAGCTGAAGATTGGTTCACCCCTATCTACAGATGAGAGAGATAGACTTATTCATTTACTCAGGTCATACTTGGATGTTTTTGCATGGTCTTATGAGGACATGCCTGGTCTTGATCCCTCTATAGTTCAGCACCACTTACCTATCCTACCACATGCCAGACCGGTTAAGCAAAAATTGAGACGATTACATCCACGTTGGACTCTACAGGTAAAAGAGGAGATTCAGAAACAACTCAGTGTTAGATTCATATCAGTAGTTGAGTATTCAGAGTGGTTGGCTAATGTCGTCCCAGTACCCAAAAAGGATGGCAAAGTTAGAGTTTGTGTGGACTTTAGAGATCTTAATAAAGCCAACCCTAAAGACGACTTCCCTCTCCCACATATTGATTTGTTAGTTGATAGCACTACAGGCCATTCGATGTCGTCTTTCATGGATGGGTTTTCAAGGTATAATCAGATTTTGATGGCTCCAGAGGATATGGAGAAGACATCCTTTATTACTGAGTGGGGTACCTACTGTTACAAGGTTATGCCATTTGGGTTGAAGAACGCAGGAGCCACTTATCAGAGGGCCGCTACTACTTTGTTTCATGACATGATGCATAGGGACGTTGAAGTTTATGTGGATGATATGATTGTGAAATCCCAAGGCAGAGCAGATTACCTAGGGGCTCTAGAGAGATTCTTTGAGAGGATCCGAAAGTTTAGATTGAGGTTGAATCCCAAGAAGTGCACCTTTGGAGTGACTTCTGGGAAGTTATTAGGACATATGGTCAGTGAACAGGGCATAGAGGTCGACCCAGATAAAATCAAAGCCATACTTGACATGCCTGCACCAAAGACTGAGAAAGAGATTAAAGGTTTTCAGGGCAAATTATAGTATATTAGTCGTTTCATAGCCAAATTGACAGACATATATGAGCCCATCTTTCGTCTTTTAAGGAAAAACTAGCCAACAGTTTGGAATGATGATTGTCAGCTTGCATTTGAGAAAATCAAGGGGTATCTGCTTTCTCCTCCTGTTTTAGTGCCTCATACGCCAAGACGTCCACTTCTTCTATATTTGTTAGTTTCAGACATGGCCTTGGAATGTATGTTAGCTCAGATTGATGACTCAGGGAAAGAACGGGCTATTTACTACTTGAGTAAGAGGATGCTGGAGTATGAAGTGAAATATGTTATGATTGAGCGCCTATGCTTAGCACTAGTTTGGGCTACCAGGAGAATTTTTTTGAGGGGGAATTCTTTGATTGTCAAGGGCAGAAAAGTGCATGAGGGTGGAAGAGGAGCAATTGCAGCCGACTTTGTCCAGGTATGCTTCTGGTTAGTCTGGGTGTTCTGACCCATATTTGATTTCTCCATTTTGGTCATTTAGAAATATTCAATGTCTTGTTGTTTGGTGTGGACGGAAAGAGCCACAAGTTGTTCTGCTGGGATTGGTCGTTTACTACTCCACCTTGTTTCGATTTTGATTATTTTATGTGTCATTGATGTTTTTTAGAAACATAGAACTCCATGCTTGAATGTTACCACACTTGGTTTTTTTTCGTTTAAATCCTATTCTGCATAGTTTTCTTCGCTCTTAACCTATGGATTAATACTTGAAGTGGGGTTATTTATGCTTACTGATCAAGATTTTCTACTCCGCCTTCTCTGGATATCTCACGTCCGGAATTCTGTCCGGCCAACGTTCCACCTTCTCCGGATATCTCACATCCAGAATTCTGTCCGGCCAACGTTTTATCTCCTCCGGATGTCTCACATCCGGAATTCTGTCTCGCTGCCATTCCATTTCATCCGGATGTCTCACATCCGGAATTCTGTCCCATCGCCACTCCATCTCATCCGGATGTCTCACATTCGAAATTCTGTCCTACTGCCAGTCCATCTCATCTGGATGTCTCACATCCAGAATTTTGTCCCGCTACCATTCCATCTCATCCGGATGTCTCACATCCGGAATTCTGTCCCGCCGCCATTCCACCTTCTCCGGATATCTCACATTCAGAATTCTATCCGACCGACGTTCCACCTCCTCCTCTATTTACTTCTTTGATTGAGAATTTATTATTTTTAAATTGAATTTTTGAATCATTTTTCAACTAAATATTCTCAGCATTAAAAAAATCCATCTTTAATAATCCCTTGCTGCCATTTTTCCTCTCGGCATGCACTTTCACTATTTTCTTTGACTTTCAACCATTTTCTTGATCTTCTTGATTTTACACAAGCATGAACAAAACTCCATAATTCCAAGTCATGGAATTTATGGAATCAACTCATGCAAAATCAATTAGGGCATTGGAGGGGGGCTCGACATTCATGATATTCTCTTCGATAGTGTCTGTTTGATAATTGATTGATTGTGCTCCCTCTTTGTGTTATATATGAGATGATTTTGAATTAGTTATTGAGCTAACTTTGTTTCCCATAGAGGAGTATTAGTTTGCTATCCAGGTACGCTCTCCATCTCCCCACTTTCGAAATTCCATGAATATCCATGTCTTTGTGTACCATGCACTTGCTTGATGACATGCTTGATTGCCTTGATGAATATTTGATGCTTGTTTTATTATCTTGGATAAAACACATGTTGTGTGATATATTTCTACACTAACTTTTATGTTTTATGATGGCGCTTGAGAAGCCGTTCAGGTACGCACTTTGACTCTACCTTATAATCAGATTTTCTTGTTAGATATGCCATTTTTTTTGTAATCACCTTAGTCAACTTAGGTATCCTCAATTAATCAATTAATTGCCACACTTCCCTCAATTTAGTCAGTAGAGACCTCTTTAGGGCTTAGAGGGGTGCTACCTCCTAGAGGTACCTTCCCAATAAGTAACCTGATCCCCGGACCTAGACTCGTGTTTTTCAAAGACATGCTTTTTCCAA
Source organism: Vitis riparia (assembly GCF_004353265.1). NCBI lineage: Eukaryota > Viridiplantae > Streptophyta > Magnoliopsida > Vitales > Vitaceae > Vitis > Vitis riparia. The sequence continues at coordinate 11,879,474 of NC_048433.1, read as the reverse complement.
AAATTATGGAGTCACATTTTAGGGTTTTTCTTTCTTGTTTTATTTTCCCTTTAAAATAAAAATAAAATAAGTGGCGGCTCCAACTTTTCTAAAATTAATTTTTCACAAATAAAAAGTGAGTCTCGCTGATCGAGTGGGGACGCACGTGAAAAATGCGGGTCCACAAGTAAGCATGAATGGTAGTCATCAATATCAGTTTTCACACAAAACAATAACCAATGACTTCATTATGGTATGAGGGAGATGTGGAAGGAGACACAATACATGGTAGATAATATCGAGTACAAAGTTAATCATTTTAACACATTTTAAAAAAAATTCTCAAGGCATCGATGATAGAAACTTACATGACTCTTACAGTACCTTGAATCTAGAATAATATGATAATATCAAATCAGGTGATGAGTAGTAAAATCAAAGAGAATAGTGAATTCCTTATGAAGTCAGCATATGCATGAAAATGCGATCTACCAACCAATGAGTCTCTACTAACTTCAACCATTTATAATGTTGGTGCGCTCAAGGTTGCAAACATAAAACTAACATCCAATAACTTTTCCATGGTGGCTAAACTAATCTTACTAACAACTCTTTGGTTCTTGTGACAAAAACAAGGAAAATAAATAACATACAACCAAAAAAGGAGATCGACACACAACTACCACCTAATTTAAGAGGATCCACCTATGACACCAAGTTATTCCAAATTTAATACGAAGAAAAAGAAAAAAAATATGTGTATATATATATATATATATATATATATATTGCCATTTTACTATAAACCTATTACATATCTGATTACTTTGAGCTAATGATTCAAATCTTGTACATCACTTGCAACATCTTCTACATCATATCTTCATCTTCCATACTTGAGTAAGTGTTAATAATAACTAAAGAGATTTTAAAATTTAGATTGAATTATTATTGTCAAGTAAAAAAATGTTTGAAACTAATCCTCATAGTGATGATCAGCTAACAACATAACAGAAAATCACATGAGAATGAACTCAAACAGAAGAATAAAAATTCTAACACATTAAATAAAACACTTTATAGAGAATAATGGAATAATTAATGTAAGATATTGTATATGATATGATAAAATTTTAGACAAATCCACAATCCAACAAAACTGGCAATTATCATGATTCCTAATCATGGATTATAGTGTCTCAACAATGAGCAACGCAAAGTTCGAATATGGAAAAATGTAGATAATCATTGCCAGAAAATCCATTTTGTGTACAAGAAAGGGACCTCTAGAAATTGAGGGAACTTTCAAGCATAACTAAAATATATTTTAAAAAAACCCTATTTATGTTTTTTTTTTTTTTTAAACCTATGGGTATATGTCATGTGTTTCAAATATGTTGAATTTACATATGGCCTTTTGCTTGCATCCATAAGGTGTGTCTATTATAATGATCTAGGTTTTGTATCCATTAACCAATGCTCATATGATTAAATGTGTGGGCTATGTTTGCCTTCATATTTATATGATGCATGTGCTCTAGGTTGATAGTTTTCCAAGTTTAATTGCTTTTTTGACATCTTCTTAATTTATATAATTATTCTGTTTCACCACTTATTTATCTGAAATAGTTTGAAGACTCACTGTTTATGACCAAAAATTGGTTAATCCTGAATGATAATGAAAAGCTACCAAGGATTTTAATTTAGATGTTGGGTCATCAATTGTTTGTAGAATGAGAATAACAAAATTTGGTTATCTTGAAATGAATATGTTAATATTGAAATAATTATATCCATTTTGAGAGTAATTTTTCATATTGAAAAAAAAAATATAATTATATTTAGGAGTAATTTAATAGACTGCTACCATTGCATCATCAGAATTGAGGAAGTTCATGTTCAAGGCTTAAAAAGAGGCCTTTAGTTAATAAACAACATAATGATTTATAGTTAATGCAAATCAAGAAATTGATCACCCAACATAGTTGTTGAAAAAATAAAGTTACCATAATTGAGTAAATCAAGATCAAGGCTCTGAGAAGGGTCAGGGGGAAGCAAACAATATGGACATTTAACTTGATGCAAAACATGAAACTAATATATTAACATAACAACAGAACAATACGATATGGGTGGTAGAGAAAAAAAATCAAAATCAAGGCTCTAAAAGGGGCCAAGTGGAAGCAAATAATAATGATATTTAAATTAGTGCAAAACAAGAAACTAATCATCCCTAATACTAGTAGAAAAATAAGCAACCTGAAATATACTAAAAACAACAAAAGTGGTGAGAGGCAGTGTTGGAGCTAGAAGTGGCAATGACAAAGGCGGTAACAATGATAGTGAGGAAGGGGTGTTACCAATGGTAGCTATGAGAGGAAACGAGAGAGACAAAGATGAAGACAGATGGAGATGAGGAGAGGTTAGGAAATAGAGAGTTTAAGCTTTTCCAGGATTTGGGATTTGGGAGGAAGAAGAAGATATAGATTTCGAGATTAGGGTTTTTTAATTGGGGTTCAAAATGAAGCCAATTTTTGTTTTTTATTTTCATTTTTATTTTTTTAATTGGGGTTCCAAGTAAAGTTTTTTTTTTTTTTTTTGCCTTTTCAAACATGGAAGCTAACTTGGAGAAGGGGTAAGGGCAAATTGGGCATGAAAAAGCCACTCAACATAGAGTGCACCAAAATCTAATACTTTTCCAAGTGACCGTAGGTTTCTTAGATTTGCAAAAGTTCGATTATGAAAATCTATTTATTTTGGGATGGAAAACCCATAACATACTTTTCCTTATAAAAACGGAGTAACAATTATCCATAATTAAAGATTAAAGATGAAATACAAAAAGTGATGGGATAATTCACATTTTATGTCAATCAAACATCATTTTATTTTATTTATTTATTTATTTTTATTTTGTGCAATTAGCAATAGGGTGGAAGGTGGAGAGGTGGCTCAACGGAAATGCCGCATGCTGTGCATGTCTCGTCCCTTAATAAGTCTTCGAGCTTGTATGAAAAGTGTTTCCCATAACTATTTTCTGTTCTTAAGAACCAAAAAACATCAGAAAACATGTTTGGTGTTATGTTCTTAGTGTTCACCATGTTCTTAAAATCATACTTTCAGAGAACATCTCTTAACTTATTTTTCCTATTTTTTTGCACTATTTAGAGAACCAAAGAAGGGGCTTGTTCTCCATGTTTTCATTGGGAGTGTTCTTCATGTTCTTAAGTATGTCTCCCCTCAGTCTACATTGTGAACGTCTCCGCCAACAACCAAAACATAGAAAAATCTCTTTAAAAAAAAAAAATCTTTGAAAAACCAAGAAAAATCCTTGAAAAAAGAGAGATATCTAGAAAAACAAAGAAAGTTTTCTGGAAAATATATGAGAAAAGTAGAGAAAAATCTCTGAAAAACATAGAAAAATCTTTGAAAAATAAGAGATTCTCTTAAAAAGGAAAATTTTCAATACCCATGCGATGAAGAAGAAGAATGAAAAAAATCCAAATAATCATCTAATCGAGAACAATTCCTTGGTTGCAATGGTACCACTGTGGTTAGAGACATTTGATTCCTCTTATTGACGACTAGATTGAAAATCAATACATTTCTCTCTTTGTATGGGTGACTGGTGTGCCCATCTTCTCTTTGCATTTGGGCTTTATGGGTATGCCCTTGTGGTGTTTGCGAACTGGGGAATGAGAAACATGTAACTGATGATGTATTATTTTATATAATAATAATAATTTATTATTTTATATGTGTAGTATGAATATTGAATAAATCCAAATTTATATGGAAATGATAAAACACACACACACACACACACACACACACACACACACACACACACACACACACACACACACACACACACACATATATATATATATATATATATATAATATTAATATATATTTTAAAATTAGACATATTATAATCAAATATCATAATATTATTATGAAATAATATTTGATGTAATTTAATAATAAATGTACACTTATAAAATTCATATTTTTTTATCAATGCATACGATATTATTATCAAATATGATAAATCATATTATACATATATCCTATTCTTTAATAAAACAACTTTAAAATATCTATTATACTTCTAATTACATTTTTATGAAGTTTTTTTCATTTTTTTTATTATAAATTTTGATCAATTTTAGGCTTACTGATATTTTTTTCCAAAATATTCACTGATATATCCAATATATTTGTAAAATCGAAGTACCGATATATCTGTGATTACCGATATTTTCATCATTGGATGTAATTAATTCAGATGATGTTTGTTTTCTCAAATCATAATATACTTTTTATAAAAATAATCATAATGTAATTAAAATAATTTTAATATCTTCATAAAAAAACTTGATTTAGATAAAGAATCCTCTTTAAAAAAATTCTAATTTAAGTTTTTTAAATAAAAAAAGATAAATACAAAAAAATGAATTTTGAATCCAAATTACATTTTTTAGTTATAATTTAATTTATTTATATAATATTTTATTCCCAACTATTAAACTTTATTGATCATATTAATATTTTTTATCTATATATTTATCCATATTAAACAATTTTTATATTTATTGTTGTTTTAAATATTATTAATTATTAAATAAATTAAAATTTAAATAGATGTATGAATCACTACTCATTCGATCATAGTGGCTTCATTTATGCACCTAATCACCTTTAAATTGTCTTTTTTTTTTAGTTAGTCGTCGTAACCCACTTCTCTTTTCTTTAGGTGGGGCGAGGGACTTGCAACTGATTCATTATGGAAATTGCACTAGGCCACTTTCTACGTTTTGGGAAATGAAGAATCCTCACATTTGTCGTAATCTTCAGTGTTTTCCAATTGAAATGTTGGTTGAGATTATGATTCACGTTGCAAAAACATTATCAATAGACTTCTTCAATGCCAAAAAAAGATGTGCATCAAGCCTTTGAATTTTATCTATATGTATATAGATATATAGGTATATCATAAATAGAAATTAATTTTCAGATTTAAAATTGTAGTTGAAAAAAATTACATGAGGCATTAAAGGAAAGATGAATGAGCCCATGGTGTGAAGCTAGGAGCAAGGTGGCTTTATTCTTAAAAAATTACAGAGATGTTGGAAATCCGAGGCATTATATAGGCAAAGAATGGTAAAATTTTATTTTAGATGATTTGGTAATCTTGTTTGAATAAATATTTATGTTTTATTTGTTGTGAACTTCTCTAGAATTGATTTTTTTTTTTCATTTTTTAATTTTATAATAGTTAAGAGTTTTTTTAGCTTAGAGAGAGTAGAGTCGGGTGTTGCTCTTTTAAACAAAGCACTTACAATGAACCACATGGGAGCAATATGTGTGTATGGAATCATGTTGTTGTGTAAAGGTGACAATTCGAATGAAAAAGAAGGGTTATATCTTTTGGATGTGGTTAAGAAATCGACCTAGTTGGAGGAATGCTGAACGAGAGTGAAGTCTTTCATATCGACAATGTAGGTTGAAAATCATAGTCTTAAATATGAAGAACTCAAGATCTGTTGTTTGAAAACATGTAAAAAAACAGAAGTTGGTGCAAACAAAGACTAGAGCAACACTTATTTTGGAGAAGTTGAATGTGAGAAACATTGCCAAACTTGTATGGCCGCCAATGAAGTTTCCAACTTTTGTAGAATATTTAAATGGATTATAATGTTGTTTAATTATGGTGGGTCTAATTTTGGTACACAATACACTTTTCCATCATTTTCATTTTTTTCCATTTTAGTTATGTTTATTCCATTCAGAATATTGTATATTAATAATACATTTTTACAATCTTATATAATTTTATAAATTTCCTTACTTTTGGTTCAAAGTTTATTATAATTTGATTTTTTTTTTGCTCCAAACATTGATCTCATGCCTTAAACAAAACACAAGATGAATGTAAAAATTATTTGTCTATGCAAACTGCACTTGCCAAGCTTATCCCAAAACAATGGATGTGGATAAAAATTGATTGGTAGATAGCACTAGACAAATAATTTTGTAGGATCGTTTTAGGTTTATAGTTATTCTAAATTTTATTCTTAAAATTATTAACTTAAAATCCATAACTTTCAATTAAGGTCAAGAGCAGTCTTATGTCCTTAACATGAAAAAAATTACAAAAAAATCTAAAATATTATGTTTGCAATTATTATTCAATTTGTTCTCATTATATTTTAGCCAAACAACAAAAACAAACCAAAACAAGATAACACATACAAGTTGACTATAACTATATATCAAAAAACAAATTAAGGTACACTCCATGTTATATTTTGTTTAATTTTAACATTACCTAAATCATCTTAATTATCATAAATATACATACAATACAAAAATATTCATGGCGCTACAAGTTATCATCGTACAAAATGGAAAACATGAAGTTTGTTTGGAAGTATTTTTGAAAACCAATATCATTAACTTAGAATATCGTTAAAGTGTTGGAATAACATTTTTTGTTTCAAAATATATAACAAATGTAGGCTAATGAGTTGGAATCCAACGCATGCCTCTTTGGTGAACTCCATCATCAAATAATGTTGCCTTTAATTTGATGATAAATCATTAGAGAAAATGCCTCGTCACCCTCCCTACTTCCATGTCATGTTTGACTGACTTTTTAACTTCTAACCCACTCCCAAGTCAACTTCCTCATCCAATTATTATAATAAACAAATCTAGGTCTACTCTTTCTTCAGTGTTTTCATCAAACCTACGATGACAATGAGACCTAAAGATTTCATTTACAATTCGACCTTCAGAGGCACCCGAAAATCCAAACCTAATGGCAACCCTTCTTGTATTCCCTCAAACATGACCTAACTAGGAAGTTTTATATCTCAAAGTCTATGATTAATGGTTACTAATAAAATAATAATAAATTTATTACATTATTTTGATGGTTTAAAATCAATTTAAATGAGAAGCCTATTTGGTTATTAGCAAAATATAATTTTTATATGTTATAAAAAAAAATGCAAATACAATATTTTACATTGAACAAGTAACCCTCTTGTATTAATAAATTAATAATAAATTGATATGCATGTATGGTTGATAATAAATAAATTAATATTCATATATTTTTATAATAAATAAATTAATAATAAATTCATATTCATATATATATATTTCTTTACAATGAATGAAGTTATAATAAATTCATATTCATGTATCCTTCAATAGTTTTTCAATGGATATTAAAGGGTTAAAAAACAACAGTTTAATTTTAAATTTATTACTTGCATTTATTTACATGGTATTATATTTATTATTTAATTATTATTATTATATTCATGTATATTTTATTTTAAATTGATGAATCTAATATATTTATAGTAGTAGTTCATATCTATTTGATATAAATAAGATTAATCCAAAATAATCAATTCATTAATTTTATAATAAATTTATGTTTAAAATATAATTTTTATATTTTATAAAAAATACAAGTACAAATTTTTTATTAAACAAGTAACTATCATGTATTAATAAATTCGTAGGATAATTTTTAAAAATTATAAGTTACTTTAACAAAATTACTTATACATGTACAAAAGCATTTTTATTAAACTAATTTTTTTAAAAAAAATTTCAAACTGAATGATATTTTTTTTGTATATTTAATAAAAAATTTACAACAATAGGATAACGTTGAATTTGGTGAAAATGAAAACAATTGTTCAAAATATAACTTAATAAAATTGGCCACATTCGATTAAAAATTATTTTAAATTCAAACACTTTTCCGATATTAAATAATCCGATAAAATCAAAATCTTCAAATTTGATGCGAAAAAAATTGTAAAATATATCCTTAACTTCTCTTTCTAGAATTGATGTTATCTACCCATTCTAGAGTCGAGGAGGCTCAGATTGGTATTAATATATCAAAGGCTACTTATAACTTCCTCAAATTTAGTGAATATATGAAATTATATTGACACAAATACTCTCATTGGTATGCATATATATACTATTAAAAACTATCATTGTTTAAATTTTTTTATTATGAATTTAAACATCATACAAAATTTATTATAATATAAATACTTTCCTTATTTATCTCACTGATACATTGAGTGTTGTTAGTTCCTATAAAGTCAAATGGAGCCAATAGTGATACTTCTAAGAGAAACATCATCTTAACTAACTCACTCAGTGACACTATTATGCCAACATTGTGGGGAGATCTTGCAACTAATGAAGGACAATTAAGGGAGCAATTGGTGGCCTCGAAACCATTGATAGTTTTATCACAAGCAAAAGTGACAACATATAAAGGTATGTATGTAAATTATTTGATTTTAATTTAAGTGGTTCTCCTTTTATTATTTATTTCAATTACTAAGAAATTAATCCTTTAGTAGGTGAAGTATCTTTGTCTACATTATCTATCACAATAGTTCATGTAAATCCAAACTTCAAGGAAGCTAATAATTTAAAAGAATGGTATGTATATATAAAAAAATTATCTTAATTTATTTAAAAATATTCAATTATTAGATCTCATATGATTAGATACTTTAATATGTAGGTCATAATCTACCACAAAGGTAGACAAATCAATGGCCAATACTTCAAGAAAGATAAGGGCTACAAAATATATATGTTACACCTAGGAACTGTTAGGCAGACCTTCTCCTAAATTTCAAGTATGTTGTCTTCCAACCAAAATTTTTTTCTTTAAATTAAATAATTAAAATTTAAATGATATTTCTACAAATGTTTCAAAAACTATATTGGTCATTCAAAGCAACAATCATTGATATTCAAAATACGGAACAACCTTTGTATAATGCATACAAGAATTGCAACAAAAAAGCCTTTATGAGGGGTGAAATTGGGGAGTGTGTAAAATGTTGCAATCCAACAGTAGACCACTATCCAAGGTATATGTTATTTAAATCATCCTCTAATTTATAATCATTATCATTATAAAATTAAACAAACAAATATAACTATCCTTACAAACAATAATATAGGTATATGCTTAGACTTTTGGTCGCTAAAGAAACCAAACAAGCAACAGTCACTTTGTTTGATGTAGCTGGAAATATTATTGGACATCCTGTAATTGAATTTATAATGAGTAACATACAAATATGTATTTCTCCTTTCGAATAAGTAATATGAAAATTTTATCTCTAATTTGTAGGCGAATTTATATATATATATATATATATATATATATATATATATATATATTATATATTTTTTTATTTTATATTATATATATATATATATATATATATAGAAGATAGCTTGTTGAATCATCAGACTCTGCATAGGAATTCTCTTGGGAGAAGCTTGAGCTTCCTTCTTCAAGGATTTTCTGGAAATCTTGAGGGGTCTTAGCTACTGCGAGCATGGCTTGTAACTGTTGCTTTTTGAGGAGAAACTGAGACATATCATCACTGGCTGAGACTTGTGTGGGGTTCTTGAGGAAATACTGCTTGACTGCATCAATAGATGCATCATTTTTCAAGGCATCCCACCATTTAGTTTTAAAAGTCCTTCCCAGAGATGGAAAGGCTGCTGATTCATCCGTAATGATAATATAGTCCCACTGGACTATCCAAGTAAGGCCAAAAATGCTGAAAAAGAATAGTGAAGGGGGAAAAGCTGAAAGTTCTCTAGGGACATCAAAAGAACTTCTGAATAGCTCAAAGCCATCCAGGATGGGCTTAGGAAAAATCTTAATAGTTGGACCATAATAAGTCCACCAACTGTAGAACCAGAATGGGAAAGAGGAAAGCTGATTCTTAGATGGAAAATAGAACATCCATGAATGATGGAAGTCCCTATTCTGGATCAGAAAAGCATTAAACCATGCTTTCTGATAATCCCAATAATTAAAAAACCTTGGCTTAGATGGTTCAGAAAATTCCCTTGAAAGATTGGGATTTCCACCCCATTGCTTAACAGTAAGAATCTTATAGATATGGCAGGTGGAGAATGCCAAACCTATATTGCTGAATTTGTCAGCATGATGCTTAATCTTAACAGAACCAGTTTCTGTAAGGACTGCCTCATAAAACTCTCTTGTTTTTAAAATATCACCAGAGGGATAATGAAAATTTTCTTTAAAAGCTTTTGCAGCAATCTCTCTGGGGTTTTCAGAGAAAAATTCTCTTTCAATAACCAAAAGAGCTTGATTTAAATCATTTTGCCAATATCTTGATTTTGTTGAAAGAGGTGTGGGGTTGGCAGCCACCACAATTTGCTTGTTTGAAAAAGAGGAGCTTGATGCTAATTCCTTTTGAGAGGGATTAGCCTTAGTAACTTGCTTAAAGGTCTGGGACCCTGAAATGACTGGGTGTTGGGTGGCCTTGACTGGATTAGCAGGATCAGACTGATCATAGTACAAGGTCATCATCTTGTTATGCATAGGTTTAGAAGAATGAAGCCTTGCTTCTTCTTCTTCAACTTGTTGGCTCCATAGCATTTTATGGGGAGAAGGAGCTTGACTGGATTGGGTTTTCTGGTTAGGAGCTTGGGTATTCTTTTTAGGGGCCATGGTCTCATGAACCCTGCAAATTCCACGAGTTGAGTGATTAGGAATGGAACTTTCTCCTTTAATAAAATTAGGGTTTAAAATAATCCAATCAGTTGAATTATACTTAAAAGCTATATACTTAATTGTTTTCTCAGATGTGAAAACAACTTTTAAAATTCCTTGATTCAAAATATCAGTTTGAAATCTTGAAATGCATAAAGGAATGCTTAAAATATCATTTATAATGAGATTATGAATGAATTGGGTACCTAGAATCTTAGGTGGATCTATTTTAACCAGATTAATATCTTGACCATAAAGAGTGACAGGAATAGCAAATTCAAAAAGAATTTCCTTATCAAAAAGCTTTGTTCTTATACCTTGGTTATCTACCCACATGGGATAAATAGAGCTTAAGAAGGGTATTCCTAGGAGGGCTTTTTCCTTAAGATCCTTAACAAGGACAAAGCTTTGCTTAATACAGATGTCATGGTTACGGATATCAACATCTGTTAATTTATACTTGATGGCAAGTCTTTTGCCATTGGCTTCAAATAGAGACTGACTAGTCTCTTCGCATAAAGGAATAGGTACAAGACCTTCTTGAAGGCAATTATCAGACGCTCCTGAATCAATCAAAGCAATAATATCAAGGACAAATATATCTTTGACTACTATAGTAAGGGAGATTTCCCATCTTTGGAAGATAACCCTACTGACAGTATTCAGAAAATTATTTGTCTCATTATCATTAACTTGAGAAGATTCTGGAATATCCATGAGGTTTCCTTGGTTGGAAACTCTATTGATTTGATCTTGGAGATCCGAGAAACCTAGACTTATGAATTGTCTTAACTCCTTAATCTCCTTTTTATGCTGCTTAACTTCTTCATGAAGTTCCTTAATGCTGACTTCTTTGGGAGACTGTTGGTCAAACCTGTTTAAGATATCATTAAGGTTATAAGGATTAACAGTCTTCTTGACTTCTACCTTAACAACAGATTTCTTAAAAACTTCATAAAGATTTTGCTTAGTTTTTTCATCTTCAACTTTTCTCAAAGTATCAATGATGAATTCCTGATCTTGGCTTATGACGTTTATAGTTTTAGGACGGCAATTACAGTTACCTTTAATACAAACGGCTTGGTCACTAGATGGTTGGCTAGACACTTCATCACTACTGTCTAGTTGATTAATGTCATCTTCATTATCTGAATCAGTCCTTGATTCAGAATCTGTGGAGCTTAACATTACCTTACAAAGCATATTTTTTAGGTCATCTGAGATACTTAAGTTATTAATCTTTTGCTTAACTCTACAATCTTTTTTATAATGGCCGACTTTGCCACATTTAAAACAGATAATTGGCTTGACATCTAAAGGAGTTTCTACCTTTTTCTGGGTATCCTTGTTGGCTCTCCTTTGGACGTGTCTTGACTGCTTAGTATCATTCATCCTATAGTTGTCATAGGTACCTCTCTTACTGTGGTAAAACTTATCTTTGCTAGGCTTCCTGCTTGGTTTTTGCTTAGAGGGAGGCATAGTTTCCTTTTGGCTGAAACCAAACTGGCTACAGAATGATCCAAATTCATTCTTGTAGATTTTCTGTTCATTCTTCATTTGTTGCTTAAGCTTGAAGTCATTGCACAACTTAATCCCTTCAGCTGTGACAATGCTTATAATCTCACCATAGGTTAGCTTATCATAAGGGATTTGACCATTATACTGTTCCCTTATCTTGATCCTAATTCTCTCAGAGAAAAGCTTGGGTAATCCTGAGACGAATTTTTCTTTCCAAAAAGACTGGTTACAATCTGACCTTAGCATGACTTTGGTTAGGAAGACTTCCTTATACCACCTAAAATCATGAAGCTTAGGACACTTAAGGTTGGTCAAGAGATCTGCAGTTTTATCCTTAATTTTTGCAGGATCTCCTATGAAATGCTTGGATATTGAGTAGATTAGAGTAGCCACTGCATCCTCTATATCTTGGCCATCTTCATCCTTAACAATTTCACTATTCTCATTAATCCTATAGGCTTTAAGGATACTATTTCTATCATCGAAAGTGAGATAATTATCCCACCAACCCTTAAGCTGACCTGTAAACCCAGCAACAATGGTCTGAGCTACAGCATGATCTGGCAGTCTATTGTTTAACTTATAGGCTGTACTTACCATGGTCATTTCTTGAAGCTTAGTGAGTATGTTATACTCGGTCATACCGTCTATGTTCCATTCATAGATAGTACCACTGGTGTATGAGGCTTGAGTATACTGATTTCTTTCCTCAAACTGCATGTCAGGAAAAGTAGGTCTAGGATAGTAATTCCTAGTCTTAAAGGTTTCTAAATTGTTAATAATTTGATTATGGGGTTCCTCAAACATCTTAATTAGTTCATCAGCTTCTTCTTCTGAACTAATATCGCCTTTAACCATATTGATTCTCATATGAGGCTGAACAGTCAAAGGGGCGTCAAGATTATCCTTAATCTTCTGATTAATCCTATCAACAAAGGCTTGGTTGATTTGGGGATTTTCTTGGAATTCCTTAGAAAATTCAAAGGACTCTGTGCTCTTAGTGTTATTAACACGCTTACTAGGATAATCTGGATATTCCTCTTGTTTGAAGAGTTCAAACCAAATCCAAAACTTAATATTTTTCTTTTCTTGTCTTAAGTAGGCATAAAATTCTTCTTGGTAAATGGTTCTAATGACCTTAGGGACGGTGCTAAAGAACCAATCATTTCTTTGCTTATTGACTTCAGAATAGAAGTCTTTTCTTAAGAGATCCTTGTTGATCTCAAAGTCCTCATCACTTAGGCTTACTGTGTTAATCATCTGGGAATAGGTAGGAGACATAACAGGGGACTCATCCTGTTGGGATTCCTGAGTAGACTCATTTTCCTCAGAGTAAAATGGTCTAGCCACGTTGGTGTAACTTCTGACACCTAAAAGCTTAATATTCTTAGGATTTCCTAAGCTGGGACCTTCTTCTTCCCTAGTGGTTCTAACTGGGACGGAAGAGCTTGAAGCTCTAGAGGGTTCATAAACAGAAACTCTAGGGCTGCTGGAATGTCTGAAAGATTTGGAGAAAACCAGTTCTCCTCCTCCATCAGGGTATTGAACAATTTGTTCAATACTTTCAGAACGCTGTGCTATGGCTGGAACAGCATTAGCAAAATGCCAATTTTCAGGAAAATCAACATCTTTCCACAAGATCTTCTTGGGGATGATGAAATCTGACTTATCTAGCATATCGAGTGAAAGTAGGTGGTCTCACCTTTAGGACTGGTGCAAAGAGCCCCAGATCCAACGCTTGTGTTCATGCTCTTATAGGCAAACCTGGTTATGATGGAAACAGGGTTGTTTCCTGGTTTGATCTTAAAGCCATGGGTCTTAATATGCAGGACAATGAATCTAAGATGTCTGCATCTCTTATTCTAACTGTGAAGTTAGGATAGCACTGAAAATAAACAGGGCCATCATTCAGTCCAGCTTGGACTGCGCCTATAATAGAATCTCGATATTCGAGATGCCTATTATCCCTTAAACACATGACAATAGAGGTGTTTAAACCTAATCTTGTCAAAGGCTTAGCTGCTACTTGAATCATACCAAAGTGTATGAAATTATAGCCATCTTTCTTATGCTTATCAATGGATCTGTTATCTAGAAGTCTTATGACTTGGTCGTCTTGTTCTAAACTGACTGACATCTCAGAGGTCTTGATGGTATAATCTGTGAAGAACTTAAAGGTTCCTTTCTTATAAATTTCTTGATTAGACACCTTGGGTAACTTCCAATCATTTAAATCATTTTGGATCTTAGGATAATTGATCTCTTCACTGTTTACAACAGTATCTTGAGAATCACTGGATCTCCTAGACATGGTTCGGAAAATTGAACTCATTTTAGGGTTTTTGAACTAGAGCCTAATAGCAGATTGACAAACCTGATGAGACGTCACCCCAACCCTCTTACAGCCTAACAAACGCCTATCCCCGGCTAACAACGGCTCAACCGGTAGGGCTCGCGCTCCTAGGCACACTGCTACCTATCCTAGGATAGTCCAAGAACACCCAAAACAAGGCCCAACTTCCCTTCCCCGTGGCTCTGATACCATAGACACCCAAAGTTCCAGAAGCATGTCAAGGTACCTATCAGAGTCCCAGGTAAACCCCGTCAGAGGTGTTACCGTCACCAGCGGGCGGAGAGCCTCACTTCGCCCCACTCAACGAACGCTTGGTCATGAGTGAGAGTTCCCGCTGGTGTCACGCCTGAATTAATTAAATCCTTTCAAATGATTTAATTAATTGGTATTTGAATATACTTCATATATTCTTTTGGAGCAATTTTTAGGCCTATAACATAAATCTCTAATTTTTTACAAAATGTTTTATATTTTTTATTACAATTTCCCCTTTTTTTTCATCTAAAAACCAAAAATATAAAACCTTAATTAACGAGTTTATTTTATTTTATTTATTTACTTTTACTTTGTGCAATTAGCAATAGGGTGGAAGGCGGGGAGGCGGCTTAACGGAAATGTCACGTGCCACGCGTGTCTCGTCCCTTAATAAGCCTTAACTGCTCCAACATTTCCAACACACGCCCTTCTTCGCTTAGCTCTTAAGTCTTTTTTTCTCCTTATCCTTAACCCCATCACATTTCGCCACGCGAATCTAAGCCTCATGCTCACTTACCTTTCGTTCGTACGAGGAATGTTCCCCCAACTCCTCATCTCAACTAAAACTCCCTACTCGCCATCTACTCAACCACCTCTCTACTCTAGAGTGTTGATCCTTTATCTCCGCACGTGTGTATATGGCTTTTCACCCCAGCGAGTACCGCATTGCAAGGGTAATATTGTCATTAAAGACTCAAAAGGCAAACCAATGGCATTATCTCAATCTTCCTTTTGGTCTTTTCTATTCATATTGTAAGTTATTCGAGATGCCTTCTTGGTAGTCTTTTGCTCCTAGTCTTCTCTCACGTTTCTTATAAAACTAAATGCCGCTCCAAGAGAGCACGCTTTAAGAATCTTCTTCGTTTTTTTCTTTCCTCTTTCTCTTTATAGATAAGCTGAGAAACCCCAGCTCATCCTTCAATTCCCAGATGGGTTTTATGAATGTTCTCAAATTCTCAGCTGCATGCTTTGATCTTCTTGTTGGCTGGTATGTTGTCCACACATTTTCTCGCCATTGGAAAATTTTGGAAAATGAAGTGGAATTCTATGTTGGAGTACAAAACTGGGATTTGCTTTGATTTACCATGTTGGTTTTATCTCTTTTGTTTGAATTACCCACATTCTTGTGGTTATTGTTTGTTGTTTGTTTGGATTTCTACTTGCAGGCCTCTCTTTGCACTGGGTTATCCTCTGTAAGTCTTGGTCTTAAAACTCAAATACGATAATTCATTTACTCTTTTCTTGTTCTATGAATTCTTAGTTCAGTTACATTTATTGTGTTGGGAAACTGAAAAGGCAAAGGATTATTAGTTACTACTATCATAATAATCATCAACATCATCTTGGTTCGTCACAGATGTGCTTCAATTTGGGTAATTGAGACTAAGTCAATCTCAGACATTCGGAAGTTGGTGACATATTGGGTTCTATTTTCCTTGATTACACTCTTTGAAGATGCTTTTTCCAATCTCCTCGAATGGTAATTTTGCTCAACTGCATTCCACCATATGTGACTCTGTTTGTTTCATTTCTTTGCCCTTTAGGAATTTGGAGTTGCTTTTTTCAGTTTTCTTCCCTGTGACAATAATCGAGATGTTTAATGTTCCAGGCCTCCATATATTTTATTTTCCTTCATTTCCCTGCTTTGACAAATGCTCACAATCTGATCAGCAGAAAGGTTATAACATTTGAAAAAGAAGTGGTTTATTTTTGGTTTTTTAAGTACAATAATTTTAATTTGGAGAAATGGTCTAAAGGATGTTTGTGTTTGTTGAGCTCATGGAATTTTCTAGCTAATTTGGGATTTATTCTCAATTTCAAGATCGTTGTGGATATTTCATATTATAGCATATAAATATCATAATCACAGTGATGAATAATTGTCTTGTTTGAAAGCATGCATGCACTTATTTCCATGGATTTTGTCTGCCTTGAAATTAAATTAAACTTTATGCATCACTTGGATGCTGAGAAACAGATGGAAATAGAAAATTCAGAATCTGACAGATTTGTGTAGGGCAACTGGATCTAATCTCTTAGTTGAAGCTTTAATTGGGCAAATGCAGTTCGTCTTTGGACCCATTGAAAGCTCTAATCCGTGCACAATTCTAATGTTTTTGCTTTCTTCGTTTCTTTTTCAACCTTTCATAATAGATGTTAAAAGTTAAACCAAACTTACATGGTCCATCCAAGTGGATGCATATAAATGTAAATGGTGTTTAAAAAGTCAGTGTGTAGTTTGGATTTTTCTTGGAAGATCAGATGATTTGGTGATCATTTGTTCTATTTGCCTTATCATCATGAGATTGAGTATTTTTTTAATTGTTATTTTCTTATATAATGCATGTCAGTATACCATTCTGGCCTTGCATAAAGCTGATGGTCATCTGCTGGCTGGTGATACCGCATTTTGATGGTTCATATTATGTCTATCAACACCTAGTTCAACCAGGCTTGTCCATGGATCCACAAGTTGTCATGAATCGGCGCTTCAATGAATCAAAAAAGTTGTATCATAGCAGAGAAAACTTTCTTGTTGCAGCAGACCGATATATTAAAGAAAATGGAGCTGAAGCTTTGGAGAAACTACTTGCTAGTAAGGTATGCCATTATACGTAGGATTATCAACAATCAAACAGAGTTTTATTTGATATGTTCAGGTAAAAAATGATTATAGCAGGTCATCTAGAATAATCATTTGGTCTAAGTTAATGTATATAATTGTGTTCTCTTTTCTTCACATATGGCATAATCGGATGTTCAGTAATCAACTCTTCTAGGAATATGTTGGTTATGGTTTCTCTCTCTGTCCTCTTCTTTATACATAACTTTTGCTTCAGTTGAGGAGCACAAAGCCTAATGTTGAAGTGAAAGAGATCAAAGCACCTGCAGAACCGGAGAAAAAAGGGGAACAGGAAAGTACTCTAATGGAGGCAGATCCCCAGAGAAATGTTGCTCATGTTACTGATGCATTTGATTCAATGGCCATGGTTTTAAAAGAAAAACCACTTTATGTATGTTTCGGTGAATAAGAGAACAAGTTTATGGATTAATTGATATTTTTGATGGTGAAATAATCAATAATTTTCAAAATAATAATAATATATTGGTGCATGTTTTTGCAATTCATGAATTCATTTTATGATTGATTCTTCTCACCTTTTTTCTCTCCTCAGTGGTGGAAATGTGAAGAGCCTAATGTTGCTCAAGAGGAGATCCCAGTAGTCGAAGTAACAGAGATAAAAAATGTGGGGGGTGGAGCAATCAGGGTAAGTTTTCCTTTCTATTTACGAGGAAGTCTGTCTTCACACAAGGATTATTATCATTATTATTATTATTATTATTAAGACATGAATGTTGAATGCTTTTGGAATTGTGCTTGAATCATGTGAAGTGTGAAGGGCCTAATGCTGTTAAGAAGGAGATCAAAGTGACGGAAGTAACACAGAGAACATTCAGTGGTACAGCACAGTGGGTAAGGTTTCTCGTCATATTTAAAAGCACCTCATATTTCACTGGGATTAGTTTTGGCCCTACAAACATATTTGGCTACAAGTTGAAGACAGATTTCCAGTTACTGGTAAAATAATGAATTGAGTTTAGAAACATACACAACTCGTGTGAAACACAATGAGAGTGGAAAATAGCTAAGGTGAAAAATGGCCTAATACTATTTTGTAGTTAAGTAGTTTTTGTCATCCTTTGTGAATGGACAATGCAGTCCCTTCAGTAATTCCGTTATATTCACCACCTGGTGAAGCATGTAAGCACTAGTGTCTTGTCCTAAGTAGACCCATTAATGGTGATCCAATGAGATGGGTCTGACTTTTGTTAACCCACTTTTTGATCTCATTGGATATATGGCACGTGGTATCCTCTTCATCTTGATAGAGTGAAGCGGTCATACACTTTCCTCTGAGTCCATCGGGGCCATGCACTTCTCGGCTCATTGGGCTGAGTGAAAGGGTTCCCTTCTGCTGCAAATCGTAGAGAGATATGCCATGGTCAGCCTCTTTAATTCAAAGGATTGAAGTACTCAAAATCCATTTCTTTGCATCCATCTTAGTTCTGCATTCATGTCTCATGGTTAACCAAGAAGATCCAGCTTCCATCCATGAGATCAGCATCTGCAGGGTTATGACCCCACCCTTCCTTGGCATAGGAAAGGGATAAGTAAGCCATTTGTCGGATGACAGAAGTCATCATTTAGGTTATCTTGAGAACGAAGGAAGTTGGAATTCTAATTATTGCAAATGGTTCTTGATGTTTATCCGATATACTATAGGATTTTAAGCATAATGCTCATGTGCATTGTGGTTGTTTATCATCTATGTGGCTTACCAAAATGATGGACTGATTATCGTCTTAAGTACCCTTTTCCCATTAATTTCTTGCATCTACTCTGCTGAGATTATGTTTTTGACAGTCCTAATCAGGGCAAACCAACAAACAGCATTATGTTACCTTAACTTTTACAAAGTGCCACATTTTCAGGTTAAACAAACAGAGATAAATCTTGGTGAAACTAAAAGTAATACAACCTGTGCAGCGGAGATAAAAGAAAGGGCTGCAGAAATTGAGGCATGTCTTCATAAGAAAGTCCAGAAAGAGTGGGCTTGTGCTGTATGCCAGGTCACAACCCAAAGTGAGGCGACCTTTAATTCCCATCTTCAAGGGAAGAGACATAAGGTCACTTCTAAGCAGCTGAAAGCCAAAAAGCAGGCAACCAAAATCAGTGGTTCCCCACCTGTTTCAATGGCAAAGAAATTTGATCAGTCCACCAAAGAGGAGCAACCGAAGTGTACTTCCTACAATCTGAAATCCAAAAACAGTGGAATCTCAGCTGCTTCAACAGTGAAGAATCCTGATGAGACAAGAGATGATGAGCGACAAAAGTGTGGATCTAACAATGGACCGAACGAGAAGAATAACAAAAAGCAAGAGGAGAAGGCACTTGTTCCTGAGACCAGTGAGCAAGGTCATCAGAACTTAAAGCAAAATGGTGATGGAATGAAAGAGTTGGGATCACGGTGCAATATCTGTTATGTAAGCTGCACAAGTGAGCTTGACATGACCTCTCATCTCAATGGAAGGAGGCACTTTAATAGGGTAAAGCAGCTGTCTAATTATGGTGCAGTAACTGCAATGTAAAGTGCAACAGTGAGGCCGACATGGCCTCTCACCCAAATGGGAGGAGACACTTGAAGCAGCTCAAGAAACGGTCGAGATTATGGTGCAGTATCTGTAGGGTGAGTTGTAACAGCAAGGTGAGCATGAATTCTCACCTAAATGGGAGGAGGCACTTGGACCAGATCAAGGAAACAGTTAGGATTATGATGCCGCACATTCTGTGGCAGATTGTGCAGCGCGTGCTGTGGCGCATGCAGCAGCGCATGCAGGGCAATCTAATTTGCAATGGTGAGCTCAGCTTGGCCTCATCTGAATGGGAGGAGGCAGTTAGAGAAGCAGAGGAATATGTGATTCGCATGTTTCTTCAGACATAGTGTTTTGGTTAGAAGCATACAGGCCAGTCGGGGTGTTCACAGATGCCTCTATTTTTGTTGTATGAAGTAAAAACAGTATTTCCATGTTCAGTATAGGATACTTGGTAAGATGGATGTCTTGTTCAGCTAGGGAGGATCAGTTCAAAATTCTACCCCTCGAAAATTATTCAGCAGGTATTGGATCAGATCAATATATGGATAGGAATCCTGGTGGATCTCCATTCATATTAAGCTTTAGTTCATGCACTGACGTTTCTGCTCCATTTTCCCGAAGTGACATCTTTCTTTGAGAAGCATATGATAAATATAACAAAATTTTTTACATATATAAGAATTTGAAACTACCTAGAAATCAACCACTTGTGTTGTAACGACTCGCATCTAATCATATCGATATTATCTATTTTGAACCCAAAGGGGCACTCACAATTTTAAAACACGTCTACAGGATGCAGAGATGTTCATATTTATATAGCGTCAAAAACTTCCCCTCTATCCAATGTGAGATGTCACAAATAACCTCTAATGCAGACACAACGCCCTCGTTGTGTCTCATGGGATTACAGGACCAAACAAACAAATACCCCATACGATGCTAAACAAACCCCTACACCGGGGACGGGGATCAACTCTGATACCATTTGTAACGACCCACACCCAACTTTGTAGATATTATTCGTTTTGGACATAAATGAGCTCTCACTGTTTTAAAATGTGTTTACAAGGTTAAGAGGAATTCATACTTATATAGTGCCAAATACATTCCCCGACTTGTGACATCCCATATCGAATAGAGGGGAAAGTTCTTGGCTATATAAGCATGAAGTACTCCTCTTAACCTTGCAAACATGTTTTAAAGCCATGAGGGTCCATTTGGGTCCAAAATGAACAATATCTACACAATTGAGTGCATGTTGTTACAAATGGTATTAGAGTTGATTCCTGACCTCAATGTAGGGCTTGTTTGGCCCCATAAAGGGTGTTTGTCTGTTTGACCCTCCAATTCCATGGGACACAATGGGAATGTTGTGTTTGTATTGGGCGGTGTTTGTAAAATCCCACATCGGATAGGGAAGAAAATTCTTGACGCTATATAAGTATAGACTCCTCTTAACCTTGTAGATGTGTTTTAAAACCATGAAGACCCTTTTGGGTTCAAAATAGACAATATTTACAGGATTGGGTGTGGGTCGTTACAAACGATATTAGAGTCGATTCTTAACCCAATGTGAGGGTTTGTTTGTTGGGCCCCATAATTTCATGGGACGCAACGAGGACGTTGTGTTTGCATGGGGTGGGGGGGGGGGGGGGGGGGGGGGGGGGGTGTTTGTGACATCCCAAATCAGATAGGGCGGAAAGTTCTTGACACCATATAAATATAAACTCCTTTTAACCTTATAAGCACATTTTAAAGTCGTATCTATTGGGTCCAAAATGGACAATGTCTACATGATTGGGTGCAGATTGTTACATGTTTAGTGTATGCATGGCCGGTTCAAATTTAACCCTAATTGAGAATGAATAGAACCAGGGAGTGAAAAGTTGAAGGAAAGAATGTAAGATTATGCCTTCATTTTTAATTTTTTTCCTTTTCTAAAAAATGTAAGATTGTGTTAGGAAGAGGTGGAATGGGTTCAAATTAGGAATTAAGACCCACTTCTAAGAAATGGAAAGTGTCCGTAGATTATATTAAATTGTTTCCATTTTTTTCTATACTTTTTCTTTATTTATTGAAATGTTTGCTATATCGGGAAAATAAATATTTTGTTTTCAACTATTGTGTCTAGATGCATCTAGAAATGTAATATTGGAATAATTATTTATTTTCATTTCAATGTTTGGTAATAATAAAAATATAAAAGAATAAAAGAATTAAGAATAATACCCTTGCATATAGTTTAATATATATATATATATATATATATATATATATATATATATATATATATATATTTTGTGTGTGTGTGTAATATTTACTCAATAAATAAAATTAATTTAATGGAAGTCTATGAGTAAAATAACAATTTTAAGTGATCCAAGTATAAAAATGAACAAGAAAAATTAAAAGGAATGAAATATTCATTTCATTCCTTTATACCCAAGATGACCCAAGTGTTGATTAAATGTACTAAAGTTATGTTTGGTTTTTGAAAAGTTTGAAGGAAAAATAAAAGAAAATAAAAAATAGATTAAAAATTAATAAATTATTTTTATATTTTACTCCAAATTCATTTCACTTATTTAATCCTTCTATATAAAGATAAAAAAATTTAAAATATGTAAATTTCTTACTAATTTTAATTATATTTAATTTTTTACATATCTTTTTATAATAAAATTAAATATGAGAAAATAATTTTCTTTAACATTTTTTTTTTTAGTATTTTCTAAGGCCAAGAATAACCTAAAATTAAGTATGGGCAAAACCGTTTCAATTGGCTTTTCCAACTTAGGTCTCAAAATATTTGATTTGAGGTCATAATGTTCAAGTACGGCAAGGCTGCTTCTTAATGTTGAAACTGTCATAGGTTTGGAGATCTTTCTTAACTTGTCTTTGTTGTAAAAATGATGCCTACTACAACACCACTCTTAATTCGCACAAATTTGAAGGTTTGGAATGAGACATATTCGTAATTATGTCATAATTGTGTTATAATAACTAGTCCATCTAACCTTTTTGTTTATTTGTGTCAAAAACAATACATTTAAAGCCGAATATGGTTTTATATTTCATTAATTGTTTTACATTAAAACATTAAATGAAATAATAAATAGGTATAAAATAGAAAATAATTTTATTTTAATTAGTTGGAAATTGTAAATTGTTATTGAGACATATCATTTTATATTACTAATAAACGTACAAGGTGTTTGTTAATTTTTTCATTCCAAAAATATCAATTATTTTTTTTAAATTTTAAAAATATCCCTTAGCAATTTATTTAAAAACTTAGTAATATTTAATGTAACAAAATTTATTCTATTACCAACCTATTAATATTCATTATGCTATAAATTTCATTCTCTTTAAAATGATCCTATTAATATTAATTAATGTTATAAAATAGCTATAATTAACATATTATCTGATTAACAATTTCACTTTTAATCTTGAAAGTTTGAAAATTTTCTCAAGTAAAAGAGTTGTGTTTAGGCATTCCTCTCTTCTTCTACTATTCTATGTTCTTTGTTTCTGGAGAAACCTCAACTTGCTTTGACTCTTCCAACGGGTGATTTCTCTTCCAAATGCCTTGGCTTAGTGTTTTCATCTAATAGTGCTATTGCTTTGAGACTTTTCTTTTGTTTTTTTAGTCCACAAATTTCTTACTTAAATCAGTTCATTTTTGTTTTGATTTTTATAAATAAAAAAAGTAAAAAAAAAATGGTTAATTTAATCTGATTCTAATATTAATTAGATATTTCTTGAAATGCAATTGGAATTATATTTTAAGAGTTTATGTTCATTGTTTTGAAATGAATATTTTCCAAGTTTGTAGTTTATATATTATTGGGATTTTTTTTGTTGGTAATTATTTTCCTTTTTAGTCTAACATAAGATCTTTTTAGACAGTGACTTACTTTTCATTAAACATTCGAGATTGTCGTTTAATCAACTAAACTGTCACAAGTAAGTTTGAAAAGGTTTAAGTAAAGACAGGTTATAATTATTATTTTTTCCTAATTGTGGACCTTTCATTTTGTCCTCGTAGCGCATACTATCATTTGGTTGTTTTCCCTCATCCCTATTCCTTTGTCATATATTTAGGGTCCTTTTCCGAACTTTTTATTGAGTCTCTATTGGTGGTTCACTATAATTCACCTTATCATTATTTTTGGACTTTTGTTGAAGATATATCTTGGAGGGCTTTTAGGAATCCCTAGTAAGATTGCTCAATGACATCAGATTTTGGTTTAGGATTTTGTTAATTTTTTGGTGCATTTAGGTTTGACTTTATTTTTCTTATTGCATGATTTTAGGATTAGATAATATCGAATAAATTTTTGTGATTTTCCTTTGTATGTGAGCTATTTTGATATTTGATTGCATGTGATGGATATTTTGTTCTGTTTTTTGTTTCTTTATTTGTTTTATTTGTTGTTTTGTTTTGATTTTTTTGTGCATGATATAAATATTTTGATCTTTGATGACATTGGTTTAATATTTTGATTTTTAATTATATGTTTTTTATTTTTTTATTTTTAATTACATTAAAATTTATTTTATTTTTATTTATTTTGAATTACATGTATGTGTGTTTTGATTTTGTTTTGCATGAGATCACCTTTGATTTGAATAGTGGAAGATTTGCATGTTGTCATTAGTGCATGTTTTATTGATTTATTTATTTATTTTATGTGAGGTCATGTGAGGGGCTTATGAGCTTGAAGATAACTTGAGATAACATTCTAGAAGGAATTTAAAATTAAAATGAAATTTGAGAGATCTTGATATTTTTTGCCTGAAGGGAAGAATTCTGTAGAAGGATTTTAAATTAAAAAAAAAAAATTGAGAGGGAAAAAAAATAGAAAATTCTAGAGAAGAGTATAAAAGGAGAATTAAAATTTGAGAGGGAATTGGAAACTTTGGGAAATTTTTTGAGAACTCTTGGTAAACTTTGGAGGGAACTTTTGAAACTTTGAGAGATCTCTAGAATTTTTTAGAGTGAAAGAGCTTCAGAAGACTTGTTTGGCCAATAAGGAAATTTTTAAGGAAAAGAGAGAAAAATTCAACTGTGTTCAATAGAGGATTTCAACCAGTTTTGGTTCATGTTAGTGCTTCATCTTAATGAAGATTTTACCTATTTTTAGTTGCATTGTTGGAGAATGAAATCATGAATTGTGGTTGTGTATGAAAGCTTGGTTAATGGAAGAAATTGTGGCCATGTATTAGTGATGCTAAGGCTAAACTTTGACTTGGAAAGTGAAGATCATGTGGCTGAATTTGGTAGTTAGATATGGAGTTCCAAAAGTGGCCATGTGTATGGAATTTAATGGTGGAATGAATGGCCACCGTCTTATGAAATGGGAGTTGTGGATGTGTAAGAATTTTTTAATGGAACCTTAATGGAGAGAAATGGTGTAGTCGTTTAGTATGATAATCAATGGCTAAAAGTGCAAAAGTGTGGATTCAAGTGGCAACCATGTGTTAGTGTATGAATTGTTGGAGAAATGGCAGCTACATAATGTTTAGTTTATTTTCGAAATTATGGCTACATATAAAGACTTTTCTATGGTGATTTTCGATGGAGAATTATGGTTATTCATGGTGATTTTTGGTGGAAAATTATAGATGCATATGAACACTTTTTCATGGTGATTTTCAGTGGAGAATTATGGTTATTCATGGTGATTTTTGGTGGAAAATTATAGATGCATATGAACACCTTTTCATGGTGATTTTCAGTGGAGAATTATGGATGCACATGGAACTTTTGTGGATGAGTATTGACCGAAGTTCTTTGTTGTCCAAAATACTAAGCCTTTTTACATAGCAACTCTGGTCAAGAAAAACCAGAGAAAGAGTCACTACGACTTTTGTAGTACTTCGAGTATCATCCTCAAAGATTGACTTATGGAATTTTTCAATATTAGGATAAATGAATCACTTTTATTTGAATACTAAAGTAAAAAATATAATGTAAATGAAGTGAAACTAAATAAAAGAACTAAATTAATAACAAAAAAAATATTGATTTTTAATTTAATTGATTCAAGTGTGGGGCTTTCCTCGATCTAACTCAAGGTATAGAAATAGAGAGAACAAGGGTTTCTCAAGTAAAGTGATCTTAGAGTTTTGGGATCCTTGGCCAATTGCGATCAACTTGAGTTCTATTACTCAAAATTGCATCCGAAAACCTAATTTTTTTTTCTTTTTAAAATAGGTTCCTATAACCATTAAATAAATGAAATTGATTATTGGTTTAAGGTTTGGATTTTTAACCCTTCGTACTTCTTATATCTTTGTTTTGGGACAAATAATGATGGGAAAGACTAGGATAACTAATGATCAAGAGCTACCAAGAATCACTAGTATCGGGTAATAACCTACTGTATCATTCCCTAAACTAACTCACAAAGATAAGATAAAAAATTAATAAATTGTAACCCAACTAATAATTAATCTTATTGTTATAAAAATTTACCCATTGTTTCTATGAGTTTCTAGCCCTTAGGTTTTCATGCTTCAAGCCCCAACTTGGCTTTTTAGCCTCTCATGGGGATGATGTCACATTCACAATCCATAATAAGGTAAAAATCCATAATTTGAATCAAAAGAAACTAAAAACAATATATTCAATAAAGAAGAAAAGAAAACAAACCAAAGTTCTTTATGATATAAAATATGTCTCAATTGATTACAATTTTCATTTGTTTGATTTGTATTTGTTCTAAAATTTTCCTTGGTTGTAATATTGTGAAATAAATTGATTTGATTGTCGGTGAAAGAAGACCTACTTCTCCATTGGTAAATGGACTTAGGAAATTCCATTTATGGCTACCTTCATGAAGGAGGGAGGATTGTACTTAAGGAAGATAAACAAATACAATATAAGGGTGGACAACAAAAAGACATGTACATTGGACAAGGGATGTCATATGCTGATTTTATTTCAAAGACATGTGAACGGTTGGATATTAATCCAAATGGATATACATTTCATTACATCCTTGAGTTTGATCCATCCACACTTCAATAGTTGGATGATGATAAGGATATGCATATGATGTTATCACATAGTTATGATTATGCTCATATTTATGTACTAAAACGGGTTCAAAGAGTAAAAGTTGAAGGAGGTATAATCAATGCGCAAAATGATTATTAGTAAGTGATAGATGTTGTATTAGTTATCATTAATTCCATAATGCAAGCTGCTTATAATATTAATTAATTGAATGTACTATAAAATGCAGTCATAATAGTTGTATTCTTCAGTCTGGATTTTACAAAAACAACAAAACTTAACTTCTCGGTAAAAATTCCGTCCCCATCAGTTTGGAGTGTTAAAGACGATGAAAGAAAGTTGCCAATTGCTACATCAAAGCAAACACGCAAGAATGCACAGATCCCTCTCAATTACCTCCAGAAACGGCAACAAAACTCAAAAAAACGACCTCAAGAACCTTGCTTGCCAAATATTGAACATATTGACTTTCAGCAAGTTGGCTATGATTCTAGTCAAACAACAATGCTCTTCACAATTTTCTGATTTCTCAATATAGGTAGGTTAGGCCGCTATGTCGTGGCGGGAATCGAAATCAAGCTCATATATCCAGAATTGAATTTTTCTTGAATCCTGGGAAAGAGCAACCAAAAGATTTTTCTTATTTTGTTTGGTCACTGAAATTAGCTCTGATTCGATGTAAGGAGGGAGAGAATCATCGATCAGATGGCAGAGATGTGAATATTCAAAGGTTTTTCCTCGCCTTCAATGGCTTCAAAGGGAAAGTGCGAGTTTCCATCCTCCATTCAGCCGTGATCCCTTCAGTTTCTTCTACTTTCTGGTTATCCATGGTTCCCTCTAACCAATCCTCTCTTTAGATCACCTCTCCAGGAACCACGCGTGGTAATAATCTTCTGATCAGATGAATCCAGAACTTCTTCAGTTTTCCAATTCCAGAGAAACCCAAATCTCTCCTCAAGGTCGGTGATCTCTCTCCATATGATGATAAGATCAACAGAGAATGGCAACAAGGTTGTTTCCATGAGAATCATCAGTTGTAGCGTGAACTCCATTTTTCTAACAGAATCGAAAATTAAACTCCCAGAATTTCTCCCCTGTTTCCCGAGGTTGATAGTGTGGGATAGATCCGAATTTCAATGGTGCATATTCCAGATTTCTGTAGTTCACTCGAAGATCCTCGGAATCAACTATCCAATATTTGAGTGAGATTGTTGCATACTTCATCTCGTATTGACACTTCCCGTCATTCCTCAACGTACTCCCAAATACAAAAGCAAGGGTTCGAACACCGTGCGGGAAAAGAATATAGATAAAAAAAAATAAATAAAAAATTGAAGTAAAACTTGGAGAAGGAAGTGGCAGAAGGTGTTGATCAATAAACATGGATAGCCCCCACTTCAGATATTAATCCATGGGCTAAAAACAGAGGGAAAAATGCATAATATGATTTAAATGAAGAACCGAATATGATCACATTCTGGCATGGAGTTATATGTTTCCGAAGACATCAATGACATCCAAAACCAAAACAAGGCAAACAAGCAAGCATCCAATCTCAACAAAACAAATTGTGGCCCTTTTCGTCCACACAAAATCAACAAAACCATTAAATATTCACGTGGAAAAATCAAATATAGGTCGGAATTCCAAAAGCAACGAGGTGCATACCTGGACAGCCTTGGTTGCAATTGCTCTTTTCGTTTCCTCTGTTCTTTTCCTTGACAAATTTTCAGAATCCCTCCCAATCATCCAATGCATCTTCTCCAATGCGTCCTCTCACCAAAAAAGAATCTCCTTTCCTGCTATCTTCCTTCTTCTCCCTCCTAAAACTCCAATACGTGCTGCCCCCCCTTTTTTTTTCCTTTTCTCACATATATATATCATCCTTCAAGACCTAAATTTGTTTCCAAAAAAGAAAATTCTCCTCTTTCCTTTCTCCTTCTCTTTTTTTTTTTTTTTTAAATCTTCCAATCAAAAGCAATCTTCCCAATTTCAAATTCCCCTCCAAAACCTTCCAAGGAGAGTCCCACCTTCCTTAAACTCCAATGGTAAGTTTCCTTGCAAAAAAACATGAAATTCCTGAAGTTAAATAAATTGAATGAATAAATAAGCAAGTAAATAAATTAGGAAACGGTAAAAATAAATCAATAAATAAACAAAAATAAATAATAAATAAATAAATAAGTTAAGGAAAATAATATAAAGAGGAAGATAACCAATAAAAAGTGAATGATAATCATAAAACTAAAACTAAAAATAAAATAAAAATAAACCAATAAACAAAAGTCGAGCCCAAAAGCCATGTAACCATGCAAGTCATACTAGTCACACTAAAAATGTCCAAATGGGCCAAGTGTGCCTAAACGGGCCTATGATGAGACTAAGTGGGCCTAGGGTGGTGCCTAATGGGCCAAGTGTATCTAAAAGCTATCCTAAAAAAAACAAGAAAAGCCTAAGTCTAAGCTAGGGCTGCCAAGGGTCACAATAAGGGATCAAATAATCCCTCAACCAAAGTCTCCAAGGTGACTCAGAAAAAGGTAAGTGGTGAGTAGTACTAGGCCACCAAGGAACTACTGTGGAGCACTGAAAACGAACTTAAAGACATGTGTTAAAGGGACAAAATTGAGGGTCTACAAATATGCCCCTCTTCGGTATAGATCACGAGTGTAGAGAATGTGAGTAGAAATACGAGTAATGAGCAGAATGAAGTGAACTATACCGAAGAATTAAAGAAGGACTAGAGATTTTGTCCTAGCACATGAAGAGGTAAGATCAAAAGATGGGGTCTCAACGACATGGATGGGATAACTCTATGTGAGGGGAAATGACAATAAAGAGAGAAGGCATGTGACGAGTAGCACAAAGATGGAAAGAGGTGAAAAGGATGATTCAAAGTCATGGACGATATGAATGACTCTGGATCATGGACAAGGTGAACGACTCTGGATCTAGAATAGGATAAAAGACTCTGGGTCATGAGCTCAGGGCTCTAATTGGAAAGAATGACTCTGGGTCAAGATGGAAAACGACTCTAGGTCGAGAGCTCTAGGCTCTAAATAGGAAAGAATGACTCTGGGTCAAAATGGAAAATGACTCTGGGTCGAGAACTTTGGGCTCTAGATGGAAAAGAAATGACTCTGGGTCATAAATGGAAAACGACTCTGGGTCGAGAGCTCCAGGCTCTAAATAGGAAAGAATGACTCTGGGTCAAAATGGAAAATGACTCTGGGTCGAGAGCTCTAGGCTCTAAATAGGAAAGAATGACTCTGGGTCAAAATGGAAAATGACTCTGGGTTGAGAGCTCTGGGCTCTAAATAGATAGCCGATCAAGATACTTTCCGACTCAAGGTGTCGGGTCGAGGCCACTCACAAGTGGCTAGAATATGAAAACGAAACATCGCAGGGATGTGAGTGATGCAAATGACTCCGGGTCGTGAGCTCAGGGCTCGGGGTGCTATAAATGACTCTGGGTCGAGATGAAAAATGACTCTGGGTCGATGAATAGCTCAGGGCTATGAGCTCCGGGCTCTATGACTGATCGGCTAGAAGGAGAATGCGATACGCAAACTCCAGGTCAAACCACTCATGGGCGACCAAATGATGACAGCTCAGCTAAGAGCTGGAAAGACTCCGGGTCTATAGGAAATGATAGCTCAGGGCTAGCGGGCTCAGGGCCTAAGGGAAAAAGGATAGCTCAGGGCTATAAGACTCAGGGTCTAGAAGGAATGGATAGCTCATGACTATGAGGTTCAGGGCCTGAAAGGGAATAATAGAGAAGACCAGCTCGAAAGTGGACATGAAATAAATTGGCTCAAAGCCATATACTCAAAATGTCAAGGGTCAGACTACTGAAACCAAGAAGGGAAATATGTCCCAGTATCCAGGGTGCTCACACTGTTGAAACAAACAGTAAACCAATCATCTGCTAGAATCAATGGGTCAGAAACTGATGCATCGTGACAAACCTCTGAAAAGTCAAAACTGAAAGAACTCTCTATGTTTGAAAAGCTGCTCTGTCAACGAATCAAAAGGTAAATCTCAAAGTGTGTATATCGTGGCCCATCTAAAAGCAAATCTCAAAGTTCACAAAATGGTGCTCATCCGGATAACTCAATATGCAAGGTAACAATGGCGGAAACAAATTTGTCTCATGAGCATTAGGCTAAAGAATCCATCCGCGCTCCTCGGGTGAAACCTGATGCGATCCATCTCTATCTCAACAAATCCATGTAGGGAGGCCCTGATACAGTCGATCGTCAGAAGCTCTGGGCTAGTACTCAATCTAAAACCAAACTGGCCACTGTCTCAATCTCAAGGATAGTCAAAGAACATGGGGGAAATATGCCCCAGTATAAGATCTGATGTCAAAGTCGTAAGGCGAACAACAAACAATGATCATCCATCCTCGTACCACTGCCCAAACAAATCTCGCAAAGGAGAGGGGAATATGCCCCAGTATGGATATTGGATGTCGAGGTCGTGAGGCAAACAAACTAACAATGATCATCCATCCTCGTACGACTGTCCAAACACAATCTCATCAAGGAAAAGGGGAATATGCCCCAATGTGGATAATCTAATGTCGAAGTCGTGAGGTAAACAAACTAACAATGATCATCCATCCTCATACCGTATACAATAACAGACAAGAATCTCGGAGGAAGGGGGGAATATGCCCCAGTGTGAATATATGATGCACAACCAAAGGATGAATCCAACATCGTCAATCAATTGTCCTCGGCTCAACAATAATCCACTAAGAAGTCAGAATGATGTATCGACCAATGCCTCAAGGGAGACACTCTAAATCTAATCTCAAATGAATAACCAAAATGATGAGGAATGTGGTAATCTCAAAAGTAGAAACATGTCTCTGATGAATCCCTGACTGAATCTGATAGGAATCTGGTAACCTCAAAATGGGGAAATATGCCCCAGTATGCCAGATCTATACACTGTACTGAAAACTGCCTCCAACTCAGTAATAATCCACTAGTCTATCTCAGAAATACTCTGCAAATGGAACCGCTAGGGGCTCAACGATGCTCCACTAGAACTGATATGGTCTCAACATACCCTACTAGGGATCTCTGATCAGTGAAAATGCCCAGACTCAAAGAAAGTGCTCCACTAGGGGCTCATCTCAACCAAATGAAAGGGGAATATGCCCCAGTATGGATATCTAATGCACAACCAAAGGATGAACCCAATATCCTCAATGAACCGTCTCCAAACCCAAAAATCCATCAAACATCAATATGCCAAGCAAGAGAGAGACCAAATGCTTCCAAAAGTATCTTCCATAAAAGAGAACACAATAACGACCATACTTCAACCAATCTACCAAAAACCTGTCCAAGTGAAGACTGTCAAAGATAACGTCTGATCTCGTGGCCTCAGGGTGGTCTTAAGACACAGGACGTAACGTAGGCCAAGGTGATAGGGTGAAAGAAATGAAGGGAAACTAGGCTCAAATACCCAATGATCAAACCCATACCCTTGTGTATAAGATGTAATGCATAGAAAAATCTCATGAGCCATGGACCTAGAGGTAACCAAAGGAAATGTCGATGGCGAAATGAGAGAAAGATGAGTAGTCAAACCATCAATGAAATATGTGAATGATGTGAAAAAGGTATCAAATCAGTAATGGGTATCAACCTGTAGGGAATAGATGAAAGGTGGAACAGAGATCTGGAAAGAGGTAATGGGATACAAAAGGAAGCGATGAGAAAGTGGAACGAGTGATGATCAACCCATGTTAGTACAATAAAGGAAAGTCATATCACCAATGATGGAATGGTGGGTAAGACAATGATCCGGAGACCCTAGTAAAAGGTCGCTCATCTCTCATACCTAATACATATCAACCATGGTCCAAGAAGCATAGGATACCATAGAACTCTCACATGAACCCTCGACACTCCAAATGCATAACAAGAGCGGCTCAAGGAGTGAAAAACTCATAAAAGCTCACAAAAACCCACAATGACAAATATACCCAATAAATGAACCTCAAAAGGTGGCATAAATGCCCAATGGAACGAGATACCATACATGAGCATATCATTGCGCTTTTTTTTTTTTTTTTTTGATTTTTAGTTGATTTTTTTTTTTTTTTTTTTTTTTTTTTTTTTTTGCGCATGCTCTGATCACCAATAAATCAAACTCTAATGGAAAAAATATAAGGAAATGAACAAACTCTCTCTGACCACTGATGAATACATGAACCCCAACCCCTGAGACAACCTCTCAAACTAAGATCTCCGAATCAATGTCAAATGATGGAATGAATAGAGTGATATGACTGCCCTCTTTGCACTAAGAGGTGAAGAATCATCAACCCAAGGAAGAGAATAGATAAGATGAAGCAAATAATGATAGAGACAAGAAAGAGAATGAATATATGGTGATAATAAAATAGAACAAGTAGGGTGATAAGAGGATGGTAACAAAATGAGAAGATAGACCTATAAGTCTAAAGCTCATGAGACTTTCCTAGCAAAGCATGCATATACATCAAAGGGCCCCAACCCGGGTATAGAAGTGGTAATCAATGCTATAAGAAAGAAATAAGGCTATAAATATACCACGCGGAGCTCAATGGGCTAGCAACAGTCTAATATATAGAGGTGATAAAGTATGAGGCTAACCGAAATGATGGCCACCCATCCTGCGACCACGGTCTCAAACATAATACTTCTTTAGCTGATCCACGTTGGTAGGCTCTGAAAATTGGTTTCCATCTAAGTCTGTCAACCATGCAGCCCTTCTGGAGTCAACTCTCGGATAACATAAGGCCACTCCAACAGGTCTAAACTTCCTCTAGGTCTCCAATCAAACCTCTAGAATCCTCAAAACTAAGTCCCTTTTTGCAATGGTCTAGGCTTAACCCGTTTCTTGAAGGCACGAGCCATCTTCTCTGATAAGCCTGAACATGATGCTGCTCTCAATCTCCTCTCATCTAAAAGGTTAAGCTGATCAAATCGAGCCTGAGCCCACTCTGTCTCAGAAATCTGCTGCTCAAGGGCTACTCTCAATGAACCCATCTCTGTCTCGACTGGCAAAACAGCCTCCATACCATACACTAGAGAGTAAGGTGTAGCTCCTGTAGAAGTACGAAAAGATGTACGATATGCCCACAATGCAAAATGAAGCTTCTCTGACCAATCTCGAGAAGTCTCAACCATTTTCTTAAAATCCTCTTAATATTTTGTTTGCAGCTCTACTGCTCCGTTGGTCTGTGCCTATATGCTGAAGATCTATGATGTCGGATGGCATACTTCTGTAACAAAGTATCTACCTCAGCTCGGAAGTGCACCCCTCTGTCAGAAATCACTCATGAGGACCCATACGGCAAATGATGTGTGATCTGATAAAACTAGCAACCCCTAGCAGATGTCAACCTCGCATATGATGCGGCTTCCACCCACTTGGTGAAATAGTCTATGGCAACTAGGATGAACTCATGACCACTGGAAGATTTTGGTGAAACCTTCCCAATAATATCAATACCCCATACTGAAAATGCCATGGCGAGGTCAAAGCGTGTAACTCTGATGGCGGTGCATGAATGAGATCACCATGAAATCTGACACTCTGGGCATTTCTGGACAAACTGACAACAATCTGTCTCCTAGTCAACCAGAAATAGTCCGTCCTCATAATCTTAGGGCTAGCATGTGTCCTCCCATATGCGGACCACAAACTCCTGAATGAACCTCTCTCATCACTCGTCTGTAGAGGCTCGATCTAAACATAATAGAAGCATACCATCAGCTGATCGTCTGTACAAGGTATCTCCACAAATGACAAATCTAGTGGCCAAATTCCTCAATGCTCTCCTATCCTTGGCAGTGGCTACCTCAGGGTATGTGCCAGATCTAAGAAACTGATAATATCATGATACCAAGGTAGATCATCCTGGGCCTCTGTTTCTCCAATCAAACAAAGTAGGCGGGTGCAGACCTCAACTCAATCAGCAAGTGGACGAATAACTACATCAATCGGAATGTCCACAGAAGAAGCTAGGGTAGCTAAGGCGTCGGCAACCGGTTCTGCGCTCTAGGTAGATGAACATATCTCAAGTCATCAAATCTCGCAACCAGCAACTCCAAATAGGCGTGATATGGCCTAAGCTTCACGTCCCTAGTCTTCCAATCCCCCTGAATCTGTCTGAGTACCAGATTGGAGTCACCAAACACCTCCATCTGTCTAATGTCAAGCTCCAATGCAGTCTCTAAACCAAGGATACAAGCCTCATACTCAACTATGTTATTCGTGGCAGGATGTCGATCAGAAAATGCCAAACGAACGACCTCGGAATATGATCACCTGAGGGGATACCAACAGAACACCTATCCCATATCCTGACTGATTGGCTGCACCATCAAAGTACATGCACCATCCTGATAAGCTGGTCATAGCAACAAACTCCTCATCTGGAAAATCATCATCAACTGGTCTATCCTCAGATGTCGGTAGTGAGGCTAAGTGATCGGCGACAATACTTCCCTTAATAGACTTCTGAGAAACATACTGGATATCAAACTCTGTCAAAAGTACGAGCCATCTCATCAGTCTACCAGTCAATGCAGGTCTATCAAATAAGTATCTCAATGGATCTAAGTGGGATATCAAATGCACTGAGTACTCTGTCATGTAATGCCTCAATCTCCTGTAGCCAAACTAGTGCTAAGCATAGGCGCTCAATCATAACATATTTCACTTCATACTCCAGCATCCTCTTACTCAAGTAGTAAATAGCTCGTTCCTTCCCTGAGTCATCAATCTGAGCTAACATACATCCTAAGGCCATGTCTGAAACTGACAAATATAGAAGAAGTGGACGTCCTGGCGTAGGAGGCACTAAAACAGGAGGAGAAATCAGATACCCCTTGATCTTCTCAAATGCAAGCTGACAATCATCATTCCAAACTGTTGGCTGGTTCTTCCTTAAAAGACGAAATATGGGCTCACATATGTCTGTCAATCTGGCTATGAAACGACTAATGTATTGTAATCTGCCCAGAAAACCTCTAATCTCTTTCTCAGTCTTTGGTGCAGGCATGTCAAGTATGGCTTTGATTTTATCTGGGTCGACCTCTATGCCCCGCTCACTGACCATATGTCCCAATAACTTCCCAGAAGTCACTCCAAAGGTGCACTTCTTGGGATCAACCTCAATCTAAACTTCCGGATCCTCTCAAAGAATCTCTCTAGAGCCTCTAAGTGATCTGCTCTACCTGGGATTTCACAATCATATCATCCACATAAACTTCAACGTCCCTATGCATCATGTCATGAAACAAAGTAGTAGCAGCTCTCTGATAAGTGGCTCCTGCGTTCTTCAACCCAAATGGCATAACCTTGTAACAGTAGGTACCCCACTCAGTAATAAAGGCTGTCTTCTCCATGTCCTCTGGAGCCATCAAAATCTGATTATACCCTGAAAACCCGTCCATGAAAGACAACATCGAATGGCCTGCAGTGCTATCAACTAACAGATCAATATGTGGGAGAGGGAAGTCGCCTTTAGGACTGGCTTTATTAAGATCCCTGAAGTCCACACAAACTCTAACTTTGCCATCCTTTTTGGGTACTGGGACGACATTAGCCAACCACTCTGGATACTCAACCACTGATATGAATCCAACACTGAGTTGTTTCTGAATCTCCTCTTTCACCTGTAGACTCCAACGTGGATGTAATCGTCTCAATTTTTGCTTAACTGGTCTGGCATGTGGTAGGATAGGCAAGTGGTGCTGAACTATAGAGGGATCAAGACCAGGCATGTCCTCATAGGACCATGCAAAAACATCCAAGTATGACCTGAGTAGATGAATAAGTCTATCTTTCTCATCTGTAGATAGGGGTGAACCAATCTTCAGCTCTCTAGGCTGATCCTCTGTGCCAAAATCGACTGTCTCAACATCCCCTGTAGTAGGTGAAACTCTCTCATCCACGGGATCAGAGTCATGATCAGAAGAGTCCCTATCTGGATCGGGCCATACAACTTCATCATCTATATCAAATATCTGTGAAGTGGGTGAGTGGGGTGCAGATATAAAGGTACTATCACAAGAGGCAGGCGAATACTCAAAAATACTCAAATCCATAAATGAAGCAACAGAAACATCGTCAGAGCGGGAGACAAATCCCGATAAAACATCAAAAGAAAGAGGTGGGTCCACAAGGTCGGACGCTCCCTCAACTGGGTTAACAATGCCCTCAAACAAACCACTATCATCCTCTGGAAGCTCTGGAACAAGAAGAGTCTGAGTCCCCTCAAAAACCTCAATGGTAGACACCCCAAACATATCAAATGCTGAGACAAGCTGAAGCTGAACAATGCTGGTAATCTGGCTCATGGTCATCATGTCCATCTCATCTCGGTACTCGTCATGGGAAACAACTCCATCAATCATCTCAATAGAATCAACCATCACCCCATCACCAATGATCTCCTCTGGAAAGCATAGAGACAACATGCTAGCTCGATCTGGAGACGTGGGAGTAATCGTCAAAGAAGAATCGGGAACCCTATCATTCAACTGTAGCTGGTGAAATAGATGCTGAAGATCGGTCTCTCTATCTGTACGAACCACACTATCAATCTTCTCTAGACGAGGTCGAGTCTCTGATCCTCTGACAAAGTAGTCAGCCAAACTCATCCTATAGGGTCGAATAGGATAATCAAATGGTGTGTGGGATAAACGGGCTCTCACCCTCTCCTTGCACAGTCGCGCCATGTGACGGTAATCGGCCTCAGTAGGGATGAATCCAAGTCCAAATGTCATATCATGGTCAATAGCAGCTATGAACTCGCTCGGTCCCTGCTGACGTCGTCCTAACCCCATGCCAGGTAGAAAGGTCATACCCCTCATCATGTCAAGGACAACTGTGCTACTGTGTTGATCAAATGACATAGCCACAAAGTCTCTACAAAAATCCTCAATCTCGAGAGTCTGTATCTCATCA
This sequence comes from Vitis riparia, assembly GCF_004353265.1. Classification (NCBI taxonomy): domain Eukaryota; kingdom Viridiplantae; phylum Streptophyta; class Magnoliopsida; order Vitales; family Vitaceae; genus Vitis; species Vitis riparia. The sequence goes on along the minus strand of NC_048433.1, from coordinate 11,841,597 downwards.
AAAGTAAACCCAGTCAGAAGTGGGTCGTCCTCACTATGACTGATCTGAAGTACTGGCTCAGAAGCGGCAAATATATCCCTGGTAGAGTGCACTGTGATGACCTGCCCATCATGAATAAACTTCACCTTCTGATGAAGGGAAGAAGGAATAGCTCCAGCTACATGAATCCATGGTCGGCCTAGTAGCAGGTTAAAGGATGTAGGAATCCTCAAAACCTGGAACAAAGTGGAAAATGTGGCTGGACCAATCTGTAAATCAATCATCAAGGTACCCATAACCTCCCTCTTGGTGCTATCATACGTCCTGACTGTCTGAGTAGAAGGACCAAAATCGGAAGGCGCAAAACCAAGGGCTATAGTAGTGGCTAAAGGGCAAACGTTCAGGGCTGAGCCGTTGTCCAGTAGGACAGACGGGACTCTACGGCCTGAACATCCAACTGTGATGTATAGAGGGCGTACGTGGTCTAAACCATCAGGTGGCAAGTCATCATCTGAAAATACAATGCAAGTGGCCCTGCCAGCCGTCATCATATGAATCAATCCCTCTGGAGTGGTGGTAGTCTCTACTCTGATCTGACTCAAGGCTCGAATCAAAGCATCTCTATGAGTACTGGATGATGCTAATAAACTTCAGATGGAAATGCGAGCCTGAGTGCTCTATAGCTGTCTCAAAACCTCATCATCCTCTCTCCTAACCTCCTCATGAGAAGCTGCACCCTCAAATGGTCTGACTGCTGGTGGTGGTGGCTGAGCTATCCTCCCACTACGAGTCACAATCTGTATCTCCCTCCCCTCCGAGTCATCATCCTCTGGCCATAAAGTGAATGGGACAAAAGCATCCTGACATCCGATAACTAAGGGTGTAGGATGAGTCAACTGGAATGGTGCCTCGTCCGGAATCAAACTAAATGGTGCGGGAGTTTGAGGGACCATTGAAACCCCATCAACCTCATAACTGTCATGCAAAACAATCGCTCAGGTAATCCATCATCCCAACTCAACATGTGTATACTGTCATCCTCTATAGGTCCATGTGATGAATATCTCCTGAAGGTGGATGCACTGCGTGTGTAGAATGAGCAGGAAGAGGGTTAGTGGTCACACTTGGCTGCCCCAAGTTGACCAAACCCTGATCTATCAAATCCTGAATAGCATGTCTCAAAGCAGTGCAATGGTCTATGTCATGCCCTGGTCCCTGATGGTAGGAACAATGTAAGTCCATCCTGAAGCGAGGTGGTATGGGCTGGGGTAAAGGCCTGGATGCTAATGGAGTCAATAATCCACCCTCTGCGAGCTTCTGAAAAGCTCGACTCAAAGGCATACCCAACTGAGCAAACTGACGTGGTGGCCTCTGCACATAAGTAGTGGTCTGTGAAGCTCGGGGTCGAGTATATGGGGCAGGAGGCCTCTCTGCGACGTGTGCAGCAAAAATAGGCTGTGAGTCCGGATGCAGATAAGTAGGAGTCATAGGCCTGGAAGGAGTAGGCGGTCTGTAATGCGCATGAGGTGAAGGTGGATAGTAGTACCCAGGAGTCTGCCCAACTGTCTGATAGCGTCTAGAAGGTCTCATCCCTGCTGAACTGATAGCACCAACATCTCCTGATCTCTGTCCTCCTAAAGGCCTCTTCCCCTTAGAATCAGTAGGGGAAGACTCAGACCATAATCCTCTAGCAATGCCCTCCTCTATACCATACAAAGCCTATACTAAAGATCCAAAATCCGTATGGGGAAATCCCATCAAGTGTCTAGCAAATCTAGGCTGCAAGCTCCTCATGATCATGCTAATCTGATCTCTCTCTGAAGGACGGTCTATAATCTGTGAAATCTTCTCCTCCAGCGGGAGATAAATGAAGTGACTGACTCCTCCGGCCTCTGTCTCAAAGCCTCCAACTCTCTCCTCGAAACATCAATGACAGTGTTAAATGCAAACTGTCTCAAAAACTCCTGGGCTAAGTCAACCCAAGTCCTACGGCGTGATACCTCCAATGAAGCGAACCAACGCTGTGCAGCACCACTCAATGACATAGGGAAAAGCATAACCATCTGGGCCTCATCCAGTCTGTGGGCCCTCATAACTGTACTATAGAGTCTCAAATGAATGCGAGGGCATCCTATGCCTGTGTATCTCTCAATCTCAGGCATCCTGAACTTGGCCGGTAGACTGGCCACTGGTGCTCCATCAAAATCCTCCAAGTAATAGCTCCCTCTGAAGCCCTCATCTGTCTCAACTTCTGCTCAAGTTTATCCATACGAGCATGTGGGTCCTCTGAGATCGGAGTAAGCACTATGGCAGGAGGTGGTGCAACCTCAGTCTGACTATGTAGAGTAAAAGGTATAGTCTGTGGTGCTGGCTGACTGTGCGGAGGCGGTGGTGGTACTGTGGTATCAAACTGGATATCCTCCTGAACTGGGACCTGTCGGGCCTGCTGCCCATCTATCCTCTGGCCAAGGCTAGCTATAGCCTCCTGGATCGAAGCCATGGCCGCGGCAAACTGGTCAACGGTAACTATCTGAGAATCCATATCCCCCTGATCTGATCTCTGGTGTAACTGGTCTGATGCTCTGGTCAATCTACCTCCAACTCTAATCCACGAAGGTAAATCCAGACTGGTCACGATAAACTCTCCTACAAATATGGAAACACTGAATAAGGTGCAATCCGAAGGTGACTCTGTATGAATCAACTGACAAATACATAGAAGAATAGCCCAAATATACGCAGTCTGATACCCTCTTCTGATTACACCAAAAGAGACTACGGAAGGGATAACCAATCCCGATCGTGACCAAGGCAGCTCTGAAGGTCCACAGATGCACCCACGTGTAGGAATGAAATCTTAATTGGATCTAGGCTAGCCTACAAGGTTGAGGTGGCTCTATAAGATAACATGGGTGGGTCAAAGGATCCCTAGCAGAAGCGATCGTACCCTCTGGTGGTACGCAATCCTCTGCACGCCTCCAAGGAGACGGGGTACTTCCATGCAAGGTGGTCATCACCTCCACACATGCACTTCCTCGCATTCCCAGGGGGTTTCTTAATGGTGAAGGCTCTCCCATCTCTCAACACTCAAGGATAATCTAAAGTGCACAATGAAGGATGTGGGTGCATCCAAAAATCCTAAGATCTAAAGTGAGATAGTGAACAAAGACAAGCAATCATATGAACATGTAAGAGAAAGGGTTGTCATGTAACAAGCAGTCATGCAAAGCAGATAAATATCATAAAATCAAAGTCCTATCTAGCATATGTGAGAGTGAATCATGCCGAAGTGAGCAAGCAATCAAGTGATCATTCAAGGCGAACACAACAAACAGTCATGCGAAGTAGATACATATCAAACAAACGAAGTCCTATCAAACATATGTGAGGGTGAATCATGCTAAAGTGAGCAAGACAATCAAGTGATCATCCAAGGCGATCAAACATGTTAAGATAGCAAAGCAATCAAGCAAGCTAACCAAATCACCTAACCTAAAAAAGGGTACCCTCTAATAGACCAATTAAACGCCACATTTTCCTTAAATAGTGTTCAAGCTTGATCCTCAAATTTCCCAGCAGAGTCGCCAATTTGTATTCTTCAGTCTGGATTTTACAAAAACAACAAAACTTAACTTCTCGGTAAAAATTCCGTCCCCATCAGTTTGGAGTGTTAAAGACGATGAAAGAAAGTTGCCAATTGCTACATCAAAGCAAACACGCAAGAATGCACAGATCCCTCTCAATTACCTCCAGAAACGGCAACAAAACTCAAAAAAACGACCTCAAGAACCTTGCTTGCCAAATATTGAACATATTGACTTTCAGCAAGTTGGCTATGATTCTAGTCAAACAACAATGCTCTTCACAATTTTCTGATTTCTCAATATAGGTAGGTTAGGCCGCTATGTCGTGGCGGGAATCGGAATCAAGCTCATATATCCAGAATTGAATTTTTCTTGAATCCTGGGAAAAAGCAACCAAAAGATTTTTCTTATTTTGTTTGGTCACTGAAATTAGCTTTGATTCGATGTAAGGAGGGAGAGAATCATCGATCAGATGGCAGAGATGTGAATATTCAAAGGTTTTTCCTCGCCTTCAATGGCTTCAAAGGGAAAGTGCGAGTTTCCATCCTCCATTCAGCCGTGATCCCTTCAGTTTCTTCTACTTTCTGGTTATCCATGGTTCCCTCTAACCAATCCTCTCTTTAGATCACCTCTCCAGGAACCACGCGTGGTAATAATCTTCTGATCAGATGAATCCAGAACTTCTTCAGTTTTCCAATTCCAGAGAAACCCAAATCTCTCCTCAAGGTCGGTGATCTCTCTCCATATGATGATAAGATCAACAGAGAATGGCAACAAGGTTGCTTCCATGAGAATCATCAGTTGTAGCGTGAACTCCATTTTTCTAACAGAATCGAAAATTAAACTCCCAGAATTTCTCCCCTGTTTCCCGAGGTTGATAGTGTGGGATAGATCCGAATTTCAATGGTGCATATTCCAGATTTCTGTAGTTCACTCGAAGATCCTCGGAATCAACTATCCAATATTTGAGTGAGATTGTTGCATACTTCATCTCGTATTGACACTTCCCGTCATTCCTCAACGTACTCCCAAATACAAAAGCAAGGGTTCGAACACCGTGCGGGAAAAGAATATAGATAAAAAAAATAAATAAAAAATTGAAGTAAAACTTGGAGAAGGAAGTGGCAGAAGGTGTTGATCAATAAACATGGATAGCCCCCACTTCAGATATTAATCCATGGGCTAAAAACAGAGGGAAAAATGCATAATATGATTTAAATGAAGAACCGAATATGATCACATTCTGGCATGGAGTTATATGTTTCCGAAGACATCAATGACATCCAAAACCAAAACAAGGCAAACAAGCAAGCATCCAATCTCAACAAAACAAATTGTGGCCCTTTTCGTCCACACAAAATCAACAAAACCATTAAATATTCACGTGGAAAAATCAAATATAGGTCGGAATTCCAAAAGCAACGAGGTGCATACCTGGACAGCCTTGGTTGCAATTGCTCTTTTCGTTTCCTCTGTTCTTTTCCCTGACAAATTTTCAGAATCCCTCCCAATCATCCAATGCATCTTCTCCAATGCGTCCTCTCACCAAAAAAGAATCTCCTTTCCTGCTATCTTCCTTCTTCTCCCTCCTAAAACTCCAATACGTGCAGCCCTTTTTTTTTTTCCTTTTCTCACATATATATATCATCCTTCAAGACCTAAATTTGTTTCCAAAAAAGAAAATTCTCCTCTTTCCTTTCTCCTTCTCTTCTTTTTTTTTTTAAATCTTCCAATCAAAAGCAATCTTCCCAATTTCAAATTCCCCTCCAAAACCTTCCAAGGAGAGTCCCACCTTCCTTAAACTCCAATGGTAAGTTTCCTTGCAAAAAAACATGAAATTCCTGAAGTTAAATAAATTGAATGAATAAATAAGCAAGTAAATAAATTAGGAAACGGTAAAAAATAAATCAATAAATAAACAAAAATAAATAATAAATAAATAAATAAGTTAAGGAAAATAATATAAAGAGGAAGATAACCAATAAAAAGTGAATGATAATCATAAAACTAAAACTAAAAATAAAATAAAAATAAACCAATAAACAAAAGTCGAGCCCAAAAGCCATGTAACCATGCAAGTCATACTAGTCACACTAAAAATGTCCAAATGGGCCAAGTGTGCCTAAACGGGCCTATGATGAGACTAAGTGGGCCTAGGGTGGTGCCTAATGGGCCAAGTGTATCTAAAAGCTATCCTAAAAAAAACAAGAAAAGCCTAAGTCTAAGCTAGGGCTGCCAAGGGTCACAATAAGGGATCAAATAATCCCTCAACCAAAGTCTCCAAGGTGACTCAGAAAAAGGTAAGTGGTGAGTAGTACTGGGCCACCAAGGAACTACTGTGGAGCACTGAAAACGAACTTAAAGACATGTGTTAAAGGGACAAAATTGAGGGTCTACAATAGTACAAAGGAGACACATAATTCTGTTATATCATGTCAAGCAAACAATGAGTCTAATTTAGGACTTTCTCAAAGCTTCATATCCAGATGTGTAGAAACTGAAGTTAGGCCACATAATTTAAGTCTTTGTCCTCAACCTATTATTGGGAGTGGGCATAGTTTTTCTTATGCAAATGAATTTAGAAATGCATTATATACGATGTCATTAGTTGGTAGATTTCAATACAAATTCAAAAAAAAACTCTTCAAAGAAAATATCTATGTGTTATTCAGTGGATGGGTGCCCTTGGAGAATAACTGCTCATTCAGTAAGCAAAATAAAAATTTTGAAGGTTAACATCTTCAACAATGTACATAATTATTGTGCAGATATTGAGTGTTCAAGTCAACCTTCAATGCGGGAAATGAAAGGGGCTCATGTCTTAGAGCAAGTGATAAGGGCAACCCTTCAGTATTTGCCTGACAAATTGAAAAGATTTTATGAGTCGGTATGGTGTTTCATTCAATTATAAGCAAGCTTGGGCATATAAAGAAATGACAAAGAAGAGAATATATGGTTTTCCACAAAACTCATATATGTTGTTGCCTTGGTTATGTTAGAGATTGGTGGACATTATCCAAGGACGATTGTTGAACAATTGACTCAACCCATTTGAGTGAACCGTATAAAGGCTCTTTATTCTTTGCGATAACTTATGATGTTGACAAAGGCATATTCCCAATTGCATTTGGTGTTTTAAGTTTAGAAAACTATGAGGATTGACTATGGTTTTTGTAGAAATTGAAGGACATACTTCAAGATAATAAGGTAGTCATAATATTAGATAGGCATCGATTAATCCTTCATAGTGTTTTTGAACTTTTTGGAGTAGAAAATCATGCATATTGTTATTGTCATGTGAAGGAAAATTTTAGTAACTATGTGATGAAACATAGTATGAAGGGAAAAAGAGATAAAAATGATGCATTATTTACTTGATAGTGTTGTGTATGCTAGGTTGGATTATGATTATGTTGTAGCCATGGAAAAATTAAAGACATATAACAGTGACCTAGTGAAGTAGGTTGAGGAGAATAGTTCATAACATTGGGTAATGTTAAAGTTTTTTTTTTAAAAAAACGATGGGATAAGATGACAATTAATCTTAAAGAATCATTCAAAGCTTGGCTAAAGGAAGAACATCATTACACAATTTTCAACTTAGTCATTACACATGAATAAGTTTGCTCATCTAGCATGTGATCATATGGATGCCATAGAAAATTGGAAAGCTCCAATTAGCCTAAAGATTGAGGAAAAGTTGTTGGAAAACATTATAAAGAGTGGGTCATTTCTTGCATATCCTTATGTTGGTGGTGTGTTTAAGGTATTCAATATGAAGATATATGTAGATGTTAACTTGAGAGTGTACATGTACTTGTAAGACTTGGCAAATGGTCGGAATACCTTGTAAACATGCATGTGCAACAATATGTGAAATGAAACAGGATGTTTATGAATATGTTGATTCATGTTTTAAGCTTCCAATGCAAGAATTGATATATTTCGGACACTTCAATTCACTTCCATATCACAATATGCCTACAATTGATGTTGATGGATGTGTTTGTGATGCTTAAGGTTGCTTATACCCTTCACTTAAACCTCCATGCTCAAAATGATCACCTGGAAGGCCTTGACACTATTGAATAGTCTCAATTTAGTTCAATTCATACTCTATCTTTCCATTTCCCTTGCAAATAGAAGAACATAATACTACAATAATCCCAACCAATGTGAATAGATACCCCATATAAACCCTAGAAACTAAAATCATAATAAATAAGATTTCTCATAATTAAATGAAAAAATTTCAAGTATTTAACATACGATGAAAAAAGATATGGTTGAATATGTTGTTGAAGACACAATGTCAAAAATGGAGACACACCAACGATGATGCAAAATGGAAGCCTTCGACTGAGGCACCACTAGAACACCGGAAGTGTAAACGAGTACATGATATTAAGTATGTCTTTGAGGACACAATACAATGCCACCATGAAAACACCTTGATGATGCAAAAGGGAAGCCTTTACGGGGAGGATGTGAAAAGGAAGCCTTCATAGGGAGGGCATTGGAACAACAATTTTCTCATTTTTTTTTCAATTGTCATTTTCTTTAAAAATTGTAATTTTAGAATTTAATTAAAGGGTAAATTGGTCTGATAAAAATATTAGGCCCTCTAAAGAATTATCACATTCACCCACCCTTCTCAGTAATTTTTTATCCCTGCCCACCCTAAAGGATAATTTACCCTTATTTTTACTTAAGTAAGCCATTGGATTCACAAATGATAATTGGATTTGAATGAATATTTTGATTTTGTGTTTTTAGTCAATTGATGTTTGCAAGTTCACATCTCATAATTCACACACATTTAGCACTAGAATATGAACACATGTTTAGGTTTAATTAGAGATTTGTTTAGGATTCTTTTGACATTGGATTTGGCAATTACTTAGGTTTGCAATTAGTCACTCACATGGCTGCATTTTTTGTTTATATATTTGAACAATTTAATTCTTGTTTAAGTCATTATAATTTCACATTCGCATGCTCAAATTCACATTTACACACATGCACTTTCATTTGATTGTTTGAATTTGATATTTCATGTGATTTAGAGTTTTAAAAATTTGTTTTTGTAGACCCCCTCCCCCGGTTGGTTGAAACCCCAAGGCAAAGTATGGTTTTTTATTTTTTATTTTATGAGAGTGGGTGAGATGGGAAAGAATTGAGGTGGGGGTTGTTGGTGGCAGCAAGGGTGGCAGAGAACAGGGGAGCAGGTCCATGACTTGCGGGAGGAGGTCTTCATTTTCGGGTAGATGATTTTGCAGAGGGGGGAGCGGAAAAACGGGAAGCTGGATGGAAGGAGGGGCGGTCTACTGGTGAGAGATTTTTTTTCGGAGGTTGGGGATAGAGAGAAATCTGGACGGTTCGGGTTGAGAGTAAAAAAAAAACAAAAACAAAATGGAGAGAGGAAGATATTTTCTAAGGGTGAGCAGAGAGGGAGCTTTTTGGATGGAGATTTCATGAGTGAAAACCGGGATTGTTTGAGGAGTCTCCGGTTTAGGACGTCTTCACTTGGACAGCAATGGTGTCAAGCTATGTGCAGTTATGCCTTAGCGTGATTCCATCTCATGGGTAGCTATCATTGCTGGATATGCCCAACACGGCTACGGTTCAAAGGATGCGGGGTGATGAAGGCTGGCTGGTAAGGTTAGTGTTACTTCAATTTCTGCCGCTAGTATTTGGTTTGTGGGAAGATGAGTTGCAGTCCAGCCATTAGGATAATATTGGATGGATGCATTGTTGGTCTTTTAATTGCTTTAATGTCAAATGTCAAGCAAAAAGAATAAATGACCTAAAGTGGAAGCCTGCAACATTAGCATTTTGTGGTGTTTTTTTTATTTGTTTATTCATTCAAAGATATGTCTGTACACGTTGGGCATTCTAAGGTTATATGTCTTTTGTTTTATTGTTTTCTTATTTTTTCTTCTTTTTTTTTTCTTTAACTTTTGATGCCCAAAAATTTAAATTTTAAAATTTTAATGTTAAGATAATTTTTCAAAACTCTAGTTTTAATTTAATTTTTCAAAGCTCCAAATTTAATTTAAATTTTCGAAACTATCATTTTTAAAAATTTAATTTTCAAAACTTTGACTTCCAAAACTTTAATTATTTTTAATTATTATTATTATTATTATTATTATTTTAAATTCCATCTTTAATTAACTCTTCCAAATTCCGATTTTCAAATTTAATTCCCAACTTCCACAATTCTAATTTTCAAATAATTTTTTTTAAATTCCAATTTCTTTCAAATTTAATTTCTAAAACTCCAATTTCTTTCAAATTTAATTTCCAAAATTCCCACTCTTAAATTTAATTTCTAAAATTCCATTTCCTAAATTTAATTTTTAAATTTCCAAAATTTCATTTTTTTCAAATTCAATATCCAAAATCAAATTTCTTGTAAATTTAATATTCAAAATTCTAATTCTTAAACTTAATTTTCAAAACTCCGATTTTCAAGTAATTTTTGAGACTTCAATTTTTCAAATAAATTTCAAAAATCCAATTTTCTCTCAAATAGTTTTAATTCCATTCTGGTTTTCAAACAATCTTCTACTCCTCTTGATTTTAATAAGCATGAATGAATTTTGCATAGTTCCAGAATAATGGAATTTGTGATATTAATTCATGCAAAACAAATTGGGTCTTGGTGGGAGCCCGACATATATGATTTTATAATTAATTGATTGCATCTGAGAGCTTATTGATTTAGTTGCCATGCATGATTGTTTCTATTCTGCCCTATGACATGCTTGAAATTATTCTTTAATTGTGCACTAACCCCCTCTATTGATAGCGCATGGTGGCTCGTTGCCCAGGTATGTACCCATTTTCCTCTAATCGTTGTCTATGCATGTCTCGATTTTTATGTGTGCATGATCATTCAGGATATTCATTGATTTACTTGTCAATTGCCACGTTAGCTTTATTTTATTAGTAGAGACCCGACTTTAGGGACTTAAAGGGGTGCTACGGTCTGTACCGTACCTTCCCGATAAGTAACCTGATCCCCGAACCTGATCCGGTTTCTCGCAAACCGCCTTTTTCAAAATAAGGAGTCACACTTAGGGTTTTTCTTTCTTATTTTGTTTACCCTTTTAAAAATAAAACAAAAATAAGTGGCGACTCTAAGTCATTTTTCCTAATCAATAAAATCAAATTTTCAAATAAAAATCGAGTTCGCCATCGAGTGGGAAACACATTGAGCCGAAATGTGGGGTCCACAAAATGGCGACTCCGCTGGGGACATTTAGAGGGTCAAACTTGAACTTAGGATGAAGCAAACGTGGCGTTTGATAAGTCGATCAGTGGATACCTTTCTCATGATTGCACATTGAGAGTTTTTGATGTCATTGGAGACATGCATGGATATTATATTCATTTGAGCTTTGACATGCTGATTTTGATGATTGATTATCTTGATTGGGGCTTCCGATGCCGTGATTTTTTCTGTGCTTCATCGCTATGTTTGTTTGAGACATTGACATGCTGGATTGTTGTTGATTGTTCATCTTACCTTGCTTAGCATAGTGACTCTGATTTTGCCATGTTTTGTTCTGATCACCTCACATGTATAGACTCACCATTGTATCTCGTTCACTTTGACATGATTGTTTCTCTCGGTTATATATTATCTTGGTTATCATGGTTCATGCTATCATTGTCAGATATTCTTCTCGATTAGCTTGTGTGTAGATTTGGATGATATATACTTGTTTTGCATGACTGTCTGTTGCATGACTTCTCTCGTTCTATGCGACTGCATGAGTTGCTTGTCTATGTGGGACACACGCTTATCCCCTTATTTCCAAGTCCCTAGTCTCGGTCGACATTATTTTCCTTGGTCTCATATTTGATACGAGACTTGTTGCTTTGTTTGCTCTTCGACCGAGCTAGTGACTAGGAGTAGGGTCTAGCGATGGGCTGTATCTATGTTTGGGAGCATTCTAGAGGTGGTCGACATATTGATGCTGTTGGAGTCCGAACTTTGAAGACTTGTATAGCCCAGAGCTAGATTTCAGGATATTTGTCTGGTCAGTGTGTTTTCTTTTAGCTTCTTAAGGTTTCGGATGCACCCACACCGATCACTGTGCACTCTAGTTGACTATTGAACATTGGGAGTTTCAAGAGATTTCACCATAGGAAACCTCCTGGGATGTCGAGGTAGTGCATGTGTGGAAGTGATGACCACCTTGCATGGAAGCGCCCCGTCTCTTCTGAGGCGTGCAGAGGGTTGCGTATCGCCGGAGGGTACGATCGCTTCTGCTAGGGATCTTTTAAAGTCTACCATTTTCCTCTTAGAGCCACCTTGACCTTGTAAGTTGAGCTATAGATCCTTTGATTAGGATTCCTTCCCTACACGTGGGTGCATCTGAGAGCTTTCAAAGCCTCTGTAGTCATAGTTTGGATTTGTTACTCCTTTTTTTTAGTCTCCATTTGAGAGTGCTCAGAGATCGGTTTGAGTTTGAGTATCAGTCGGATCACCTTGGTCATGTCGCCTTAGTTTGTTCTTTTCACTCGATGAGTTTGTCTTGTTTCCTCCCTAGGGCTTTCGTTTTCTTTTTTGGCTCGACACATCCATTCACTTTGTTGTCATTTACTTGATGCTTTGGGACATGCTCATCTATCATGATCATCTTTTTACACTGTGTACCTATCACGGGCTCAGTACCTCATTCTTTGTTTGATCCTTGATTCAATTTTCAACTCGATGTTCATATTTTCATTACGGAAAGGTGAAAGGCACGTTTTCATATTCACACTTTTTTCGAGAGAGTCGCCTTGATCACCTTATTATTTTTCTCTTATGGAGCTCGAGTTGAAGGTTGATTCAAGGATATGTGGTTACAGATGGAGTATTGATCTCGTGATAGCGTGTTTTTCACACCTCTTTTATCTTGGATTATTGATAGGAATTCTCTGGTCACATTTGTAGCCATCTCACAGTGGACACCTTTATGACTCAAGAGTTCTCGTCATACATCCAGATTTTGGATTGCCATCACAGGACCATATTTCATATGATGTATTGTACTTTTGATTTGAGATTTTCACTTATACATCATGATCACTTTGGCCTGACCTATCATGGAGGATATTGAGCCTTTTGACCTAGGATCAGGAGATCGACCTAGGGAGTTCGAGATTGTGACCCATTTCACCTTCCGTTCAGAGCAGTATCATATCCATATCCATACCCTGACTCTATGGACTTGTTGACTTACCCATTTTGAGCTTGACATGACACTACCCTTAGTACTGTTATACGACTTTACTACCCTCGTTCGCCTTATCATGCTATAGTACCATTGCCTTTCCTTTCCATCATTTCCTTGATCTGACTAGGTAGAGTCCGAGATGGTTAGACCCGAGGTGAGCTTTACACGATGATAGATGGATCGTGATGAGAGAGTGACTTGGTCGTTTGGCGATATTGTTGAGATGGAGGGGTTATCATGGAGCATCCAGATTTGAGTCATTGCCTATGACTTCAGGTGTTTTGGTATGATCAGAGAGACTGATTTTATGATACGATGGTGAGTGGCTTATGATGATGGAGTGAGGTGATTATCAGAGGACATTGACGGTTATCATAGAGCATCAGTGGGAGCTTTCGCACGATTTCAGAGGAGTCGCCATGACTATGTTGGATGGATGCCAGTCTTTAGTATTGGCCATGTGAGATCTCGAAAGCACGATGTTCGAGGTTTTGGTCAAAGGATGGGTGGCCATCATTTCATGAGCCTATTTACTTTATCACCCTCACATATAGAGTTACCCGTTGCTAGCCCTTTGAGCCTCACATGAGCACATAACCTTTTCTTTCATCACCTCATTTACCTATTACACCGGGTTGGGGACCTTGTAGTGCTTGCATGCTATGTTTGGATACGTCATGAGTTCCAGACTTGACATACATATTCGAGCCTCATTCTTCACTCTTCATTGTGATATTTTCCTCTTTGACATCATCTCATCACTTTTTTTCGACATCACATATCACTACTTGTGATATTCGTTCCGTCTTTTCTTTCATCATTGATTACTCGACATTATCTTGTTTCACCTTGAGTGGTGGTTTTTCACACGTCACTGCATGGAGGATTGTCACATTCTTTCCTATCATTCACCCCATGGGCAGTGGTTCAGAGATGTTATTTTGAGAGGTTGTCTTGTTGGTGAGGATTCATATTACATTCGTATGAGGAGAGGGTTTGATCATTTGGGCATGTATTTTCATGGGAGTTCATTCATTATTGATCAGAGTATGCGCAAAAAAAAAAAAAAATAAATAAATAAAAAAAAATGATGATAGCGCATTGTTCATTTTATTATTTTCCATTGGGCATGTGTATGGACGTGCTAGTTTGCTTCATTGGGTTCATGTATTAGAGAGAGTTCGTATGAGAGCTTCTTTCTGAGATTCTATCTTGGTATATATTTTGGGTGAGAGTATGATTCATCCATTCGATTTTTGTGAGAGAGGTGAGCGACTTTTCTATAGTATTTCTGGATCCTTGTTCTATCCATCATTCCATCTATTTCGAATGTGACTACTTTCTATGCTTTGATGCAGGTTGACCATCACTCATTTTTCTACCTCTTTGTTTTCTTGTATCCTTATTTTATCCCTCCATTTCACTCCATCTCATCTGTTTTCATTCTTTTCTCATCCTACTTGATGTTTGACATGAGTTCAGCATTCGCACTTCATGCTTGCTTATTCGATGTGACCATTCATTTATCATCACTTTTCGTGTGGGGACCCTTAGGTCCGGGACTCATGACGTTTTCTACACATTGCATCTCATGCACGAGGGGTATGGGGATTATATCATTGGGATTTTTGAGCCTAGTTTCCTTTCGTTTCTTTCACCCTATTACCTTGGCCTACGTTACGTCCCGTGTCTGAAGACCACCCTGAGGCCATTACTTCACATTGTGTTTGACAGCTCACACACGGGCAATACTTGAGATTAGTTGGAGATTATTCCTTGGAGCATGATGGATGAGGAGTCGAGATGATGATTTACACTAGGGCATACCCCTCTTATCAGTGATGGATTTTTGGATGCGTCGTTATCTACATTGGGGCATACCCCACTCATCGATGACAGTTTCTTTCGGGATGATGTTTTGCACTGAGGCATAGTCGGTTTGCTTCTTTCACATTGGATTATGATGGATTAGGAGTTGTTGGATGACCCTACACTGGGGCATAGCCATTTCAGAGAGCGCTTTTATTGGAGATACAGTCACTCTACTCGATACTCTACATTGGGACACGTTCCGCTCATTGATAGTTGATTTTTGAGATGACGATTTACCTTGAGGCATGACCCTCTCATTGGTGATGGACTTTGATTTATCTTGGAGTATAGTCACTTCAGATGGTTTATACCGGGGCATAGCCAGTTCATTCGTACTCATAGAGCTCGGGGATTCTGATTCATATGGATTATGTTGAAGTGTTTCCATTTTTGGCGTCAGGAGTGGAGATCGATTGATTTATTGATATGCACTATGCGTGGTCCTTTTCAGCAGTTGTTGACTTGGATGCACTGATTTACACTGGGGCATAGCCGGGATGGAGGTCATTTTTCATTGGAGCATCGCTACCCTATTGGATCCCGTACACTGGGGCATATCCATCTTTTGGAGAGAGATCAGATTGGTTCTTTACATTGGACTATTTCATATTGCCCTCATTGCATACTGGGGCATAGCCACCTAGTTGGATGTTTCGACACCGAGATTTGACTTTCTGTTTGTGATTGCTGTTTCCGATGGATTATAGAGTTATTGACGCCTTGGGCCTAGTCTTCTCGGCATACTTCGATGATCTCGGATATCTCCCTACCTTTCATTTCATACTCAGACATTTCACCCTTGATACTTTCACGTCTTCTATCATACCAGAGTCTGATAATCACCTTCTTTTATCCTACGCATCCCACCGTGACACATGACTTCACCCCTTTCTCGATTAGGAGGAGATGTAGATCAGTCCTCGATCACCTTGGTTGTGTTTTCATACATCTTTTGGACTTTAGGTTCAACATCTTCCATGATGGCAGGGCTTGACAGATTGTTGACTTATTAGTGACGATGTTTTCATTTTGATAGTTGGCATGTTGAGTGTTGATTTGCTTGCTCTTTTCATTTTGAGCACTGATCACTATTGTTGTTATTCACCAGTTAGTTTTGTTTTGTCAGCATGGTGTCACGATACATGGTCCTGTTTGGCATTACCTATCTGAGGTTGGACATTTTCATTACATGATGGATGAGCATATTTCAGAGTACAGTAGTTTTGAGACATTGTGTCTCTCTGTCTGTTCATCATTGCATACTGGGGCATATCCCCTTTTCTCCGAGAGCACCAGACCTTTCAATAGGATTTATTCACCTTCTGATCCAGTTATTAACCCCTGCGAGTTGCATACTGGGGCATACCTTCCTTCCCTGGGATCATCGAACCTTTCGCAGACCTCATCATCTTTTGATCTAGTTGTTGATCCCTACGAGTCACATACTGGGGCATACCCTCCTTCCTTGGATCACCGGACCTTTCACAGGTTTCATTCACCTTTTTGACCTAGTTATTAACCCCTGCGAATTGCATACTGGGGCATACCCTCCTTTTCTAGCCTTCTTTAGGATCATCGGACCTTTCACTTGCTTCACTATCTTTTGACCTAGTTGTCGATCCTCATGAGTTGTCATACTGGGGCATATCCCCTCCTTCCGAATTTGCTTGCATCGTTATCCTGGATATCCTTTGGCTTTGAGCCACTTGATTAGATCACCATCATGTCAGTTTTCTAGTCGGGACCGCACCTATATCGATCGGTCATCATCCTATCAGTTTGTGTTTCTGGGGCCGCACCTATATCGATCGGCCATCTCCTTGTCATGTCAGTTTTCGAGTCCGGACCGCACCTATATCGATCGGTCATCATCCTATCAGTTTGTGTTCTGGGGCCGCACCTATATCGATCGGCCATCTCCCTGTCATGTCAGTTTTCGAGTCGGGACCGCACCTATATCGATCGGTCATCATTCTATCAGTCAGTTCGAGTTCGAGTCGGGGCCGCACCTATATCGATCGGCCATCTCCCTGTCATATCAGTTTGTGTTTCGGGGCCGCACCTATATCGATCGGCCATCTCCCTGTCATGTCAGTTTTCGAGTCGGGACCGCACCTATATCGATCGGTCATCATCTTATCAGTCAATTCGAGTTCGAGTCGGGGCCGCACCTATATCGATCGGCCATCTCCTTGTCATGACAGTTCAGTTTCTGGGACCGCACCTATATCGATCGGTCATTATCATGTCAGTTCGAGTCGGGCCGCACCTATATTGATCGGCCATCTCCCTGTCATGTCAGTTTTCGAGTCAGGACCGCACCTATATCGATCGGTCATCATCCTATCAGTTTGTGTTTCTGGGGCCGCACCTATATCGATCGGCCATCTCCCTGTCATGTCAGTTTTCGAGTCGGGACCGCACCTATATCGATCGGTCATCATTCTATCAGTCAGTTCAAGTTCGAGTCGGGGCCGCACCTATATCGATCGACCATCTCCCTGTCATGTCAGTTTTCGAGTCGGGGCCGCACCTATATCGATCGGCCATCTCCTTGTCATGACAGTTCAGTTTTTGGGACCGCACCTATATCGATCGGTCATTATCATGTCAGTTCGAGTCGGGGCCGCACCTATATCGATCGGCCATCTCCCTGTTATGTCAGTTTTCGAGTCGGGACCACACCTATATCGATCGGTCATCATCCTATCAGTTTGAGTTCGATTCGGGGCCGCACCTATATCGATCGGTCATCATCTTGTCAGTTTGAGTCAGAGTCGGGGCCGCACCTATATCGATCGGCCATCTCCTTGTCATGTCAGTTTGTGTTTCTGGGACCGCACCTATATCGATCGGTCATCATCTTGTCAGTTTGAGTCGGGGCCGCACCTATATCGATCGACCATCTCCTTGTCATGATAGTTCAGTTTCCGGGACCGCACCTATATCGATCGGTCATTATCATGTCAGTTTCTGGGACCGCACCTATATCGATCGGTCATTATCGTGTCAGTTTGAGTCGGGGCCGCACCTATATCGATCGGCCATCTCCTTGTCATGACTGTTCAATTTCTGGGACCGCACCTATATCGATCGGTCATTATCGTGTCAGTTTGAGTCGGGGCCGCACCTATATCGATCGGCCATCTCCTTGTCATGACAGTTCAGTTTCTAGGACCGCACCTATATCGATCGGTCATTATCGTGTCAGTTTGAGTCGGGGCCGCACCTATATCGATCGGCCATCTCCTTGTCATGACTGTTCAATTTCTGGGACCGCACCTATATCGATCGGTCATTATCGTGTCAGTTTGAGTCGGGGCCGCACCTATATCGATCGGCCATCTCCTTGTCATGACAGTTCAGTTTCTAGGACCGCACCTATATCGATCGGTCATTATCGTGTTAGTTTGAGTCGGGACCGCACCTATATTAATCGGTCATTCGTCGTGTCAGTTTGAGTCGGGGCCGCACCTATATCGAGCGGCCATCTCATTGTCATGTCAGTTCAGTTTCTGGGACCGCACCTATATCGATCGGTCATTATCGTGTCAGTTTGAGTCGAGGTCACACCTATATCGATCGACCATCTCCTTGTCATATCAGTTTGTGTTTCGGGGCCGCACCTATATCGATCGGCCATCTCCTTGTCATGTCAGTTCAATTTCTGGGACCGCACCTATATCGATCGGTCATTATCGTGTCAGTTTGAGTCGGGGTCGCACCTATATCGATCGGCCATCTCATTGTCATGTCAGTTCAGTTTCTGGGACCGCGCCTATATCGATTGGTCATCATCATGTTAGTTGAGTCGGGACCGCACCTATATCGATCGGTCATTGTCATGTCAGTTGAGTCGGGACCGCACCTATATCAATCGACCATTTTCCTATCTGTTTGTGTTTAGTTTGAGTCGGGACCGCACCCATATAGATCGGTCATTCATTCTTCCTATCAGGTCAGTTCGACGTCCAGGTCTTTGTTTCAGTATGACATTTAGAGTCACTTTCCTCACTTGGCTACTCTGAAGCTTATTGCTTATTCATCAGGCTCTTCTAGATTTCCCCTTTCACTACACATGGCATAGTCCTTTGAGATCACGAGATGTATTTTTGTCATGTTGTTGGGCACCTTACACCTAGTCTTCTCATGTAGTCCACATAGGGAGTCTCCTTTGGACACGTTCTTTCTCGTACTTCAAGGTGGTTCGACCGTTACTCATCTTTGACATCGATCTTTGAGTCACTTTTGGAGGCATCTTAGAGGGAGCCTAGGTCCTTAGTGTGGCTGCAGAGGCGCTTTGAGAGATCCACTTTTCTCTTAGGGTTAGACCCTTTTTGCTCATCTGTTGGTTTGAGTGAGTTCTTGTCTCGTTAGTGTCCTTTTGGGGGTCTCCTTGGTTCTTCGGTAGAGTTCACTTCATTCCACTCACTATTCACACTTTCTTTTCACTCTGGTGTTCATATTCCTTACACTCGTGAACTCTACCGAAGAGGGGCATATTTGTAGACCCCCTCCCCCGGTTGGTTGAAACCCCAAGGCAAAGTATGGTTTTTTATTTTTTATTTTATGAGAGTGGGTGAGATGGGAAAGAATTGAGGTGGGGTTGTTGGTGGCAGCAAGGGTGGCAGAGAACAGGGGAGCAGGTCCATGACTTGCGGGAGGAGGTCTTCATTTTCGGGTAGATGATTTTGCAGAGGGGGGAGCGGAAAAACGGGAAGCTGGATGGAAGGAGGGGCGGTCTACTGGTGAGAGATTTTTTTTCGGAGGTTGGGGATAGAGAGAAATCTGGACGGTTCGGGTTGAGAGTAAAAAAAAAACAAAAACAAAATGGAGAGAGGAAGATATTTTCTAAGGGTGAGCAGAGAGGGAGCTTTTCGGATGGAGATTTCATGAGTGAAAACCGGGATTGTTTGAGGAGTCTCCGGTTTAGGACGTCTTCACTTGGACAGCAATGGTGTCAAGCTATGTGCAGTTATGCCTTAGCGTGATTCCATCTCATGGGTAGCTATCATTGCTGGATATGCCCAACACGGCTACGGTTCAAAGGATGCGGGGTGATGAAGGCTGGCTGGTAAGGTTAGTGTTACTTCAATTTCTGCCGCTAGTATTTGGTTTGTGGGAAGATGAGTTGCAGTCCAGCCATTAGGATAATATTGGATGGATGCATTGTTGGTCTTTTAATTGCTTTAATGTCAAATGTCAAGCAAAAAGAATAAATGACCTAAAGTGGAAGCCTGCAACATTAGCATTTTGTGGTGTTTTTTTTATTTGTTTATTCATTCAAAGATATGTCTGTACACGTTGGGCATTCTAAGGTTATATGTCTTTTGTTTTATTGTTTTCTTATTTTTTCTTCTTTTTTTTTTCTTTAACTTTTGATGCCCAAAAATTTAAATTTTAAAATTTTAATGTTAAGATAATTTTTCAAAACTCTAGTTTTAATTTAATTTTTCAAAGCTCCAAATTTAATTTAAATTTCGAAACTATCATTTTTAAAAATTTAATTTTCAAAACTTTGACTTCCAAAACTTTAATTATTTTTAATTATTATTATTATTATTATTATTATTTTAAATTCCATCTTTAATTAACTCTTCCAAATTCCGATTTTCAAATTTAATTCCCAACTTCCACAATTCTAATTTTCAAATAATTTTTTTTAAATTCCAATTTCTTTCAAATTTAATTTCTAAAACTCCAATTTCTTTCAAATTTAATTTCCAAAATTCCCACTCTTAAATTTAATTTCTAAAATTCCATTTCCTAAATTTAATTTTTAAATTTCCAAAATTTCATTTTTTTTCAAATTCAATATCCAAAATCAAATTTCTTGTAAATTTAATATTCAAAATTCTAATTCTTAAACTTAATTTTCAAAACTCCGATTTTCAAGTAATTTTTGAGACTTCAATTTTTCAAATAAATTTCAAAAATCCAATTTTCTCTCAAATAGTTTTAATTCCATTCTGGTTTTCAAACAATCTTCTACTCCTCTTGATTTTAATAAGCATGAATGAATTTTGCATAGTTCCAGAATAATGGAATTTGTGATATTAATTCATGCAAAACAAATTGGGTCTTGGTGGGAGCCCGACATATATGATTTTATAATTAATTGATTGATTGATTTAGTTGCCATGCATGATTGTTTCTATTCTGCCCTATGACATGCTTGAAATTATTCTTTAATTGTGCACTAACCCCCTCTATTGATAGCGCATGGTGGCTCGTTGCCCAGGTATGTACCCATTTTCCTCTAATCGTTGTCTATGCATGTCTCGATTTTTATGTGTGCATGATCATTCAGGATATTCATTGATTTACTTGTCAATTGCCACGTTAGCTTTATTTTATTAGTAGAGACCCGACTTTAGGGACTTAAAGGGGTGCTACGGTCTGTACCGTACCTTCCCGATAAGTAACCTGATCCCCGAACCTGATCCGGTTTCTCGCAAACCGCCTTTTTCAAATAAGGAGTCACACTTAGGGTTTTTCTTTCTTATTTTGTTTACCCTTTTAAAAATAAAACAAAAATAAGTGGCGACTCTAAGTCATTTTTCCTAATCAATAAAATCAAATTTTCAAATAAAAATCGAGTTCGCCATCGAGTGGGAAACACATTGAGCCGAAATGTGGGGTCCACAGTTTTCAATTTTTTTTTTTCAAGTATATAAATCCATCAATTTCATTTTAAACTTTATCTTAGATCATTAGGTATGCAAATTCATCTTTCAAAAGTCATGCTACCTATTTCACTCTATATGCACCTTTCAATGGATTTTCAAAATGAATTTTTATTTTGAGACATGAAAATAAATTCATGGCTCTACATCAATGAGGTAATTCCTTACCCTGGTGAGTTTAGCCATGAACACTTGCGGTTAAGGAAAGATGGATAGTTTTCATGGACATTAATTGGGGAAGTGGTAAGTCCCTACATCCAAATTCTTTAAGAACAAATGTTCTATTGTCTCTCTAGGTGATTTGCTAAACCTTTGGAATGAAAAATTAAATTTGAATTATTTAGAGACTTCCTAAAATTGTTCTTATGATTGTATAATATTTTAGACTTTTAAACACGTTAATAAAACTTTGTTTGAGTAAAAAATCATCTTCTAATTAGGAGATGTAAACCAATCTTTCCATAAGTTCATTTTCCATTATGTTTTGAATATTCAGAATTGTTCTATAAAATTAAATTATCCAATGACCTCTTTAATTATTTTTAATATTTTTTTCATAATATAAACTTCTTGAATTTAATTGTAGACATATAAAATATTAAAAAATGATTTTCCAAGTAGGAGATATGATTTTTCCTTTTTGTACCTACTACACAGGTCTTATTTTGGAACTGAGAATGTTTATTTGAATTTAAATATGTTATGTGTATGATCAGACCTTGGATTTATTTTTCCTATAAACTAGACATATTAAATAAGTTGCGCAAATTTTGGTAGGAATTTAGTGATGATTTTGCATGTTTTGGTAATTTGATCATTCTTTAGCATGTTTGTGAGTGCTTTTGATGATGATTCATCTTTTAGATATATTAGATACATAAGTTGAAATTTCTTTTAGGACAAAACTCTTCATTTAATATTTCATTTAGATTAACTCTCATAAAGGAATGCATAAGTTAGCTTGTAAATATGATTATTGAATCTTATTCCCTTGAATTCATTCTTTGTCATCTTTTACATGATTAGAGATGTATCACATATATCATTGGGTTTAGCTCATGATTTTAAATTAATTACTATTATTTATGAGTTAACCTCATCTTTATGAAAGCACTTTTATATGCTATCAAGATAGACTTCCTCTTTTCCTTATTTGTTTCTATTGACATTCATTTTCTATTTTCTTGATTGATTCATCTTACTTAGATTGATTTCTATGATGTTGTATCTTTGCTTCTTGATTTGGGTGAAATGCATATTGTGTAAAGTATGAGATTATTGCTTATAAACTAATTCTCTTGTTTTATGAAAGCACTTAGCATGCTAGTAAGGTACATTCTTTCCATACCTTGTTTATTGATTCTTTGAATGTGCTTAGCTTGCTTGAGTGATTTTTTATGATGCCTTCACTATGCTTTGATGTATATTCCTTGATTCATGGTATCCATTGATTTATAAATCAATTTCCATAGTTACCTTGAGTTATTTAGTAGAAATCTATTATAGGCTTAGAGGGACACTACCTTATGGTACTTTTCCAATAGGTAACTTGACCCTCGGACTTGGATTCGGTTTTCAAAGACATTATTTTCCACATAATAAGTCATTTTTTAGGGTTTTATATTTTTTTTTTCTTTAAAAAAATAAACAAAAATAAGTGGCGACTTTGATTTTTATAAAAATTAGTTTTTCATTAAAAAGAAAACGAGTCTTGCCATCGAGTGGGGATATGCGTGAAAAATGCAAGTCTACACTAATAAGGTAGGATTTGATAGAAATTTTTAAAATTGAACTAAAATATCTTAATTAATTTGGAGGGATGGCTTGTCTTAGCCATTGGGATGGATTTCCCATGGTGAGTGCATTAATGTATGTGATGCACACTAGATAGGACCTACGGTGAATCATGATGGAAGGCTATCAATTGTCATGATTCACTAAACTACTATACTGCATGGACTCTCAACCTTAAGAGGATATTGAGTCTGTGCCAAAATCAATAACAGATTTTGAGCTATGGGTGAAACCCTAAAGTGATCATATATCCCTATGGATTATGTTACTATTGATAAAGGCCGGTGGCAACAGGTATTCTCAATAAAGGCACCATGATATCTCATAATATTGAGATAGTGTGTCCCCTTAGGTGATCTAAAGGATATGTGATCATAAAATCTATGGCCATAGTAAGTCCTTTAGGTTATGTTTGGTTCCCGGAAAATACTAAAGAAAGAAAAAAACTAATTAAAACTAATTAAAAACTTATGTATTTTTAAATCATTTCATCTTTATATTGATGAGTTAAAATAAATAAAATGAGTTTGAAGTAACAAAAAAAAAATAATTTATTGACTTTTAATCTATTTTTTATTTTCCTTCATTTTTTCTTTCCTTCTACTTTTCCTTTGTATTTTATTTCCCTTACATTTTCCCTTAAATTTTATGAGAACCAAACATAGCCTTAGTGAAATTTGACATATGCTCCTCGGAGCTAAAGTATGTTAGTTAATCGCATAATAAGTGGGATTTGTAAACTCAAGGATTTGAGAGGCAATCTTGATAGGTAATAGTACTATCTTGTTAGATTATGAACACCAGTTCATGGGGAGTTTACATGTAGTGGATAGTAGATCATAAACCCAAGCTTCATGTCGTTATTTACATAGATACT
This sequence comes from Vitis riparia, assembly GCF_004353265.1. Taxonomy (NCBI): domain Eukaryota; kingdom Viridiplantae; phylum Streptophyta; class Magnoliopsida; order Vitales; family Vitaceae; genus Vitis; species Vitis riparia. Next base: position 11,817,569 of record NC_048433.1, on the reverse strand, counting down.
AGAGTGCAGTTGATTCTCTTTAGTGGAATGTTGAATCAATTTCAGAATTGGATATTGAGGGAGCCAATACTCCTATAGGTCCTAGCGGTCCCTTCTCTGAGCTCGTATACCATGATGACACAATTTATGAGGGTTGGATTGACTCTAAGTTCATTCTTGTGCATAAGGGCGTTTTGGTAATTATGTAAGATTGCACAAGAGATAATGTGTAAGGTCTTTTGATTAGTTTAACTGATTAATTAGATGGTCTTATGTGGTTAATTAATCAATTAGGACCTGTTTTAAGCTAGATTAAGTGACCTAAGCCTTGATTGGCTCAAGTCACTTAAGCCCAATAGGCAACTCTATAAATACCCCTTATGGGTTAAGGTTTCCTAATGACTTTTGGTTAGTCATCTTCCATCTTTAGAGAGAGTGAGAGAGAGAGATAGTCAAGGTTTCCACTCTTCCAAAGTTCACACTTTAGAGTGCCAAGATCATAGTTTGGGTCATCGGATGAAAGATCTTGGGTGTATAAAACCTTTAGATTTTTCAAGCCTATTCTTCATTCAATTGATTTTGATCTAGGAACATCCATATGATAGGAATGAGTTTCAAATCTCTAGATCTTTATTCTAAAATGGTTTTGAATCCATTATTTTCCACTATGTTAGATCTAGAGATCCCTTAGGATAGATACATGCACTCTACGAGACTCGGGATAAGGAACAAGGTAATCCAAGATTCCTAACAATAAACTTATTTGATCTTTATCTAAGAGACTCGAGCTCTCTATAAGTAACATCCACATACTATTTAATGAATACTGTATCAAAAAATCTTGTGCCTAATCCTCGTAAGTCCTCAATGAGATGACTCTAACGAAGCATACCATCATTATGCTACACCACTCAATGATAGTGAAAATAGAGTGATCAACTATGCCTCATCTAACTCATGAGTTCTCATAATTGTATCATAAAGTTTAAGATGAATGTGAGGGCAACCAATTCTTGTTTACCCCTTAATGTCTAGCATCCTAAACTCTATTGGTATACTAGCCATTGGTGTATCATCAAAGTCATTCTAGGAAATCAACCCCTCAAAGGTCCCCATCTGTCTTATCCTCTACTCTAAATGATCCATACGGGCAGTCTACTTAACTATGCGTGGATCCTCAATAACAATAACCGGCATTATGACAGGTGGAATAACATCAAATTGGTCATGTGAAATGATCAGTGTGGTTCGTGAAATTGGCATTTGAATAGGTGGAGGTGGCAATGGTGGCACCAAATTAAATGGTGTATTCTCAAGCACTGCTTACTTGCTCTACTGACCATCAATCCACTGACTCATACCAAATAACGCCACTTGAATTGACATCATGGCTATAGTGAATTGATTAATTAAGACTGACTATGAATCCATGTAGAGCTACTCTATAATGTAGGACAACCTCTCTCTAACTCAAATCTAAGGAACTGAACCAAGTTTAGGACTACAAATGGACTCCTACAAAATAAAAAATAAATAATGTACAGTGAAAGGACTAAAGTACAACTCACATGATGCACACAACACAACACAACACATGATGTTTTAACTTATGAAGACAAGTTGAATCTAAATGCACAATAGAAACCCTAAAGTCAAAGGAGAAGGCACAATAGACTCAACAAATGAACTGAGAAAGTCGACACTAAATTGAAAAGTGGTCTAATTGATACTTAAACTCATACTGATCTCTAAGCACACCATTATTCTAATAAAACTAATGGAGAACTAAACCTAAGTTGAGACCAAAGTCGCATCGATGGCTCACAAATGCAAGCACATGTAGGTAGGAATCTTAGCCAAAGGATCTAAAGCTCATCTTACAAGGTCAAAGTGGCTCTAAAAAAGGGGAGGCTAAAAAGGGTCCTTAGTAGAAGCAATCTTATCCTTTGATGGTACGCAACCTCTTACATGCCTCTGAAGAGATGGGGTGTTTCAATACAAGGTGGTCATCACCTCTACACATGTACTATCTCACATCCCCGGGTGGTTTTGAATGGTTAAGGTTTCTTGTTGGTTAGCGCGCCTTACCTCTCTTGACACACATACAAGACAACCTAACGTACATAGTATGTGTTATAGGTGCATCCAACCAACCTATCAAACTAAAACAAAAAAGTAAACACATTGGCCACACAAGTATCCTAAATCTAGCTCTAAACTATACAAGTCTTCAATGATCGGACTTCAAGTGGCGAGGATGTGATGACCTTAGCAATGCTCCCAAGCATACATATAGCCTATGACTAGACCCTATTCCTAATCACTAGTTTGATAAAAAAACAAACATAGAACAAAAGTCTCATATACACCAAATATGAGATCAATGAAAGAAGGATTGACCAATACTAAGGAGTTAGAGATAAGGGTATAAATGTGTGTCCCACATATAGAAGCCAAACATGCATCATATAGAATAAAGGTAGTCATGCGTTACATAGTCATGCAAAATAATTATATACAAGCATTAGCAAATATATACAAGCACATATGATAAAATAAAATAAAATAAAAGCAATTAGCAAGGCACATGAAATATATAGATACAAAATAACCTTCATGCCAACTCTCACGCGCCCTAAAACATGCAAGCATATAACAAAAGCACAATGAGAGGGTACCTACTAATCCACTAATCAAACACCATATTTCTCTTGACTTGAGTTCGAGCTTGACTCTTTAAACATCCTCAATGGAGTCATCATATTATGGACTTGTATTTTTCACATGTGTTCCCACTAAATTGGCGAGACTTATTCTTATTATGAAAAAATAATTTTTGAAAAGTTAGAAATGCCACTTATTTTTGTTTATTTTTGAAAAAGGGAAAACAAAATAAAAAATAAAACCCCAACATAACTCATTTTTGAAGGAAAATACATTTTTGCGAAAAATCGAGTTCAAGTATGGGGGGTCAAGTTACTTATCAAGAAGATACCATAAGAATAATACTCATATAAGCCTTGAAAAGGTCTCCACTAAATAAGTGAAGGGAATGTGAAAATTAATTAATTAATCATAGATACCAAGAAAAAGAAATGTGTGAATTAATATACAAGTCATGGTGAAGAACATATTACAAGAATATACAAAATAAATGATACAAGAATTACACAAATTGATTTATTAGACTAATTAGATAATTTCAAATATTACAACTTTAAGAAATTAAAAAGAAAATTATTTGCATTAAAAACAATTTCAAATTAATGGTTTCAATTTATTTACTACAAATGATTTTATTAATATTTATTTACATCCAAATTTATTTTCTACAAAAATGATTTTTACTTGTTTATATTAAAACAAGTGATTGCATAAAGAAATAAAATAAAAAAATATTTAAAAATATGATTTTAAATTTTATTTTATTTACAAGAAAAGATGACTTTTATCTGACTTTGTTAAAGAATGATTTTCATAATTTCATTTACAAAAAGTATTCTAATTTGATTTTTATTTGAAAAACAAATTTCACCATTTCACTTAAAAAAAAATGAATTTTGCATTTAAAAATGATTTTCACAATTTTGTCTAAAAAGGATAATTTCACTTAATTTTTATGAAACAAAGGATTTTCACGTTTTATTTACAAAACAAATATTCCAATCCAAATTTTATATTAAAAAATTGCAACTTTTATTTAAAACAATGGTTTTTACAAACTTATTTACAAAAAAAGCATTTCAATCCAATTTTCATATAAAAAAAATTATTTTTCCAACTTTCATTTTTAAAATAACAAAAAGAAAATTTTAAAAATTTATTTTCAAAAGATATTTCAATGTGATTTTAATTTACAAGAAAAAAAATTATTTTTTAATTTTTATTGAAAAACAGTTTTTACAAAATTATTTACAACAAATTATTTCAACTCTCTTTCCTCTATTTACCAAAAAAGAAAATAATTTTTTATTTAATTTCATTAAAAAAAACTTATTTTTTAATATTTTTATCTTTGGTTTGTTTAAGAAAAGGGGTTTTTTTTTTTTATTAAAAAGAACTTTGCAAGTTATTATAATCTTATAAAAAAAAATGATTTCAAACTTATATAAAACAATTGGGAAAAAAAAATATCTTTGTTTAGTTAAAAAAAAAAAAGGTTTTTCAATTTTATAAAAGAGATGATTCCACATATTTATATATATAAAATAAATATTTCAATTTTATTCTAAAATAGGCACTATATTTTTATTTAAAAAATCGGTTTTTCAAATTTATTAAAAAAAAAAAGTGGTTTTCCGATTTTATTTTAAAAAGGGGTTTTTATAGTTTTATTACTTTTTTTCAAAAAAAAAAAAAAGGTTTCAAATTTATTTTAGAAAAAAAAAAAAGAATTGGATTTATTTTTTAGTAAGAAGAAAAAAGTTTCGGTTTTATTAAAAAGGCTATTACATAATATTAAGATACATAAAAAATCCATTTCATCAAAAAAAGATTTCGATTTTATTTTTATTTACTCATTTGATAATTGAAACAAAATTTGATGATTGAAACTCTACAAAATTCAAACAAACATAAAATAAATAAATGAAATAGATAGAAACTATTACAACTTTTTCATGGTATTAAAGTATTCAAAGCATAAGATACAAAAATTATACACAAACTGAGAATAAAAAAATAAAAAAAAAACATAAAATACATAAGCATCAATCCAATATTTGAAAACCATTATTTATGGAATTGAGAAAAAATGAAAATAAACTAAAATGGGGAAGTATAGCTTGTATCCAAATGAGTCCAAAAGCAACAATAGCTCTCTACAGCTTTCATATGAAGCTCAAAATAGAATTCAAACACTTTTATCTCAATAGTTCTTAACCAAAATAAGAAAACCATAAAATACAAAAAAAAAGTTGTTGTCTTTCTTCTTGAAAGCCCCCTTTAGTCTCATGTCTTTCTTATTGTTATATAATATTGCTCGACCAAAGCAATCATAACTCTCAAAAAATAAGCATTAAATTAGAGATAGGATGGCATAACTGTTTTAATACTTTCCCAAAGTGTCACCTTTATTTGACATCCTAGGCAATCAACCCATGCAAAAATAAAAACCCAAAGGAGAACAAGTAATAAGTCCAAAGCAAATAATAATAAATCTAATCCAATAAAAAGCAAGTCGAAGTGAAATAAAGCTCAGTAACAAATATGCAAGCAAGCCCAAAATAACAACTAACAAGCCTAAAATCCACAAACCGTTACTATAGGGATCAAAGGGAAGACTTACCCATGACTTTGAAGCCTAAAGATGAGGAAATGTGGTAGCTATGAATGGTGGAAATGGGCGTGAGAGAGGAGTGGGTATGTGTCATGACCCAAATTTCGGGCGACCCAAAACTTGGCCCATGACCCCAGGTCAAAGGTTTGACCCTAAGGGTTCCTCCTATTCCACGTTGGCAGTCAACCAATTCCACGGTAGTAGTCAATCAAAACACTCTGAATTTTTTTTTCTACACATACGTCTCACTAGAGTTCTCACCAACTAACAATATCCTAAACATTACTCATAAACAACAAGATTAAATAATTTTCATTATAGTCCAAAAAAAATGTTCACAATTAAGCAACTTAATCAAAATATGGTTTCATTACAAATCCATAGTTCATAGTTACTAAAACAAAACCCAAAACCACAAACACAATAAAAAATGTCACGCTCGACTAGGCCGCTCTAGGAGCATCCTGAAGTCCTTCCTGCCCCACTTGTGGATCCTTAAGAGTGATATCTGCATCTAAAAAGATGTAAAAATGAAGGGGTAAGCATTTCCACATTGCTCAATAGGGTGCCTAACACCCAAGGGTTTAAGGGGATTACTAAGTTTCAAAGAACACCAAATGAACATTTCAACAGTATTAATCAAGCCACATAATTTAATATATAATATTATACACAATTCCACAACATTCAACAATTAAATGAATGCACACAAACGTGACACACAGTCCTACAATGCACTATTGTTCTCGGGCTTTCAACGAAGGATACGCATCCGCACCCAAATACACTTCCCATTCGGAGTCTTCCTGGGGTAAACTTTTGAGTCTTTCACCCTAAGGATCTCTATCCCTTCTTAATTCGCCTCACACGGGCTTTTACTTTTCATCACTATTTCATTTTTTTTTTTTTTCATTTCTTTTTCCATTTCATACACTTTTCACAATTTTCATCATTTCTTCACACAACCATGATACTAATGAATGCCACAATTCCAAAATTTCTCAATAATTTCAACAATTTCAACATTCCCCAATAATCCAATAAAATAAAATTTCCACATTAAAATTTCTGAAAATATCCTAACAAATTTTCAAAAATTCGCATATCAATAAACTTGAAAATATGCCACACTTTCGGAAATTTTCAATCATTCTAATAATTTCCAATATTCGAAATTAACTAATTTTTCACCATAAAAATTCCAAAAATATTCCAACCAATTCCCAAAAAGTCACATATCATTAGATTTGAAATTAAACCCTAATTTTGGAATTTTCCAACACTTCTAATAATTTTTAACAACTCAAAACAATTATTTATCAACCAAAAGCAAATTCCCAAAATTAAAAAAATTCCAAAAAAATCCAAAAAATCCAAAAAAAGTCATACAATACCAATATTACCTACTTAACTCATAATGACAAGATTTATAATTTTTTTTCAAAGGAAAAACACATTAAATTTAAGATTTAGGGTTAAGTTCCCCTACCATAGATCTAAGAATTCGACCGTTAAAATCACATCGGTCATCGTAGAATCATTCTTCTCGTCGAGTAGAACGCCTCCTCAAAATTTGGGTCGAAATGGACTTCGTTTGGCAGTCCAAATGGCCGACCAAAGTTCTAGGGGCAAGAATAATCCCCACAATCCTGGGACTCTCCCACTTTTTTTTTTTCTTTGTTTTTAAAAGCCCACATTCTTGCTCTTTCGTTCAGCCACCACCCAGCCCATGACTCAATATCCAAGGCCCAATGAACTAATTTCCTTTGTTTTAACAACCCCATCTCACGACTCACTATCAAACTTTTGATTTATTATTATTTTTTTCTTTTATTTATTTTCATTTGATTATTTTTCATTTCCAAATTCTTTTTTTTATAACACACAATTTAATTTATAAAACACCAACCCAAAATTTTAATTTTTCTCGATTTTATTGATAATCAATTTAATTTAATTTTTACTTAATTAATTTTAATTAATTCACTTTTCAGTTTCGTTTTCGTTTTTCGTTTCCGGAAATTTTCAATTTCTAAAATCTTAAGAAATTTTCTACCATAAGACTGACATAACATCAATTTCAACTCGCCTAATTGACCAACACAATAAATTGAATTTCACCAATCCCGAGTTAACATGTGTTCTCCAAACACTTTTTTTTTCTTTTTTATAATTACCTGATAGTAATTAAATTAATTCCCGTAACGCACTTAATATTCAAATTTTCAAAACCTAATCTCAATTATTTGATGGTTAAATTTTTCTCTAAGTCTAAATTTAATTTCTAAAATTCCTACTCTTTACATCTGATGTGGCAAATGTTTCAAACTATTGACTTTTGACCAACTTTTCCAAAATCTCTTCCAATTAGATACTAACACGTGGATCTTCACATCTCTTTTTGACCATTTGACTCACAATTTTATGAAAGACTTTATGCTCCTAGAATCCGACGTGTCCTTAAAAAAACCCAAGTATTACAGTATGGGTGTGGAAATAAGTGAGAAAGAGAGGCGAGATATGGGAGTAAGAGAAAAATGAGGTGTGGCGCATCGCTCACTATGGGCTGGGGTTGTGACCAACGATAGGGGGTCAATGCCTTGTGTTATGGTGGTGTATGGGTATGAAGGGAAAAAATAGTGGGAAAGAAAGAAAAAAATGAGGAAAAAAAAGTATGGGGAAGAGAAGGTTGGTTGGTTATCGACCATGGCTTGTCAATGACAATTGGTAGCTAGTACTTGGTGGTGATGTTGTGAATTGTATGGAGTGGAAGTGTGGTGGGTCTCACAAGAAAGAAGAAAGAAAAAGGAAAATGAAGAGGAAAGAAAAAAAAAAGGAGAAGGTTGGGTGGAAGTTATAGTGTGGGGGTGCAAGTGAGTGGTAGAAACAAAAAATGAAAAAAAGGAAAAAAAATAGAAAATAAATAAATAAATAGGTAAATAAAAATAAAATAACAACAACAACAATAATAACAATAACAAGAATAATAATAATAAAGAAGAGTTAGAATTTAAAGGGTATGACTAGACTAAAAAAACTAATGCAAAAATAGACTTTGAACAAATTTTTGGGTTTAATTGGATTTTTTGTGAATAAAATTATAAAATTCTTTTTTTTTTTTTTTAATAAAATGTGGATAAAAATAATTTCTAATGATTTTTTTTTAATAAATATGAAATCATTTTTTCCTTTGACATGCACGGGCTGCCGATGTTCTTCAGTCCTCAGACCTTAATCAAACTTTTAAGGTGTTAGATAGATGCGAACCCCATTCTTTCACTCTCTTTCATTTTTCTCGTACGAAACTTGCAGCCTCATCTGGTTGAGTTTGGTCGATTGATGGTTACACAAGCTTGAGCAGTATTGGAGAATTGTTGGCAGACAGTTCCTCGTCCACTTGTAGAGACGGTTCAACATATCGCTGAGATGCTTTCTCTATTTGGCTTTGTCCTTGCCTCAAAGTTGTCAATTGATTGGAAGTATGACAACTTTTTGAGCAACATTTTATAGCCATTTGAGCCCGCAACTCTTGGTTTTCTTGTTTTAATTGTTCTACCTGCCAAAAGAGGGATTGCATGTGCTACTTGTTCTCTTTTTTCCTTTTTTCCATTTTTGCTTGCCAAACTTGGAATTGCACATTGACATTAGTCGATTGAGTTGTAAGAGATGTATTAGCCATTACGTTTTTATGGGCTTTGACATTCTGCTTCCCATAAATAGCGCCAATGTTGGTGCACGACCAATAGGAGTGTAATTCAACTAACTCTCGAGATTTAGACAGAGGTTTGACTTGCACAAAGGAATGTTTAGACTGGTTATTTGAGCACACCTTTTAAAGCTTAAGTCAGAGAGAAAAAACTTGAACAAGAAATGAAATGTCTTTTTTGGAAAAGTAGTAACATACTTCCCTTTGTTGCCAAAGAGGGCTATTTATTCTTGCCTAATTGTAATGTCTTTTCTGGTTCCTTTGATTGCGTTTGAATGCACGTTACAACCTTTAATGCCAATGATTGTCGGCTTATAATGGTTGTCATACCTTGGTAAACCTTAAAGATTATCATTTTAACCTCATAACAGTTGTGTCAATCAAGACACATTTCAGGCTTCTGCCTAGTTGGTTGTGTGTCCATCTACTACCTTTAGACTAGATGGACAAAGTGACTTTAAGGGAAGGTTATGCACGACTCACATTACCCATGTCTTTGAAGCTTAAAGATGATGAAATGTGGTAGCTATGAATGGTGGACATGGGTGTGAGAGATAAGTGGACATGGGTGTGAAAGATAAGTGGGTATGGGTGTGGAAATAAGAGAGAAAGAGAGGTGAGATGTGGGACTAAGATAAATGTGAGGTGTGGGGCATCGCTTGCTATGGGCTAGGGTTATGGCCAATGACTAGTGGTCAATGGTAAGGGGTCAGTGCCATGGGTTATGGTGGTGCATAGGCATGAAGGGAAAAAAAAGTGGGAGAGAAAGAAAGAAGTGAGGAACAAAGAAAGTATGGGGAATGGGAAGTTGGTTGGCTGTCGACCATGGCTTGTCAATGGTAGTTGGTAGCTAGGTTTTGATGGTGGTGTCGTCAATTGTGTGAAGTGGAGGTGTGGTGGGTTTCACAAGAAAGAAGAAAGAAAAAGGAAAATGAAGAGGAAAGAATAAGAATGAGAAAAATGGGTAGAAGTAATAGTGCAGAGTGCAAATGAGTGGAAGAAAAAGAAAGGGGAGGAAAAAAGACAAATAAAAATAAAATAACAACAACAACAATAATAATAAAATAAAGGAGGGTTAGAATTCAAAGAGTATGAGTAAACCAAAAAAATTAATGCAAAAATACACTTCCAACAAATTTTGGGGTTTAATTGGAATTTTTTGTTTGAATAAAATTATAAAATTCTCTATTTAAAAAAAACAAAATTTGGATAAAAATATTTTCTAATGATTTCTCTTTTCTTTTTTAATAAATTTGAAATCATTCTTTTAGAATCAAAATAATTCACAAGGTTTTTTTAATAACATTGAAAGACCTATCCTTAAACCAAACAGATAAAATGTTTTCTTAATGAATATTTAAAAAAAAAATCAAATAAAAATCATTTTTGGAAAATAAAAAATGGATTGAAGTATCTTTTATAAATAATTTTGTAGAAAGTCATTTTAAAAATGGATTGAAGTGTCTTTTAAAAATAATTTTTACTAGTTAAATTGAATGAGATTTTAATATTTTTGTAAATAAAATTATAAAAGTCTTGTGTGGACCCCGCATTTCGGCTCATGCGTTTCCCACTCAATGGCGAGCTCGATTTTAATTTTATTTGATGAAATTTGATTTTTAGAAAAAGACTTGGAGTCGCCACTTATTTTTGTTTTATTTTTAAAGGGTAAACAAAATAAGAAAGAAAAACCCTAAGTGCGACTCCTTGTCTTGGAAAAGGTGGTCTGTGAAAAACCGGATTGGGTTCGGGGGTCAGGTTACTTATCGGGAAGGTACGGTAAAAACCGTAGCACCCCTCTAAGTCCCTAAAGTCGGGTCTCTACTGTTAGAATGAAGCTGACATGGCAATTAATAAGAAAATCAATGGATGTCTAAGTCAAATCATGCACATATGAAAATTAGAATATATATAAGGAATGATCAGAATGAGTGAATACGTACCTGGGTCACGAGCCGCAATGCGCTTAGCAAAAAAAAAAATGGAGTTAGTGAACAAATACAGAATGATTACATGCATATCAAAGAACAAAGTAAATCAATCATGCATGGCAGACAAATCAACTAATCAGTTAATCAATTATGAAATCAAGTATGTAGGGCTCCCACCAAAGCCCAATTCATTTCTGTATGGATTAATCCCATAAATTTCCATCGTTCGGAATTACGGGAATAAATTCATACTTATTTTTTTTTTAAAAAAAAATGAAAATTTGGAACATTGCATGCCGAAGGAGATGGCAGCGAATTTTATTAAAAAAACGGATTTTTGAAGCCTAAGGAAAGCTAAGGATGAAAAGTTTAGAGCTTTGAAATTATTTAAATCCCGAAATTTTGAGAAGCTATTTACGAGAATAGTTTAGGAAAATTATTTTCAGAGTCAAAAGATGACAGAATGGGGGGTGGCACGTGACATGAGACTGGCCAGTGAACCATACAATTAGATGTACGCATGTGTGGGCCCAGGGTAGAGTGATGGGATGGAGCATGAAATACCCAATGAAAACAGGGCAGCTCTGGAGACATCAAATGCAAACATCTTAATAAGACCTTCTTTTGGCATGTCAACTTCTCTTTCCTTGTACGCAATCTCTCCGAAAACATCTTCTGTAACCGGGTACTGCACTTGATGACAGGTAATAGCTGGCATGGCCAGATCATTAACTACCCATTTAAAGATATCGTCTTAGGCAACAGAAATCAGTCTCATGGTCCACCGCTATCAGAATATTGATTCAGCATCATGAACGTAAGAACCGATTCTTCTTTCAGCATGGACTCTACAAGACTCGTTGATCAAGGGTGATTTCAATTCTAGGACCAAATACAAGCAACTGTGTTGTAGGATTCACGTAACAGAGGCTTCCCAGGTTAAATAAATCAGCATTGCGACCCACAACTGCCACTTGCTCTTCTCTCCGTCGCCGTTTTCCGCAGCCAAACCACCGTCGAGAAGGTCGATCTTGGCGTCACCTTCAAGCTCAGACATGGACCTTTTGATGTCAACGTGTGTACAGGGGTGATCATCCTTGGATTCCGTTTCTTCTCAACCTGCAGAGGGAACGCCGAAGGGGCACTGCTCAACCTGGGAATAGCATTCTCATCATCTTCAGTTTCTGGCACTTTTCCAAATAGCCGTGTGCATTTGCTTAGATCGTAACTGTCAAACACTCCGAGCATTGAGCTATGTGCTTACAAATATGACGTGAGGGAAATTCCGCCACCATCCATACATGTACTAGTAGCAAACAGTGGCATCCTCGGTGGCCATACATTAATACTTGACCATCAAATCTGAACATGCTCCGAACTTTCTTCATAATATCTAAGAATCTCAAAAAGGTGTCGTGATTCTCTTCTATTATTGAAATGATCAAGGAGAGTAAATCACTCATCCTTTATCAACATCCCTTTTTTAAATCATAGGGTGTGCAAGCTCCAAGAATAACAACTTAGTGGGCAACAGGAAAAGGTCTTGCATGGTCTCGAGTTCAAATTTGACTAGAGACGAGTCCTCAACTAGTGAGCTCTTGACTCATTCCCGCTGGCACGAACTCTGTGAATCTGGTCAACAAGTTCACCATCTAAGCAAGGATACAACCCATGGATCTCATATCAACAGGTGCAGGATAGTGGCATGATCCATGCAATGTAATAATTAGGCTCTGTTAAAGAAACTGTATACTTTGACCAACGCTCCCAACTCTGGCTTTTCAGGATTGCCCCCATGGTCCCGTCGCGTGTTATTCAATACCAAATGCTTTGGATATCCTCGTTATAATGTCACCACCTCCTATCAACTCACTCTCATAATGAAGATGTGAGAATGTGGGACCGTTTGAAAGGACCTTTAAACCTTGCTTTAGCTACTCATCAGTCAGAACGTCAAAGGTACCCAAAACTGGTATTTTCTGCCCTTAGAGCTGAAACCACACCTGGGATCATCGAGGGTATCCTTCAAAAAGGGGAAAAAAAAAAGGCTTGAATCAATTCAACCCATCAAGCATGGGGGTTAGGGTCGCGCTCAAGACAGTGGGCTCAGAGATGCCGCCCTCAGAAATTTCAATCTCGTGATCTCTGAAAATCTCTTTTAATTCCTCACTCTCATGCACTTGCAAGCTTGGGAAATGAGGGGGTCCTAGGAGGTCATGCATGCGTCAAGGTGGTCATGCCCGCAAGTCTTAGGTATAAGGGAGGGAAAAAAGGAAATTCATGGTGAGCAAAGGCAGAGTAAGTGGAAGAAGTAATGAGCAGAAATGGGTTTAGTGGAATTGGAAAAAAAAAAAAAAAAGACAAATGGTGATATAGGTATGAGGATAACAGGTGATGCATAGAGAAAGGTAGGGTTATGAGTGTATACACATGGGAACCAAAATGCATGGAGAATAGCATAACCATGCATGGCCTTGCATGGCCATGCAAAAGTGAGGGGAACGAACGTGAAGGGCACTTGAAGGAGAATGAGTAGGTGGTGTGGTATAGAGAGAGAGACGAGTTTGATAAGAGTAGAAGAAGGGATGGGGTTGAGTAGATGAGGAACGGATGATAGATGATGGGTATGGGCATGAAAGGTGAGGAGTTCGAACATGGGTATGACATGGGCATGGATGAGGAACGGGTTTAGATGGGAGATGGGCACTGCAGAGGATAGCAAATGGGTATGACCGGGCTGACCACTTCTATGCATGATGATA